>NC_082661.1:4037500-4343382 GCF_025265405.1 Mesoplodon densirostris
TCAACCCGAGAGGCACAAAGTAGAACCCTGAGACTGAGGCCAAAATGAGAGGGCAGCCAGGGTAGGAAAGGGACAGGCTTGCGTTCCCCTCATCCGGGCCTGTATCTTAAGCAGGGAGCCCTTAATATTGCATCCTGGGCTTCCCTGGCGGTGCAGTGGTTGAGAGTCCGTCTGCCGATGCAGGGGACACAGGTTCGTGCCCCGGTCCGGGAGGATCCCCCATGCCGCAGAGCAGCTGGGCCCGTGAGCCATGGCCGCTGAGCCTGCACGTCTGGAGCCTGTGCTCCGTAACGGGAGAGGCCGCAACGGGAGATGCCACAATGGTGAGAGGCCCGCGTACCTCAAAAAAAAAAAAAAAAATTGCATCCTGCTCACCGACTGCGCTGACAGAACACAAGGGTCCCAAATCTACGCTCTGGATACACAACAAGCCCCTCCTGGAGAGGCAGACTGGGAATCCGAGGCCGCGCCACCGACTGGGAGATGGGAGAAGACCACTTGTGCCATGATGGGGAGGGCACGTATTCTCAATGAAACTCTCTTACTGGGCGTGACCAAAAGTGTCTCACTGGTGAGCATCCAAAACTCTCCAATGAGGAACCAAGGGGAAACAAAAGACATCCGCATGTTTACCTGGGCCTGGCCACAGGCAGGCTCCCTTCCTTCTGCACCAGCACACTGAGCATGCGTCCCATGCCCTGCGGCGGGTGCAAGGCCAGCAGTCTCCCAGCCAGGGCAGGGCCAGGACATCCTCTACCCCAGGGCAGGGAAAGCCCAGGGCCAGCTCCCCGGCCCAGCCCTCGGGATGGGAAAGAAGCAGCTCACCCAGCCCCGGGGACCCATGGCTCTCGGTCCCTGCAGAATAGCACCACCTTCCAGGCTCACCCTCCACCCTGCCCTGCTCAGAGGTGGGGAGCTGGCCCAGGGAGCACCCCTCAGAGGCTCCACACAGGGTGTGGCTGCTGGGATGCTGCAGTTTGAAATCCATCCTTCACCTGATCCCCAGCTGAGGTCCAGTGCAGGGGTGCATCGCCCAGAGGAAGTACATTTCCTAAAGCGCCATGGGGCAGGTGCAACCAGCACATGGTGATGGCAGAACCTTCCAGAAAAGGCGGGTTCCTTCCGAAGTCTGCATGACCCCTGCCCCTGGCTCCGTCTCTTATAATATGTTCCAAAGAAGCAATGTAGCATTGTCTGGCCTCCTCTAGACAGGGGGTCCAAGGTAGTGGCTGCACTTCTGGACTCTCATCTGGACATGGAGACCTCAAAACCCAAGTTCTTCTGCAAAGGACCAAGGTGTTGTTGCTTGGTTTTGTTTTACAAAGAAAGGTACACCTCAGTTTAAAGGTAGCAATGAGGCATGCAATGAGGCATGCATAGGTGTGCACAGCATCTTTCCTCATCGGAAGCGCTGGGTCCTGGGGATGAGGGGGTCTGCGCAAACTCAAGGGCTTTTCTGCACTCACCTGGATCCTGGGGGCAAATCTGTGCTTTTTAAAAATGGCATTTTCTAGTCCCAACAGACTAGAAGGAAGGAGTGGTTAGATAGGTATTTTGGTGAGACTTTATTGCACCTTGGGTAAAGATGTTTTTAAGGTACTTTAAAAGTGGTATTTGGCATTACACTGGTGTAATATTTTTTTCCTTGAAAAGTCTGGAACGGCTCTGAAGAAGCCATTTCTCTATTATATGTGTGTGTGTGTGTATGTGTGTATGCACACATATACATACATACACATTATATGTATTGTATTACATATTTATATACACATATTATACATAAATACACACATTACAGAGAGAGATGTATATGTGTGTATATATGTACCTGTTTATATGCACATACACACACATACTCTTTTATGCTGACCTGGTATGTTGCATATTTTAGAATCTTTGAAATTTTTGCACATTTCATTATGAAAGGTATTTAAGAGCAGTTTCAGGAGTTAAAATTTAAAAAGAAAATTGTAAATTGTATTTGATTTTTCAACCACAAGCTCAATAAGAGACCAGCCATATATAAAATGAAAAGTAATGGAAGACCTTTCTACTGAACTATTCATTTATTGGATGATTAGGGCAATCTGGTAGTCAAAGCAGGAATAGGTTTGTTTGGACTCAAATGCAGAGGGAGGTGTACGAAGCAAGACTGGTGGACTCTGGTTTACTTCTCTTTTTTTCCTTTTAACTTTTAATTTAATTTTTATTCTATATTGGCGTATAGTTGATACAGTGTGTTAGTTTTAGGTGGACATCAAAGTGATTCAGTTTTACATATACATGTGTCTCTTCTTTTTCAGATTCTTTTCCTATATAGGTTATTACAGGATATTAAGTATTCCCTGTGCTATACAGTAGATCCTTATTGATTATCTATTTTATATATATCAGTGTGTATATGTTAATCCCAAACTCCTAATTTATCCCTTCCCCTATGTTTCCCCTTTGGTTCTGTCTCTTGCAGAGCTCAGCAAGGCAGACACTTTTCTGGAGTCAGTCTGGAGGAATGTTCTCTGATTTGAGGCTACTAGAGTGAGCGTGGACAGTGGGAACAGAGCTGGTCCTTAAGAGGGATGTCACACGGGAGTTCCACCACGTTTCTGCCACTTAGACAAACACTGCAAGGGATGCCAGCTGCTGGATCTTGGCTCTGCGGTCTCTGGCCCTGAGACCCGTGGGAGGAAGCCAGGGCAGAGCGCACAGGAGTTGCTGCTCACACTGCCCCTAAGACCACGTATATTTAAAAACCCTGCAAATATGCCCTGCCAGTTGCCCAGGACTGTTTCCAGTTCTCAGAACTACAGCTGGACAGCACGCTGGCATGCTGGCTCGGACCCCACTCAGTGGCCTCTGTCAGGACAGCTGCAGCACCCCATCCCTCTCATGTACGCATAGGGCCCTGGTCATGAGAACTTTACCGGGGGGCCTTTACTGAGGGATGTTGCCTCTCCCTGTGCCAGGCCATGTGCTAATCAGAGGGAATCCAGAGGTGGCCAAGGGCAGCCTAAGGTGAAATGCTACCTACCTCCTGGTCAGCGCAGCCCCTGCTTTTGGTCCACTCAGACCTCCAGAGTTATTGCCTGGGGCCCTTGCCCAGACTCCTGAATTCACTCTAATTTATAACGTACGTTTATCCCTGTTAGTAGCCACTTTCTTAGGGGCCTTTTCACGTTTCTTATTTTGAAATAGTATTTGTTGAGATGGTAATACACATGCATATCCTGCTTGACAACCACACTGTTTATTTATTAAAAACCACAAGGCATGATGTTTTCTTCCTTCCCTTTCAGTGATTCAGCTGCCATCACCATTATCATCACTGCTGACATCATCAGCACCACCCTCATCATCACAGTCCTCATTACCATCATCGTCCCCACCATCATCGTCATCACCACCATCATCACTGCTGACATCATCCTCACCATCATCACCGTCATCACCACCACCATCATCGCCATCATCATCATGACTGGCATCATCACCACCACCATCATCATCATCATCATCATCATGACTGGCATCATCACCACCACCATAATTGTTGACATCATCATCACCATCACCACCAGCATCATCATAATCACCAGCAGAACATTTTCTTAAAACCCAGCATCATAGGTGGAAAATTATTATGAAATAAAGCCAAGGGTAGGGCCTCTCTGGTAGAAGTGAAGTTGGGGTACTAACCTCATCTTCCTTGGACTCAAGGTGACCCCTGAAGGACAACACTAGCAGAATCCCAGGGACAGTTAGAAACTACTGCTTGTGGCCAAACTTCTCTTGGTGCAAATGAGGAGTCTGGGGTTCAGAGAGGGACAGAGATGGACAGTGTAACACCGTCAGTTCAGGGTAGTTACAGCAATAAAGACAATATGCTTAGTTACAACATTCAACTTTACCATAAAATGCAAAGCTACCCCCCTCCCCAGTGTCCAGGCCCCAGTACTCCCTGCCTCAGCCAGAGCCTCCCCAGGGGTTGATGCCTTCTCCATAGTACCATGGATTAAATGAATCAACACAGAAAACTCTTAGGATCCAGGCCAGACTTAGGGTGAGGCAAGTGAGCACTCATCTCAGGAGCAAAACTTAGGGAGGCAGCCCCAAAACAGGAGTCAAGGTAGACGATACTTAATGCGAATGCTTTGAGAAGTCAAAATTCATGCAAAAATAAACAAACCAAAACAAAAGAAGCAAAAACATCAAAATTTTATATAAAGACAGAATCAGCACAGCTTGGCACAAACTCTAAGCGTAAGAATAGATAATTCATATATGATAAAAATTAAATACATATTAATTTATACAAAATTATAATATATATATCAGGAAAGGATAAACATGAGGAAAACAAGATATTTTCCAATGCAAAAAAGAATGCTGTAGAGAGGGCACCAGAACTTCAGTTTGGAGCATGGGAACATACTAAAGAGGGGGCACTCTGCTTACATTCTCTCCAGTTCTGAGCTTCTCCCCAGTTCTAAGTCTCTGACTTGGATTCTAAGACACTTAGCTTCCCTGGGAAATGGAGCATCTGAGGACCAGGAAATGGGAAGAAGGAGCCCAGAGCCCAAGCTCTTCCTGGGATGTGACTTGGAGCATCAGGAATGATCCAGGAGCTGTGCCCACACGCCCACCCACCGAGCAGGGGCCCACCTCTGGGTCTTTGCACCGGCAGCCTCTCTTCCTTGATGCCTTTTCCGCAGACTTTACCCTCACACCTTTCCGCATCCTCACACCTTTCCGAGAAAGGCCTGTCCTGATCCGCACATAAACAACCTGTATAAACAACCTGTACGAGCAACCCCACCCCAGTCCCTAGGAATCTTGAGGCCCTTCACTATGAACACACTAAGACTGCCCCACGTATTCTGGTCCCCTGTCCCCTACCTGGCCAGAGGCCTCATGAAGGCAGGGCTTTGTCTGGAGCACCTACCATGGTCTTCCAGCACCTTGGACAGCACCTGCCCAGAGAGATGCCCCATTCACACTCGTGAAGGAAGGCAGGAGTCAGGGCTCTGTGTCAGAATGGACTCTAATCTCTGAAAGTTAAAACTATGACATAACAACACGTTTGCTCAGAGCTCTCCCCACCTTCTCTCCCCTCAAACACAAATTCCCAACGCATGTTCCCTGGCATTAGTTCTGTGCAATATTAACAGGTGTTTCTCGATAAGAGGATTTTGTGGCCTAATAAACGTAGAGAGCATTTGGCTACAGGGAAAGACAGGAGTTTAGAGGTCTCTCTGGGCAGGTGTCCCTGGGCCTGAGACACCCAGGTGGGCATCACTGATCTTTGGGGGCAGACGGATGCCCCCATTGTATTTGGTCAGAGAACACCTGTGAGCAGACCGCATCCAGAAGGTGGAGGTCAGTGGAAGCCCTTTGAAAAACACCAGCAAAAATGAGTGTTGTAACCTCAGCATTGTCTAGAGCTGTTCAGCGCAGTGTGGGAGCCCCAGCCGTAGCCTCCTGCTGAGCGCTTGAACTGAGGCTAGAGGATCTGAGATGCACTCAAAGTATAACAGACACACTAGGGCTGCCCTGGTGGCGCAGTGGTTGAGAGTCCGCCTGCCGATGCAGGGGACATGGGTTCGTGCCCTGGTCCGGGAAGATCCCACATGCCGCGGAGCGGCTGGGCCCGTGAGCCATGGCCACTGAACCTGCGCATCTGGAGCCTGTGCTCCGCAATGGGAGAGGCCACAACAGTGAGAGGCCCGCGTACCGCAAGAAAAAAAAAAAAAAAAAAAAAAAGGACACACCAGATTCCAGAGACTTCATGGGAAAAAAATGAAAATATCTCATTGCTAATTTTTATATGATTACATGTTGACATGATAACCTTTAGTACACATTGGATTAAATGAAATATAAAATTAATTCCACCTGTTTCTTTTTACTTTGCACCATGGTTACTAAAAAGTGTAAAATTTCACAAGTGACTCACATTCCCTTTTAATTGGACAATGATGGTCATGAGCTTGTCATCTTCTGGTTGAACCCCCGCCTGAGTCAGCCCCATCCTGGGTGTTGAAGCCTGCTTCCACCTTCTGGATACAAAGAAGAGCTCAGGTCCAGAGCCCTGAAGGCCTTCTCATGCCCCCTGCCAGGGAAATGCAGTGTCTTCTCTCTGATAACATCATAGGTGGAAGCAAAAGAACAGAACCGGAATGGCCTGAGGTCCTGATCTGAATTTGCCCCACGGAGGCTCCTGACTCCCTGAGGACCTCTTGATAGGTGACCGGGTCTCTCAGTTGTTTCAAGGGCTTCGGTGGGAGACCCCAGCATCCTGCTTTGCAGGAGGTGGTCGCCAGGGCAAAGGAGCATCACCCATGATGCTGAGGGGCTCCAAACCCACCTGGGTTCATGGGAGTCAACATTCTTTTAAAATTCCCATCTGTTCATATCTTAGAAAACAGAGGTTTGAATGTCAAAATCTGCAGTTCTAATTATTTAAATATATCCAGAGGACATTGCAAGAGAATGTGTGTGTGTGTGTGTCCTTCTAAGAAACATCCTCAGTTATTTTGCCCTGAGTAACAAGAGTGAGAACAGGGATGGATTAGAGCAGAAGGTAGAATTTGCTAGAGAACAGCACAAGGGTGAGAATTCATGGGCAGTTCCTGCAATGCAAAGAGTACCTAGTTAGGCCCGTGAAGTCCTGACTTTGTTCATATGACCTTGAACAAGACGCCCAACTTCTCTGGAAGTGGAGAGTCACCTCCAGAAGTGAGAAGCTAGAGCCCTCGCCAGAGCTGCGAAGTGTCCAGCCCATGGGATGGGCCTTTGCCGCCCTGCCTTTGGAGGGTGTGCTGGCAGGTTACCACAGCCCTCACCTGGGCTGCCCAAGGACCACACAGTTGGAATTGTTTGTTATTGTTCTTTCTTGGGCTCCAGACACCCCAACCACAAGTTCTGCTTCCCCACTTAACCAGCAGAAAGTCCAGGACCCTGGACGGGGTTTGGGGTGGGGGGTGGACCCATGAGGAAGTGTCCTCCCTTTAGCAATTCAGCAAAACCAGCGAAACTCATAATCCGACCAAGCCTCCGGACATAGCCCCTGCCCTTTGTGGGATCAGGGTGCCCCTCTCACTAAGGAGCCGTGGGAAAACTTCAGTGCTGCTTTTTATAATCATCATGTCTCTTGGGACCCATAAGAACGTTTCATTTCCTCTCTTGTCTTCAGAATGGTCTGCTGATTCTGCCTCTGAAAGGCTGTTTCGTCATTTCCTTGCATCTTCCAAGCTCACCCTTTGCTACCGCGTTACAGGAAAGCCATCAGGTGCTTTGGAAAATGGAGATGTCATTCAAGGGACTTTGGGCTCAAAGGGTAACCCCTGCCCTGGGTCTGGCTTCTTAAAATCTCACCCAGCACCAGTCCTGGGGAGAGGCTCCAAGGGATGACTAGTTGTGCCACCTGGGCTGGTGGTGAAAACCGACTGTCTCCAGGGAGCTCTTTAATCGCCAAGTCCCTCCCACTGAAGAGGGTGCCACCCCACAAGCAGGGCCGCCAGGCTCGCACGTGGCTGGTACCCACTTCTCCTCGAGCTCACAGCCTGGGTGGCGTCTGCTGCACCCCAGCCCGTGCCCGGGGCCAGGAGCTGCACGTGCTGGGAGTCTGAGCACAGCACAGAGATTAGACTTAAGCCTTTAGTCTCTCTCAAGTGCTTAAATAACCTCCTCTCCAGGCTCCCGTCAACGCCATTCAGAATAGCCACCGGAGCTGCATTTTATCTCAATTCTTAAAGTCGATTTTTTAAAATCTCTTTCTGGGTCTATTTTGTGCCCATCTCTGCTCATTTAACAGCAAGACCTGCCCTGCGGTCCTGCCCTCCTGTTTAATCAGCTTGTTCTCACACAGCCTCTTTCATTTAAGATGAAAAGCAAGACAATATCTTAAAATTCCTTGAAGCATATTGGGACCTGTGGGAACCAACCCCAAAATACAGTCTGTAGACTCTTCCCAAGGCCACTTCCACCTGGAGGCACCAGGCATTCCGCTATTTCTCCAGCAACTTAAGTCAGAGGAGGTCGCAGCCTTTTACCTCTTGGTGGTATGAGTCGTCAGGACTCTTTCTATACATGTAGGCACCTTCTTTCCAATGAGACTGAATGCTTCCACATCGCATGCCTGCACTGGTACAGGTCTGGGTGGAGAGTGTGGACATGTTCCTTTTGAAGCAGAAGAGAGGAGTGAGGGGGCATGGACAGGGCACCTCTGGCTGACCATCAGGGGGACTAGGGACTGTCACAGGACTTCAGAGTCTCCTTTCTATACTGGGAATAATCTCCAGACTGTCTAAGCCCCAGGGGACCCTGAGGGTCAAATGGGCGATGGGTATGAGGACAAAATGTGTACAAAGCCTAAACCGAGGGATCCTAGTAGCAGATAGTCAGAGAAAAATCAGACCTACAACTCTTTACCTCACTTAAATGCTGGCAGGTTTTTCTGCTTCTTGGGAGGTGCCTTCCCAATAAACTGTTCTCAGAGGCTGCCGGTAGATCAGACTCTTCCCACCTTGTGCTTCAGACAAGGCAGGGAGGTGGAGGTATCCAGGACCTACAGGTAACTTCCAGAGACACAGCTGAAAGGGAGTCTGAACCCGGAGCATGTGGCCACATCTCTTGCCCCACCCCATCCCGGGTCATCTGCTTGCCCAGGGCAGGAGGCTGCTGGGGGAGGTCAAGTTACTCACCTGAAAGCCAATGCAAAGGTGTGTCATTGAGCTGGTCCCCAGTTGAGCATCAGGAGATGATCATGGAGACGGGATTGAGAGATGCCTTAGTATTTGTTACCTGTGAGGAAGAAGGTAGTATTCATCCTCTGGCTCCCATCCTGATTGGTCAGGATTTGCTCCATGGGGTCTTCACTCCCTCACCTTTGCCGGTTGGCACCTGCCTTAGAATGAAGTGCAATTTGCAGGTGTCCCATGCAAGGTGGCAGAAAGCAAGAGGCGCCTGCAGCAGCTGAGAAGAGGTGCTGTCAGGTATACCTGCCAGAGTTGGTTGTGTCAACAGGAGCTGAAGTGAGCAGGAGGATCAAGTGGGTGTGAAGTGAGTCAGAGAAGAATCCAATCCATTCCACAGGGAGATGGTCATGGCTCAGGGTCTGGAAGAAAAACATCTCCTGGGAGATGGCTTCCCAAACTAGAGTTACCAGTGCCTGGATCCAGGGGTGTGAATGAGTCAACAGGCTCCACAAACAGGAGATAATAGAGAAAACTGAAAGGGATTTCAAAATAAGTAATTGTTAAAGCCTCCGCAAAATAAAAAAACACACATGCATATAATGAAAGAGTAAGAAGTAGTTATGAAAAAAGATAGGTGGTTATAAGACAAGATGCCAGAGCTACACAAAATAAAACCAATTAGAAATTGTGGAAGTGAAAAGTATAGTTATGGAAAAAAATAGATGACAATAGTAAGTCACTGTTGATAAATGATTAATTAACCTTGAGACAGAACCAAAAAAAAAAATTACCTGGACTCTAGCACAGAGGGTCAGAGACACAAAAATCCATGAAAGCCAGTAAAGGAGAACGAAGGTATATTGAGAAGATCCAACATACATACATCCTCCAGATTTGGAGGGTTAAAATAAATAAATAAATGATAGTGAGGCAATATTTGAACTGATGACAGAATTTTCTAGAATCAAGGCATGAAATGAATTAGATTTAAAAATCCAACCAAACACCACACAGGACCAATACACAAGAACCCACATCCAGAAATAGCACAATGTAATTGCAGAACATCAAAGATTAAGAGAAAAGTAAAGAGGCTACCAGAGGGAAAACACAGATTACTTCCAAATAACTATAATCCAATTGATGCAAACTTCTCATCAGCTACAACAGAGACCAGTAAATAATGAAATGACATCTTCAAGATACCGAAGACAAAACATTTTGAACCTAAAAGTCTATATTCCTTCAAGTTACATTTCAAGATGAGGTTAAAATAAGAATATTTTCAGACAGAAAAAAATATTACAAATTCAAATCCCTGACAAAAAATACTTAGAGATGCATTGCAGAAAAACAAAATCAAAAACAAAAACAACGCACACACAAAGAAAGTACTGAAATTTAGTAATACATGGTGAAGAGCAAAAAAAAATAAGTAAATAGATAATATATTTTGGAAGATTAAAAAAACTGACATTCAAATAAAATAGTAATAATAACAAAACAATAATAAAGATATTAACTTTTATGTATGTGTTACGGAATGAATATTTGTGTGACCGCAAATTCATATGTTGAATCCTTACCCCACAATGTGTCTATATTTGGGAATGAGGACTCTAAGGAAGTAATTAAGGTTATATGAGATCCTAAGGGTGGGGCCCTGATCCTATATTATCAGTGTCCTTATAAGAAGAGATACCATAGAATCCTCCCTCCCTCCCTCTCCCTATCTCTCTCTCTCTCCATCTCTCTCTCTCCATCTCTCTCTCTTCATTTCTCTCTCTCTCTCTTCCTCCTTCTTTCTGTCTTTCTTTCCATGTGAGAACACAGTGAGAAGGTAGCTATCCCTAAGGCCGGAAGAGAGCTCTCACCAGAAACCAACCCTGCCATACCTGGGACATCTTGCCTCCAGAACTGAAAGGAGATAAATTTCTGTTGTTTGTTCAGGCCTAGTCTAGTCTGTGATTTTATAATGATAGCCCAAGATGACAAAGACAGCATGTATCAATAAACTCAAAATAAACTTCTAGACAATAATAGGGAGTTAGGAAAAGGTTTGGGAGGAAACAGAAGTGTGCTAAGGTTCTTATCCTTTCAAATTTAATCTTTGCTAGGATATATGCTTAAATTTTAAGGTTTATCACCAAAATATTAGACATGACAGATATTACTTCCCATCTAGTAAAGGAAAAAAGGGTCAGAATATGGGTGGATCGAGTGAACAATCAAAGACGACACATCTGGGTTTCCCTGGTGGCACAGTGGTTGAGAGTCCGCCTGGTGATGCAGGGGACGTGGGTTCATGCCCCAGTCTGGGAGGATCACACATGCCGCGGAGCGGCTGGGCCCGTGGGCCGCGGGCGCTGGGCCTGTGCGTCTGGGGTCTGTGCTCTGCAGCAGGAGGGGCCACAGCAGTAGGAGACCCATGTACTGCAAAAAAAAAAAAAAAATGACACATCTGTAATTCACTTTGTGGAAGATCCACATAAAATACTAGAGTCAATAATAGGGAGTTAGGAGAAGGTTTGGGAGGAAACAGAAGTGTGCTAAGGTTCTTATCCATTCAAATTTAATCTTTGCTAGAATATATGCTTAAATTTTAATGTTTATCACCAAAATAGTAGACATAAAAGATAATACTCCCCATCTAGTAAAGGAAAAAAAGGGTCAAAATACGGGTGGATTGAGTGAACAATCAAAGATGACACATCTGTAATTCACTTTGTAGAAGATCCACATAAAATACTAGAGTCACGTGGAAATAATATTGGCTGTGAAGATAAAATGTCTGACTTTAAAGACATAATTTTTCTTTAAAAAAAGAAGGGAAGTAACATGAAGTATATACAATGAGTCATTCTTTTCTGCTTTGTTCATTCTTTGGCTTTAAGATTCCTACAAGTCCAGACTGCCCCTGTTAGGGTATCAGTACCAACCCTGGAAATCAGCATGGATCCCCACACTCATCATGCCAAAAATATGCCCTTCTCCCAAGAAACCAGTATCTTTCATTTTATGGTCAAGGTGAGTCTCATAACTTACAATACTCTCCCTATTGCTTTGGCTGCTGGGAAAAACAGATCTTTATGAGCTAACTCTAGTGGCTGTGAAAGACATGACAACATCCATTTACCCTACATTAGCCTGGTTCCATTTTGCTGTTCAAAATTTATTTTCCCTTTGATCTAATGTCTTTATCTTTTTTATTTGTGTTTTCTCTCCTAACTATTGGTTGTGTGACCTTGGGAAAGTCACTTTACTTCCTTGTGTTTTATGTCTATAAAACTACAATAATTACCTATGTTTTAGAGTTAAATAATGTGTGCGTGTGTGTGTGTGTTTGTGAGGTGGGGACTAGGGTACCAATGGGGCTCAGTAAATGTGAGCTGTCATCATCACCATTGCCTTGACAACACAATTTTGCAAGCTACCCCAAGCAATGGGATGGGATGAAGTTTAAGTTAATGATACCACGTGCTTGGTAAACACTGAATAAGAACGGACCACACAAAGCTGGGCATGGATTTCTAAAAGAAAGACATGTTGTAGTACTCATCATGATCTGAATGAGACAGATGAATAAACAACTAAGTAAATAAATAACTTCATAGAGAAGATGTAGAAGAGGTTGTGAGAAGACACGAGAAGCCCATCACTGATTGGTTGAAAGTGCAGGTGGCATGTGTGGAAACATGGATGAATAGCGTGACCCTCGCCAGGTAGCACGACATGACGACTGCCCAGCAAGTGAGCAAAACATACATGTAATTGCTACAAGCCATCAGCACAGCAGAGAAAAATCCCAGGGTCAAGGGTCAAGAACCCAAAGTCTTTACTGAGCACTTTACTACAGGCCAGGTGCTGTGTTAGTTTTATAGAGATTATTTCATTTCATCTTTAAGGTAACGTGATTGTCAGAAACCTAAAGATGAGGACACTGATAGAGGAAAAAAGAATTTAGGTAACATTCCCAAGACCAGACAGCTGGACCCCCGAAAGTGTGGCCCCAGGGCCCCAGCCTGGAACCACTGCACTCTCCTACTCTGGTTCTTGGAATAATCATGCCTTCCAGGGCCTGACTCCCATGCTCCCGGAGCAGTTTGCCCTGGCCAAAGGGAAATGCCAGTCTTGCCAAAGGCCTGGTTTCCATGGCAATGATGGTGGCCCGCTCTCTGAGGGATTCAGAACTCTGCTGTTTGCTTCTTTCTGGGAAAGTGAAGCTCCAACAAGGCAGGTGGTCCACCGGCCTGTGAGCGCTGTTCCTCCAAAATTCAGGAAATGCCCACCTTGGGTTCCTGGGCTGTTGAGAAGCCCCATTCATGAGTTCCTTCCTCACTGTCCCTGTGGGAATCCAGGCCGAACTGGACCATGAGAACTGTACAGAGTGGGTCTAACCAGTGTTTCTTTTTTCTTTCTTTTTTTTTTTTTTTTGCAGTGTGTGGGCCTCTCACTGTTGTGGCCTCTCCCGTTGCAGAGCACAGGCTCCGGACGTGCAGGCTCAGTGGCCATGGCTCCCGGGCCCAGCCGCTCCGCGGCATGTGGGATCTTCCCGGACCGGGGCACGAACCCGTGTCCCCTGCATCGGCAGGCGGACTCTCAACCACTGCACCACCAGGGAAGCCGTCTAACCAGTTTTTGACAAAAACTCAGGAATTCCAAGTCTTAAATGCCCGAAACAGCTCATTTTTAAGATGCTGTGGTGGTTATGGTCGTCACCTAAGGGTAACACAGCCTGTGCTGTCCCCTCTCTCAGGGACTCCCCAGGGCCTGAACACCGTCCCCACCCCCAGGGCCCTCTCTCAGAATGACCCTTCCTCCAATGCTGCTTCTTTATTTTCATCCTCTTCATCTTCTTTAAAATGCACGTTCTTCCATGGTTTGGGAGGAAAGTACTCGGATAGGTCAATTCATACTGTAGTGTGAATGACGGCCCCCAAATAACCCTGTTTTAAAAGAAAACTAACTCTTCTGTCATCTGTTTCCATAATTCACTCCCTTTTGATGCTGAGTTGGGGTGCATTGTGTGACTATTTCACAGTCTGCTTATCCACACACCTGCCGATGGACAGTTGGGTGATTTCCAGTTGTTGGCCCTTACAGATAAAGCTGCTCTGCACTTTGCATATTTCTGCTATTCAACGAATTTCTTAGGGCAGAAGAAATAGCTCAGACAAGACACCCTTGTCTGAATATCCCTGGCCAAGAGACTGTCACCCACCACCTCCTTCCTGCCCATACCTTGGCTGTGTACTCGGGGTCTTCTAAAGGCCCAATCAGCTCTGCTTTTTCCCTTGACTCTAGGACATTAGCTCTCAATTTCAGCCTCAGACCAGCCCCTTCCCCAGAACCAGCCCCCTTTGAATCTGAGCAAATGAGGGTCTACTACTTAGAGCCAAAGGAGGTGGATTAACTACGGCCATGCATGATTGACATGGAGTTTGTGCAGCTGTGAAAATAGGCCAAGGCGTATTTTAGAAAGTAAATCGGACTGGATGAATTGGAAATGCGAATTGGCCTTGTCTGTTTCCCGGGAAGCCAGCGTCATCGCTCTCCTTCGACGCTGACTCAGCTTCCTCACCCAGATTTCCAGGAATTCCCAGCCTTCCTTGTGTCTGGGCGACGTCTTGCTCTCTGCTTCGGGGTCCTGCACTGCCCTCACAGGGGAGCAGGGCTGAGCCTCACTGCAAAATTCTAAGACAGATCTGAATCACTGGTTCCTGCAGAAAAGAACAAAACAAAACAAAACAGGACTGGGGCCTCAGCACCTTAGTTGGGGCGGCAGCCGGCCAGGCCAGCGCAAACAGGGCTGTATGCCTTTAAGAAGCAAAAATTAATGCAAAGCTTATTACAGTCCCGGTGGCTGCTAACGCTCTCTCTCTTCCGCTGCCCAAGTGTCTGAATTTCAGCTTCAGATGAGTGTGGCCTGCTGGGATTTGAGCTGCCAGTTTAATTAGTGTTCAGTAATTTCAATAATGAGTGACAATTCATCGGGGCTTTTAGGTTGGTCTTCTGTTCAGAAGCAAATCAATAATCCACAGTTTTTCCCCTTCTTTAAAGACAAGGAAGTGGCATGTGAGTTACATCAGATGAGAGAAAATAAATGAGGAGACGCTCCAGCCCCTCAGTAACTTGAGAGGCAGTTGGCTTTAACGGCGTGGGCAGCCTCTCGGTTTGTTGGTATTATTCGAGGAACAGAAAGGTCATTAGTAGCTGGAAAGAGGCTCTCGGAGTCTCACGTAAACCGTTTGCCCCGGCTGTAGCCATAGTGATTTGGGTAAATGAACACAGGTATACGGATTACTACCGAATTCCCCAGACTGCTTGTGTTATTGCCTCCGAAGATATAAAAACAATTGAGGCTAATTGTATGAGAGTGAGTTTATTACAAACATAAATGGAAAGGAAAAGAGAAAACCGGAGATGTTCTTTCAAAGATTCCTCCACTTCTCCTGGCGCCTCCATCTGTATTTCTGATCTGCGCTTCCCAGGGCATGTGATATGTGCAGCGGCGGGGTGGTCCTCGGAAAGACCCCACACCTGGAGACAAGGTGTTGCTGGAAATTGGGGCTCCTGTGGGTTTGGAGCTCTGGCTGTAAGTGGGCTGTCATCATGCTCCAAAGTGCAATCAGGACTTAGCAATTACTTTTTTACCGCTGGTGGCTGCACCGAGCCGAGATGCTTCAAAGCCAAGGAAAGGCATTTATCTTAGCTGAGACGTGGGGTGGCACGCCTCTCCCCAGCCAGTGGCTGAAAAGTTACCTGCAGTACGGCGGTACCCTGCCAGTCTGCCAGAGCTGTGGCTTTTTTGTCAACTTGCCTGCTCTCTTTTGTTACAGCTACAAAGACTCCGTCTTCATAAGGTGTTGTGATTTGCGGTATACAAACCCATTAAAAAGACACAAATGAAATCCCCAGCTGGGAAGGTCAAGTCTAATGAGGTGGGCTGTTGTGAGGACTGGTAGCTCACAGCATCCCCCATGTTGGCCAGAGGTGCTACAAGTGAACAGCTGCTTATAATTATTATCATCTGACACTTTTCATCCACCTCAGGTGCTATTTTTTTTCTCACCAAAGAACAGATTAATTGTATATCAACTGATATACATAAAAAAGGGTTTGATAGAAGGCTTAATAAAGTAACATTAAATAGGCAATCCCACCGAAATTCTAATGTGTATATTCTTAATTAAATTCCCTTGTACTGTACAGTAATTCAGGTGCATTCTGCTTCCTTCGGCACCCATCGAATGGAGAGCCTGGGTCGAATCAAGGCAAAGAACACACATGCACAAGGACATCACGTGTGCCTCTCTTCATGCCCTGCCTGCACAGGAGAAGACCGAAAAGGAAAAGTGAACAAAGCAACTCAAAGGTGGTACCCAAGGTATTATTGGGATGTGAGTCTACACAGACCTGGACCATTGAGTTCTCATGCTGAAGAATCCATTCCTGCCCCTCAGAGTTGCCATCATCTCCCGGGCGAGAAGGGACAGCCACGTGAAAATGGAGATATGATTAAAAGGATAGAAGGAGAAAGAGAAGGAGGAGAGAGAGAGGAGGACAAGGAGATGGAAGAGAGGGAGCGGGACGAAGGAAGCTGTGGAGGAGGGGAAACCGAAGGCGAGCGTTCAGCAGCCCCGATTCACTCTGGAGAGTAACCGTTGAGCCAGAGAAGTATAAATACGTGTCTAAAGCCAACACGCAGAGGTAATGATGCTCTTGTACTTCATTAACTGCCTGGAAGTGAGGCCTGGAAATGCTCTTTGCTCAGCTCTAGAGCAGCAGCCCCGGGAGCCAGCACCTCAGGCAAGCCTCTCGCCACCGCCCAGTGCTGCCGCGTTGGGGAAACTGCAGGTTTTCCTTGCGGGGCTGAGAGTAACTCCTAGGCTACAAGAGGCAAGAGAGTATTAAAACAAGGCAGGTGAGGTGATGTGCTTTTGTCCAAAAGATCTGCACGGAAATAACCACAGGACTGATAAAGACAGAAGTTATTGTGAACTGTCCAGAAAACAGCATGATATTGGATCATAGGCAAGTTGACAACATCCTGTCAAAAAAAAAAAGTGTCGGGCCTCCCCGGTGGCACAGTGGTTGAGAGTCCGCCTGCCGATGCAGGGGATACGGGTTCGTGCCCCGATCTGGGAGGATCCCACATGCCGCGGAGCGGCTGGGCCCGTGAGCCATGGCCGCTGGGCCTGCGCGTCCGGAGCCTGTGCTCCGCAACGGGAGAGGCCGCAACAGTGAGAGGCCCGCGTACCGCAAAAAGAAAAAAAAAAAAAAAAAAAAGTGTCGAAACTCCAAACTAAATATATTGCCTCACGTGCTTCCCTATGGAAGGTTGGAAGGTTGAGGTGAATTTTCTAGCTGTTGGGAAGAGCAGGACTCTGAGGGGTGGACAAGAGTATCTGTGGGGCAACGAGGAGACCCTCCTGCACAGCCTCTGAACCCAACTGGCTTCCTGACCTGAGAGTGGAACCCCAGCAGCTGAAGAAAAATCTAGAATCCTTGGTGTCCACATTGTGCATAGCGCTGCCAAGGGAGACCACTGGCTTTAAAGTAGAAGAAACAATTGACATCCAGGTTCTGCCACCTGGAAGCTGTGCGGTCACAGGCAAGATGCTAGACCTCTCTGAGCCTCAGTTGCGTTCTCCACAGATGGACTGGTACTGCCCACCTTACGGGATGGCTCATTCCCTCATGTATCCATTCACCAACGATTCACTGAGCCCCTGCCCCGTGCCAGGTGCTGCCTTGTGCACCAGGGAGTTGGCACGACCATGTCCTGCTGCCACAGGGCTCACGTTCTACCCTGGATGCAAAAACATACAAATGCAATCGGGTCCGAGAGCCGTGAGAGCTGTGGGAGGACAGGAGTGGATGGTTGCTGGGAAGGACCTCTGTGTCCAGAGTGGAGGGAATCAGCCCAGCAAAGGTGACGGGAAAGCATTCTGGACCCAGGGCAACTCAGGGTCAAGAGCTGGAGCAGAAGCGACCTTGGCTTGCAGGCGAGGCCAGGCGGGGCGGCAGATGGGAGCAGTGGGTCATGGTCAGATTGCCAGTTGACTCTGACGGGGATGAGAGACCTCTGGAGGTTCTCGATCTGAGGATCACCACGCCAGCTGTACATCCCTGTGAGAGCAGCGGCGGCTGTGAACCGAGAGTGGTGCTGAGAGGTGGGCTGTGCCGCTGAGGAAAGGTGGTGCTGACTTGACTCACAGCCATGGCTGCAGAATGGAAAGGCAGCGCCCGAGCGGGACATTTATGGGTGGAGAACTGAGACAGGTCTGCACGGAGCATGTGGCCTGAGCCCTGGGGACAGAGGGAAGGAAAAGTGGGGGAGGAGCGGGCTGGAGACATCAGAAGTTCGGCTTGAGATGCCGACTAGACGGCCAAGGGCCGGGGCCAAGTGGGCAGTTAGGAGAGCTGAACCAGGTGCCAAGATGTCCTTAGTGAATGTTAATGTAAAAGGAATTTATGTAGGAATGAAAACAGCACAGTCGCAAGTGATTCTGAGCTGCATTTGTGACTCCTCTGTCACTGGTAATCTGGCCGGGAACTGAGCATATACAGCTCACATAACATGTCAATGAAAGTGTAAAATAATTAAACACATGTGCAAGCACACGTACATACACACATACACATATACACGTGCAGACACACACAGACACGGAGACACAATTCACATGTGCATGCACACTGCACACATACACATGTGCACACCTACATACCCATGCACGTGTACACACATGTGCACATGTGCATGTACACATGCATGCACACAGGTACAGGGCACACACATACACATATAGAGCACACACATACACATACATTACACACAGAATCTCAGGAGCCTTGGAAGTCTTTGGTTCTCAGGGCTGTGCAGGAAAAAGTCTGGCATACAAGCTTTATTCCTGTCCAGACTCAGGAAGGTGTCTCACTCAGATGTTTGTAGGCTCTTTTCTTCCTGGGGCTGAAAGCTGCTTTGCGTTGGCCCCATCCAGAACTTGGACCAAGTTAAGCCCTAGGAGTTGGCTGTGCTCACTCCAGGCCCTTGGAAGATGTAGGAGCTGCCCCTAGAGCAGGGGAGCTAGAGTTTCCTGTTCCTTTCCCTGCACCAGGCAAGGGTTGCTTTGTTGAGGGACTTTCGTAGCGACACCAAAATCCTCAGTCAGGAACCGGGAATCGGTGGGGCCCTGCTGTGCTCTGGCCTGGGGACCCAGTGACAAGTGCCCAGTTTCCCTTAAGGGCAGTTAGCACCTTCCACCCCCCACCCAGCCTGTATCACTGCAGGCCCGGCCAAGGGCAGCACGGGCCTGGTGGGCTTCCTGGAAGAGGTGCCACAGTGCTGTTGTAGTTGGAAAACTCATGGTCACCCTCCACCCTCCACGCCTTTGCTGGAAACTCCTGCCAGCCCCATAAAGTTCTGGTGGCTGAGCTTCCCTCCCACCACCTGTGACTCCACACCTGCCCAACCTCGTCCACCACCCAGGTCCCTGACCCTGTGGCCAAGCCAGGCTGAACTATGGGCTCTTCCATAAGCGCTCCCTGTGTCCCGCCATGGGCCTTGGCACCGTGGCTCCCTTGTTACCAAAAACATTCTGAGAGACTCACGTTGACTCAAAATCTTGTGCTGGAGACAGGCCCTGAGCCTGGGCCTCTGGGACCAGTGGCTGGGCCAGTGTCAACATAACACCCAACAGCAGGGTGAAAAATGAAAATGTGCACCACTCCGTCTCCCAGATGGACTTGGCTCAGCCAATCAGATGTTCAACTTTATGGTGGAAAACAACAAGACTTTGGTTGTGGAAGCCCTTCAGCCGGGATCATGGCTCTTTGTAGCTACCTCCAACCAGGGGCTAAGTCCTGGAGGAAATCAAGGCTCTAGTGCACTGTCAACTAGATGCCCCTTGAACCTGAAGGGTATGTAGGTGCTAAATTTCATCCTGAAAAACTCTGAGAAATCCATCTGCCCAAAGGAGCGATGGGCGAACCTTTGCCATTCTGCACGCCATCCTCCTTGTCTGTCTGATCTCTGCCCATGAGTTGTGCCTGAGGTCGGAGAGGAGAGAGATGCAGCTTTTACTGAGCCCTTGGGATGAGGAAGTGCTGTGCTAGGTTTCTTCCCAGAAAAGTCTCATGGAGTCTTTACCAACTTCATGAAAATAGTATCATTCTCCCATTTTGAAGATGAGGCAAATGAGTCTCAAAGCAAATAAACGATCTGCAGTCACCCAGCTTGGACATGGCGCAGCCTTGACATTGGGCGTTGGGTTTTCACGGAATTTCTTTTTTTTTTAAATTTTATTGGAGTATGGTTGATTTACAATGTTGTGTTAGTTTCAGGTGTACAGCAAAGTGATTCAGTTATACATATACATATATTCACTCTTTTCCAAATTCTTTTCCCATTTGGGTTATTACAGAATATTGAGGAGAGAGTCCGGGTCCCTTGTTGGTCGAGGTATTTCTTAAGGCAGAATCTGACTCTGTGCAAAAGGAAACACAGTGTCCATCTAACCCCACCACGGAAACTTTATTTCCTCATAGCAGAATCTAAAGTTAAAATGAAGCATAAGAATTCAAAGATCCAGGGCTTCCCTGGTGGCGCAGTGGTTGGGAGTCCGCCTGCCAATGCAGGGGACACGGGTTCGTGCCCCGGTCCGGGAAGATCCCACATGCCGCGGAGTGGCTGGGCCTGTGAGCCATGGCCGCTGAGCCTGTGCATCCGGAGCCTGTGCTCTGCAACGAGAGAGGCCACAACAGTGAGAGGCCCGCGTACCACACACACACACAAAAAAAAGAATTCAAAGATCCAATTGACAAATTACATATTTCACTCTGTGGAGGGGGAATGACCGGTGACGGCTCAGCGGACAGGAGGGAGGAGACCTCTGCAAGACCCTCATCTCCCCTCACGAGAGCCCAGGTGGGGATGCTCGGTGACAGGGACCTGAGTCCAAGAACGCCTGAAGAATCACAGACAGCCCACACAGGTCTGCCTTGCCCGCTGTGGTGACGGAGGTCACGTCGATTTGGGCGACCTGCTCGTCACCCATTAGGTCTTTGGTGAGCGGGCCTCACCCCGACGATGTTTCTCACAGGACGAGCTGCACTTCTCGTCTGGCTGCCTTGCTCTTTCATGCCCAGCTCCTTGTCTCCGTAGGATGCGACAGCCTCTGCTGACCTTCTGGTCAGCTCGCCTGGAATGTTCTCCTGTGAAGCAGAGAGACGCCATAAATGCAGGCTCTGACAGGGAGCAGGGCAGAGTCCTCAGACAGACCGACTAAGCGAACGCTGGGCGCTGGTGCCTGGGAGGCAGCGGGTGGGCACCCACTGCGTGAAGCCCTGGGCCGCAGGGCAGCAAAGTGACGGCAAACAGCTGACGACGGGAGACTCCGGGCCCCTGGCAGCCCCTCCCTGGCTCAGCGGAGGCTCTGGCCTCTGGACAGCCCCGCAGCAGGACACCCTCCCTTTGTGCCGAGGCCTTTTTCCGGGAGGAAGTTTCCCAGAAGGAATGCCTGGAAGTCAGAACCTGCCCCTGGGCCGGCAGGACCACGGAGGGATGGGCGGCCAGGCGTGGTCTCTCCACGCACACGACGCAGGACAGTGACAGTGGGGGCACCTGGGCTCTGGCCCAGCCCCGCCCCTGCCAGGCTACACTCCAGTTCTCTGGGCTTCAACTGGCTCATCCTAAAGTAGTGGTTTGCAATGGGGTGGCCTCCACGTAAAGGCCTCTCTGGAGCCCCTCCGTGCCCCTCATCCTTATGATGCCCTGGGCTTCAGGCTGCAGGGATTCAGTTCGAGAACCATCCGAGGAGGCGCACAATGGCCACTCTCCTGGGCTGGGCTGCGATGGGCCGGCCATAGGAAGAGAAAGAAAAGAAAGATGAGATGATGGAAGAGGAGGGGGGGGAGGGGCAGGGGCTGGAGAGCGCTTCTCACAGGGGCATCTCTGTGGGCAATTTCCACTGAGCTCCTGGCTGCCGTCAGAGAGAAGCAATAGGACCAGTCTTTGTTTTCCATATTTGCCCTGCAGGGTCAGGTTGGGAGGCAGCGGCCGGGTGGTGGCCACAGCTGGGAGGGAAGGGAAAAAGTCATGCAGGCGGTTTGAAAACTGTCACTTTAAAATATGGGGTCCCCCCACTCAGGCTTCCAGGCAGGGCTTGCCCCCTGCTGCCCAGGAAGGAGCTGGTGGAAAGGAAAACCTGTGAGCCGCCCGAAGTAGTCTGGAGTCTGCGTTTGGGGAACGTACATTTGTTTTTCAAAAAGAGAAAGAAGAGAACTTCCCAGCCAAACATTTACACGCCTTCAGGTTCACACCGACAAACGATGCTGAGTGGGTAGGTGCGAGCATATATGGACACGCACACACACCTACATCCCCACGGCTTTACCAGATGCTTACACCCCAAATCTTCCCTGTTTGCTTAGAAAGATGGAATGATTAGATTTCTTCCAACTTGAAGCTGGATGATGACTTCGGAGAACTTGCAAAGCCCATCACGGGCTGTGAGTCACCCCCATATAAACGGCCACAAGTGGGGTCACATGATTAAATTTCATGATCTGAGTTGCATTGAAATCAGGTGCGTGCCTTTTAAATCCCAGTAGTTGGTGATTTTTTTAAATATCTGCCAAACAGAACAATGAGACCCTTTTAAATCCCCCCGTGAGCAACTATTAAAACCACAATTTACAACTCTGCGTAGCATCTAACTTGTTAACCAGGTGTTCCTGTGTTATTGTTTGAAATTCTACCTTGGTTTAAATCAAATGAAGAAAAGCCAAAAGTCCAATTAAAATCCCACATTGCCTCTTTATCGAGGGTAGGTGAAAGATGTTTGTTATAGATTTAATGGCAGAAATCTCATAAAATGCTAGACCATCCTTTTTTCTTCCCAGTTTCTTATTTCTTGCTTAGATTCTCACAGCTTACTGGCATTTCCTGTTCCTAACTGAAGAGGAAAAAAAGAGAGAATAAATCTAGGAATTTCTGGCTTAATTTTAGTAGCATCCTGGACACTCTAGCTGAATTTGACAATTGAGTGTTGTCATGGGATATTAAAATCGTGCAGTGGGCCCATTTAGGTGATTATTTCATAGGCTGTCCCTTAATAAGTTCCATGCCTCTCTGGATCCCCTTTGCCAACATGTGTCCACTGTATTTAATAGCTCAGGGACAACAAATTTATGTTGCTAAGCTCCAAAAAGCAAACCCAACCCAAACACCTTCCCCAACGGCAGACATTGACCAAGGTAATATGGAATTCAGTTGTCTTCGCTGCACCATAATTACTTCCAGACTTAAGTTGCCTGTCTTTGTCTTTGGCCATTTTTCCCATTCCATCCCGATGCTGACACACCGGTGCTCCTTTGCCTTTACAGTTTTCTGCTTAGAGCTTATTGCCACCTCCCCTCCTGTCCCTGAATCTTCAGCAGACCTCTATTCTTCCACCCTTCCTTCACCCGCTATTCAATCCGCCTTTCTCCGAACTGACGGAGCTCTTCTGCCATCAAGCAAACTTACCTGGTTCCTTTGGACTGCCTTCCTTTTCCTGGGGATGAAAAGGAGACGAAAGGATTTTCTGTAGCCCTGGCTGCGCTGTAATAAATAGGATAATCTGATAAATCGGATCAAATTTTTTCTTTTTGCAGAAATCCTGAAACTGCAGGAAAAAAAGTGTCAGTTATAGCACATCTGTTCTCCTTTACGGCTTATTTAAGAAAATAATTCTTGCCAGGTTTTTACCCACCCATAATAATTATACCATTTTTACAGATGTGGTTTTTAACAGCTTCATTTTGGCCCCAAATCTTTTATATAATTTGCAATGAATTGACTTCTTGGCTTGCACTTCATTACAATTTGGCCATAAAGAGATGGAGGTGCAGGAACTCGTTCCCAGAGCTATACCTTTTAGTAATGTTTTTATAAACCGAACAGCTAGGGTAGAAATGATCACTGTCATCATTGCTGGTATTATTATTATCATCATTATCAGCAGAACAATTCTTACAAGTTTTGCACTTGAGTATTTAACTTGGCCGTCACCCTGGGATTGTTTTCCTTTATTCCTAATTATCTACTCCCTTTTTGAGCTGAAGCCCAGAGTGAGGCTGTTTGTGCAAGTCCCTAGACGCAGGTAAAGATGGCAGGGCTTTCCACACTGGGTGCAGCCAGCAGCACGCCTACCTGTCACGCACGGTCCTGAACACCAAGGGTGCTGCAAGGGCCCTCACCCCCGGTCCTGGCCTTGATGAGCTCCCAGCACACTGGGGAACGAAGCAGACAGCAGAGGATGTGGGGAAGTACAGTGGATCAAGGCAGGAATCAAACACAAAGCCAGCTAAGAACTAAAGGACTGGTGGTTGCCAAGAAGGAGGAGCTTGCCTTCCCTGGAGGTGCAGTGGTTAAGAATCCAACTGCCAATGCAAGGGACATGGGTTCGAGCCCTGGTCTGGGAAGATCCCACATGCCACGGAGCATCTAAGCCCGTGCACCACACCTACTGAGCCCGTGTGCCACAACTACTGAAGCCCACATGCCTAGAGCCCGTGCTCCACATCAAGAGAAGCCACTGCAATGAGAAGCCTGCGCACCTCAGCAAAGAGTAGCCCCTGCTTGCCACAACCAGAGAAAAGCCCACGTGCAGCAACAAAGACCCAACCCAGCCAAAAATAAAATAAAGAAAATAAGATAAAGTTATTAAAAAAAAAGGAGGGGTCTGGGGGAGGGATGGAGTGGGAGATTAGCAAATGTAAGCTTTTATATCGAACAGATAAACAATAAGCATACTGTATAGCACAGAGAACTATATACAATGTCCTATGATACCCCATCATGGAAAAGAATATAAAAAAAGAATGTATATATACGTATAACTGAATCACTTTGCTGTACAGCAGAAATGAACACAATGCTGTAAATCAGCTACACTTCAATTAAACAAAAAGAGCTAAGGGAGTCACAGAGGAAAGGACGCGTGGGAATGCTGAGAACACCAGGGAAGGGGCTCCAGGAACGATGCGGGATGAACTGCAACCGGTCATCGTTAAAGGGAACTAGTGACAGACAGTGTTTTGCATGACGAGGCGCTCGAGAACGGGCTGGCCATTTAGTGCTCAGGGCAAACTTGGGTAGCAAGTGTGATGGGGAAACTGAGGCTGGGGGGCTGTGTGGAAACCCATGCGGCCGGTAGGTGTCCTGCTGTGGCCACAGCCTCCCTGTGTGTTGCATCTCCTGAGGGATTGGAATTGGATCCACGACCAGAACTCCTTCAGGCTGAGCTCGGTGGTTTGGGTTACAAATTCCAGAGCCCTCCGTGGACTGCGTGAGTCCCTGCTAGCCTGGGGGCCACTTGAGGACAGAGACCAGGAGAAACAGGAAAGGACCTTAAATACAATGGGCTGCGGTCCAGAGAGACACGCGAGTCTCCCAGGCCGGCATGGGTCCCCTTTTCCACAATTAGGAGGTGAGTTCACATTGGGCAGACCCTAACCCTAAGGTACCCATGCATTTCAGGGGCCTCACGGCCCCAGAATGGCTCAGCCTTCCTGTTTCCACTAAATTTCACTGGTTCTTTTTTCTTTTTCCCTTATGTTCTGCACTGTGTTGCCACAGGCATGAAAATTATTTATTTTCTTTAATTTCCACTTAAAAAAATTAAAACAAAGCAAAAAAATTGTGCAAGCAAAGGAAACTCATTCTCAGGAGGGTCAGACTTTTCTGCACTGGGATATATGGGGATGTGGGCACCACCCAGAAGTATTCGACCCCTTATTCTTTTAATTCCAGGGCTCAGGATCCGAGCACCGAAATCCGTGCTTGGACACTCCCCTCTTGCCTCTCCTTTCTTTTCCTGCCTCTCCCTCCAGCACTGACAAGCAAGTCCCTCCGTCTTCTCACACTTGGCCAGCTCCTGCTCCCAAAGCAAGCTCCATGCCTCCCCAGGTGGAGGAAATCAAGTTCTTTAACAAGCCCCCCACTCCTAGACATGGGATAGGCTAGCGGTGGTCGCTTTTTTCCAGTTAGGAAAGAATTGTTGAATGGCTGCAAAGAAGACAGTAGAAATGCCCGGCGAGGCCCTCCGTGGAGATGTAGACGTGCCTGGCGGGGCAGAGGGCAAGGTCAGCCCCGCCGACAGCCCCTGGGCTGATAGGGCCCACGGCGGGGCAGCTTCCAACGGCCGCCGCTGCTGCTGTTGTCCGGGTCCTTCAGTCACCTGGGCCCCAGGTTCATCAGCAGCAGGTCCGGAGATACGAGGCGACAGCACCAGGCCCACGTGGGCCGAGGGGGCATCCGCAGTGGCAGAGCGCGCCGCTTGCTTTGGGCTGGGAGGACTCACTCTTTTAATGAATTTAGATGATATTCAGCTGCCTGCGCTACTTAATTCACTGGGCGGCCTGGGCGGCGGAAGAGATGAGCAAAGGGAGGCCGACTGACTCTCGTGACTCGGTGTCAGCGTGGCCCCGACAGCAGGCACGGGAGCCCCGGCCCGGCCACCGCCCCCCGCCTGGGCCCGGGCAGGGCTCCGGGACCCCCGGGGACCCCTGATCGAGCCCCGACAAGGCGGCCCAGCAGCGCGGGCTGGTGTTGCGCGTGCCCTGCGCTGGGTGGTCTGGGGACTTCGCCTGCTTCCGAGCTCATTTGCCTGCAAACGCCCTCACCTTGTCAGTGCTAATAATTATCCGGTCGGCGCTACTCAGAGCTGCCATGCCTTAAGATTGGATTAGATTGAGGAGGCTGAGGCCCGCTCCTCTGTGCATTTTCCCAGTCAGTTAACGTAGCCACTGGGGGCCTCACCGAGGCCTACAGCAGAGCTACACTAACTTTCTCTCCCCTTCCTTATTACGGAGCTTAATAACAGCAGGCAGTGTATTAATATGTAAGAGATCAAGAGATTATTGATTAGAGTCACTTGCGTAATATCCCCTGTCCGTCATGTAGTTCAGCAGCCCTTTCATGATTTTTTGTGTCAGGCCATTTAAATATTCATGACCGAGTTGCTTTGTACCTCCACGGCTGAATTTCTAATTAATCTGTCAAAAGAAATACAATGTGCCCGGAAGCCTTATTATGATAAGGGTCAGCTGAAACAGAGATGGCCTGGCAAGGCCTAAGGGGTAATTAATTATAACAATACAGTGTTTACCTTGTGTGGTACCTGCGGCCTAAATGAGCACTAAATTAGGCTCAAACCACTCCAGTCTGCGTTTGAAGCCTCCTGATCTGCCAGACTAGATCATAATGATGGGAGGAGAGAGCCGAGAGCCGCGGCTATGTAACAACATAATCAGCAATTATAGCTGCGAAATGGGGAGAAGGGGGAATTTTATCTCATTAGAAAAGCCCAAGTAGAAAGTTTTTTTTTCTGTCACCAGCTCTTTTCTTTAGAATTCAAATGATTCCACTCTAAAGGTGAGGGAGCTCAAATCTAATTCCAGTGCAGAGAGCTGGCCTAATTAGTGGTATACTTTGGCTAAAATATGAATGACATTTGCTCCAGCTTGCAGCGGCCTATTAATAGAGGGTGTCAGAGTGAAACATTAAGTGTATCATTCTTCTGTCAATTTATTTCTGTCATTATTGTTTCTTTATTTCCTCTGCCACATTATGGTCACTAATTTCTTCTCACTTTTATGAGATTCTTAATGTGGGCCTTTAATGAACTCCAAAAACTCAACCACAACTCTGAAATTAAAATACTAGGCTCCTGTCAGGGTGGCGTGACAAAGTAAAACTTGAATAGTATCATTCTTCTGTCAATTTATTTCTGTCATGATTTTTCTTTATACCCTGCCACATTATGCCCACTAGTTTAATTCCATTTTTATGTGACTTGTTAATGTGAATTTTAGGTGGCTTTTAATCACCTCCAAATTTGTAGAATATCACAATAAATCATAACTGTATCCCCTCTTATGACAATTTATTTCTGTCATTATTTTTTATTTCTCCTTCCTTATTACAACTCTGAGTTTCATCTCCTCCTCTGTGACCTTTACATTGTTGCATTTTAAAAAGAAGCACATAGAAAGTTTGCTCTTTCTCGGGAACTAAGAGAGGGGAGCCATTATATGGGGCCGAGGCTCTCCTCACCCTTGTGGTCACAGTGTGTTCAGCCAGTGGACTCCCCATCTGGCCATCAAGACACATGGATCTGAGGAAAGGTGCACTGACTAGGGATTTAAAAAGGAAATGGGGGGGGAAAGGCAAAACAAACTGGCTTACACATAGACGGATGCAGAGCCATTGAGCTGAGTTCTGAAAAAAATCACTTATTTAATTCCTGCAACAAGAGTCTACTGATTGTGCAACTTGGGGATGAGAAAAATCTCTCAAACAAATGAGTTGCACTATGGAAATTGATTCTGGTCTCTCAAGTTCATCTTTGAAAGTGGGGGTTAACATTAGCCAGACTCATCAAGAAAAAAAGGTAGAAGACACAAATCAATAGAAATAGAAATGAAAAGAGAGAAGTAACAATTGACACTGCAGAAATACAAAGGATCATGAGACATTATTACAAGCAACTATAGGCCAATAAAATGGACAACCTAGAAGAAATGGACAAATTCTTAGAAAAGCACAACCTTTGAGAATGAATCAGGAAGAAATAGAAAATATAAACATACCAATCACAAGCACTGAAATTGACACTGTGATTAAAAATCTTCCAACAAACAAAAGCCCAGGACCAGATGGCTTCACAGGCAAATTCTCTCAAACATTTAGAATAGAGCTAACACCTATACTTCTCGAACTCTTCCAAAATATACCAAAGGGAGGAATACTCCCAAACTCATTCTACGGGGCCACCATCACCCTGATACCAAAAAGATGTCACACAAGAAAGAAAACTACAGGCCAATATCACTGATGAACACAAATGCAAAAATACTCAACAAAATACTAGCAAGCAGAATCCAACAGCACATTAAAAGGATCATACACCATGATCAAGTGGGGTTTATCCCAGGAATGCATGGATTCTTCAATATATGCAAATCAATCAATGTGATACACCACATTAACAAATTGAAGGAGAAAAACCATATGATCATCTCAATAGATGCAGAAAAAGCATTCAACAAAATTCAACACCCATTTATGATGAAAACCCTCCAGACAGTAGGCATAGAGGGAATTTACCCCAACATAATAAAGGCCATATATGACAAACCCAGAGCTGACATTGTTCTCAATGGTGAAAAACTGAAACCATTTATTCTAAGATCAGGAACAAGACAAGGTTACCCACTTTCACCACTATTATTCAACATAGTTTTGGAAGTCTTACCCACAGCAATCAGAGAAGAAAAAGAAATAGAAGGAATCCAAATTGGAAAAGAAGAAGTAAAACTGTCACTGTTTGCAGATGACATGATACTATACATAGAGAATCCTAAAGATGCTACCAGAAAACTACTAGAGATAATCAATGAATTTGGTAAAGTAGCAGGATACAAAATTAATGCACAGAAATCTCTTGCACTCCTATACACTAATGATGAAAAATCTGAAAGAGAAATTAAGGAAACACTCCCATTTACCATTGCAAGAAAAAGAATAAAATACCTAGGAATAAACCTACCTAAGGAGACAAAAGACCTGTATGCAGAAAACTATAAGACACTGATGAAAGAAATTAAAGATGATATAAACAGATGGAGACATATACCATGTTCTTGGATTGGAAGAATCAATATTGTGAAAATGACTATACTACCCAAAGCAATCTACAGATTCAGTGCAATCCCTATCAAACTACCAAAGGCATTTTTCACAGAACTAGAACAAAAAATTTCACAATTTGTGTGGAAACACAAAAGACCCTGAATAGCCAAAGCAATCTTGAGGGAAAAAAACAGAGCTGGAGGAATCAGTCTCCTTGACTTTAGAGTATACTATAAAGCTACAGTAATCAAGACAGTATGGTAGTGGCATAAAACAGAAATATAGATCAATGTAACAGGATAGAAAGCCCAGAGATAAAACCATGCACATATGGTCATCTTATCCTTTGTAAAGGAGGCAAGAAGATACAGTGGAGAAAAGACAGCCTCTTCAGTGAGTGGTGCTAGGAAAATTGGACAGCTACCTGTAAAAGAATGAAATTAGAACACTCCCTAGCACCATACACAAAAATAAACTCAAAATGGATTAAAGACCTAAGTATAAGGCCAGACACTATAAAACTCTTAGAGGAAAACATAGGCAGTACACTCTATGACATAAATCACAGCAAGATCCTTTTTAACCCACCTCCTAGAGAAATGGAAATAAAAACAACAATAAACAAATGGGACTTAATGAAACTTCAAAGCTTTTGCACAGCAAAGGAAACCATGAACAACATGAAAAGACAACCCTCAGAACAGGAGAAAATATTTGCAAATGAAGCAACTGACAAAGGATTAATCTCCAAAATTTACCGGCAGCCCATGCATCTCAATATCAAAAAAGCAAACAACCCAATCCAAAAATGGGCAGAAGACCTAAATAGACATTTCTCCAAAGAAGGTATACAGATTGCCAACAAACACATGAAAGGATGCTCCACATCACTAATCATTAGAGAAATGAAAATCAAAACTACAATGAGGTATCACTCACACCAGTCAGAATGGCCATCATCAAAAAATCTACAAACAACAAATGCTGGAGAAGGTGTGGAGAAAAAGGAACAGTCACTATGGAGAACAGTGCAGAGGTTCCTTAGAAAACTAAAAATAGAATTACCATACGACCCAGCAACCCCATTAATAGACATATACGCTGGGAAAACCATAATTCAAAAAGAGTCATATACCAAAATATTCATTGCTGCACTGTTTACAGTAGCCAGGACATGGAAGCAACCTAAGTGTCCATCGACAGAAGAATGGATAAAGAGGATGTGGCACATATATACAATGGAATATTACTCAGCCATAAAAAGAAACAAAATTGAGTTATTTGTAGTGAAGTGGATGGACCTAGAGTCTGTCATACAGAGTGAAGTAAGTCAGAAAGAGAAAAATGCCGTATGCTAACACATATATATGGAATCTAAAAAAAAAAATGGTTATGAAGAACCTAGGGGCAGGACAGGAATAAAGATGCAGACATAGAGAATGGACTTGAGGACATGGGGAGGGGGAAGGGTAAGCTGGGGCGAACTGAGAGAGTGGCATGGACATATATACACTACCAAATGTAAAATAGATAGCTAGTGGGAAGCAGTCTCATAACACATGAAGATCAGCTTGGTGCTTTGTAGTCACCTAGAGGGGTGGGATAGGGAGGGTGGGAGGGAGACCCAAGAGGGAGGGGATATGGGGATATATGTATATGTATAGCTGATTCACTTTGTTATACAGCAGAAACTAACACAACAATGTAAAGCACTTATACCCTAATAAAGATGTTTAAAAAATAAATAAATAGATGAAGTGGGGATTAGCAGAGGGTGACCCATGGGCCAAATCGGACCTCACCAACTTTTTTGTACAGCTCATGAGCTGAGAGTGGGTTTTACATTTTTAAATGGGTAAAGCATAAAGCAGATGAATATTTGTGACTTTTGAAAATCACAGACAATTCAGGTTCCAGTGTCCATGAATAAGTTTTTACTGGAACACCATGACCCCGTGTTTATGTATTGTCTCTGGCGACTTTCGTGTAAAAACAGCAGAGTTGAGTCGTTACGACAGAGACCATATGACCCCAGAGTCTAAAATATTTACTCTCTGGCCCTTCAGAAATAAAGTTTGTTGGCCCTATCTTAAAGAAGTCAGTTAGAAGTACTAATATCTCTTGACTTTGAGAAAGATTTTGGGGACAACATTCAGAGAATAGAACTTTACAGGTTGGTTCAAACAAGCCAAGTAACTAAAATACCTGGGTTTCTATGTCTAATTTTTTCTGAGCTGCATTCTGGACGGTTGAACTCTTATCTTGGGAAGGGTCTTCATTGATCTATGGCTTCAAAAAATAGTTGCTGTGTTTCAACTCTGCAACAGGGATTGTATCAGGATATCAGTCCCATGAGAAATGGAGGTGTTGAAGGCACAGCCCCTGTTCTCAATGATCCGATTCTCCTGCACTGCAAAGATTACAGGTGTAAATCCTTCACGTGGAAGAATTCCAGACAACCCTTAGAAATCAGTGTTAAAGTGTTTATGTGGGGACACGGGGGGAGGCTAGGAGCATCATAGCCTGAAACTGCCTAATGATTTACCTTAACAAAACTTACTGAGCACGTGACATAGTCCAGGCATTTACCTGGCAGTGGAAATTTGGGAGTGCATCACTTCAAGGAACTCCCATCCTCACCTCTCACTGCCAAGGTCCCCGCATTTGGCACTTCCTACATTGTCTTCAACTCTTATTTTAACCTCCAGGAATGGGAGGAACTGAGTTTAAAACTTGACCTGAATACCTATCAGCCCTCTCAAGCCATGGAACCCATGACTTTCTAGGCTCACCTTCCACTGGCATCCAAAACAACGGTCAATGGCTCCCCTTGTCTGTGGGAACAAGCTCACACTCCAAACCCAAGCAGAGCCACCACAGGGCTGGATCCCAGGCTGGATCCCACTCCAACCCCAAAGGAAACTTCTCACTGCTTTTCCCCACTAAGCTGTACTCATGACTTGCTGCTTCTTGGACACGAGTACCAGGAGCACCTCATCTTCCTCCAGGATGTTATCGCCCAAAGTTCCAGCTGCTCCAGAGCTTTCCCATTTTCTCACCCAGAAACCAGCACATAAGCCCTCTGGGTGCCACACAGGATGCAGTCTCACAGCTGGGCTTCCCTGACTCACATGCTGTACTCACTCTTTCTTCTCCACTGGTCCTTGCTCTTTCTCTCTCTAACACAGAGCAACTGTATTTATTTTTCAGTGATCTCTCCTCCCTGATAATAAAGGTGAAATGTTTACTTATTGGAAAATACAGGAAATTACCAGGAAGAATAAGCACCCATCACCTTACCATCTAGAGAGACAATGTTAATTCTATCTTAGTTCTTTCCATGCTTTTCTCTATTCATAATTGATGTCTATGAGATAATATTTAAAGATTTTAAGTTACATAGTTAAATTGTATTAGACCCATTTTCCTGCAATAAAAATTTCCTCCTTGTGTTTTTCAAAAAGCTGTATATAGCCATTTGGTAAACAAACAAACAAACAAACAAAAAACCTCAACAAACGGGAAGAGATGGAAACATCACCAATATGATAAAAAACATCTGTGAGATAGCCCAGTTGACATCATACTTAATGGTGAAAGACTGAAACCTTTCCCCTAACGTCAAGAACAAGATAAGGATGTCTACACTTCCAACTGTTAATCAGCATTTTGCTGGAGGTTCTAGCCAGGGCAACCAGGTAAGAAAAATAAATAAAAGATCAAAAAGGAAGAGGTAAACCTATCTCTATTTTCAGGTGACATGATTTCACATATACAAAGAATCTTAAGGAATCCATAGAAAATAATAGAGCTATAAAGTGAGTTCAGCAAAATTGCAGAATACAATATTGATATAAAAATATCAATTATATCTATACAATACTGATGAACAACCCAGAAACAAAATTAAGAAAGCAATTTCATTTACAACAGCATCAGAAAGAAATAAAATACTTAGGAGTAAATTTAACAAAAGAAATAGAAAACTTATATACTGGAAATTACAAAATAAAATCACTTAAAGACATTAAAGAAGACCTAAATGAATGGAAAGACATCCCATGTTGGTGGTCTCAAAATCCCAGCTAGCTTTTTTGCATAAATTGACAAACTGATCCCAAATTCATATGGAAATGCAAGGCACTCAGAACAGTCAAAACAACTTTGATAAAAAAGAACAACGTTATAGGACTCACACTCCCTGGTTTCAAAACTGAATATCTATGTACAGTAATCAAGAGAGTGTAGTACTGGCAGAAGGATAGCAAAATAGATCAGTGGAATAGAATCAGGAGTCCATGAATTTATGGTCAATTGATTTTTGACAAATGCCAAGGCATTTCAATGGGAAAAAAATATTCTTTTCAACAAATGGTGCTCCAAATGGATTTCTACATGCGAAGAATGAAGTCTGACCCTCTACCTCACATCATATACAAAAATTATCTCAAATGGATCCAATACCTAAATGTAAGAGCTAAAGCTATACATTTTTTTAGAAGGAAACAAAAGTATAAAGCTTTGTGATCCAGGATTTGGCAATGGTTTCTTAGATATGACATCTAAGCATAAGTAAACAAAGAAAAAATACATAAATTTGACTTTAAACGAAAAACTTATGCTTCAAAGGACACCATCAAGAATTTGAAAAGATAGCACATAGAATGGGAGAAACAACCGACAAATTATTATAAGGGTGTAGTACCCAGAATATAAAAAGAATTTTACAACTCAATAATCAAAATGCAAATAACCCAATTTTAATATATGCAAAGGATTTGAATAGACATTTCTCTAAAGATTATATAAAAATGGCCAAAAAGCACATAAACAGATGCTCAACATCATTAATCATTAAGGAAATGCAAATCAAAACAGCTTCATACCAACTAGGGTGGTTACAATAAAAAAGACAGAAAAAAACATGAGTTGGTGAGAGCGTGGAGAACTAGAATCCTCATACATTGCTGGCAGGAATGCAAAATGGTGCAGATACTTTGGAAAAGTCTGGAAGTTCCTCGTATGACTCAGAAATTCCAGTCTAAGTTATTTAGCTAAGAGAACAGAAAACATGTATACACACACACACAGAGTTTATAAAATGTTCATAGCAGCATTATCCTTAATAGCCAAAAAGTAGAAACAACACAAATGTTCACCAACTGCCCAGTGATAAACAAAATGCGATTTGTTCAGCCACAAAAAGGAATAAAGTACTGATACCTGCTCTAACATGGCTGAACCTTGAAAGCGTACTAAGGGATGAAACCAGACATGAAAGAACACATGGTGTACGAGTCCAGAAAAGTCCAGAATAGGCAAGTCCGTGGAGGTAGAAAGTAGATTAGCAGTTGCTAGATGGAGGAGAAAATGGAAACTGCCTGCTAATGGTACAGAGCTGTTGAGGGAGTGGTGAAAATGTTCTGGAATTGGGTAGCGGTGACAGTTGCATAAACTTGTGAATTTACTAAAAAACCATCCAACTGTACACTGTAAGAGGGTGAATTTTACGGTACATGAATCATTTTTAAAACTCTGTAATTACATTATAGAACTAAAACTGTATTGATTGTTCTCTGATTATTGGGCACCGCTGTGCACCTCTTAAACCCCATAGCTGAAGCATCTTTTCTTACCATTAGCCCCTGAGATGACTGCATTTCCATGGGACCAGCTTCCCTGGGGGTTCCCTTGGGTCTCAGGGAGTCCAAGCCCAGTTCCGCCTTCGAGGGGTCCCCCTGCAGGTCTTCCGTACCTCCACCCCAAGACACATACATGGTTTCTCTTATAGGATACAGAAGGATAGAAAGTTCACATGGACCTTTTTCCACACCATGCTGTCCATAAATGCCAGGGAATCTACAGACAGACACCTTCTTGGTCTCTGAAGACTGTTCCTGTGTGGAAGGATAGCAGCGACTTCTTGCTTCTCCTTCCCAGCAACTCTGGGTCAGGCTGGGAGCTCTGAACTGAGCAGGGAGGTGCCCTTAGGAGGGCAGGCTGGGAGCACGGATCCCTGTGGGGATCAGGAAGCAATATGGAAACAGGACAATTTCCGGGGCCTCAACTCTGCTTCCTACATCCTTTTGCTATTACCTGGAGAGCTGTGGCGACTATGCACATGTGTCATTATGTATGTATGTATGTGTGTGTATAAGTGTACACACATACATATATGTACAAACACACATACACATTTATATGTATATATATATATTTATAGATTTATTTACTTTTAAGTATTCCCCAATTTGTTATAAATATTTCCAAACACACAGAAATGCTGAAAAACTAATGCAAGAAACACCTACATGCCTTCAATCTAGAGCTAACAATTGTTCACATTTTGCTATAATTGCTATATCTCCCTCTGTATGTTTTTACACACATACTCTTCCTGTATTTGAAAATTTTCCAACAGTTCGAAAGTTGAAATCCCATGATACTCAAATTATACATACTTCACCTTACATGTCTTAAGAATAGGAGATGTATTCTTCTACAAGGCCACAATACATTATTACACTGAAAAAATTATAAATCATTTCATAATATTATCTTATCTCCAGACCTAATTTTCCTAATTATCCCAGGAATGTCTTTGATAGGATCCAATTTAGATCCACAGTTATTTTTGGTTGTTGCTATGTCACTTTAGTTCCTTTTAGGAAAAGTCCACTTTTTTTTCTCTATGACAATGTCATTTTGAAGAAAACAAGAGACTTTTCTTGTGAATTATGTTCCAAATTTGTCAAATTATTCCTCATCATTGTCATTTAATTCTTTCCTGCAGCCTGTATGACCTCTAAAGAATCTAGGCTCTATATTCTTTAGGCTGGAAGTCTGGTTTGGAATTAGATTATATTTTAATAATTTTTAAACCTTAAATTAATATAAATTTATTAAAGAAAATTTGGAAAGTAGAGAAAAGTAGTGACATTTTAAAAATCACCCACATTCTCTCTCCTCCTCAAAATTCTTTTCCATATTTCCTTGCAGTCTTTTCTGAACATTCATGTGGTCATTTATTCACCCATTCATTCTTTCACTAAGTGTATTTTATTCACCTTGAAGTTTCTCTATTGAAAGCCTCTCACAAGCAGGAAATGGCATGGCCTTGTGTAAGTGGTCGCACACTCAGGCTACAAAACACACCTTAGTTCTGCTTTTCTCACTACACATTTTCTGTGTTACCGCACAGTCTGCAGTCTTCATTGTATTTAATTTATATATTCTTAATTAATTTTTTTCTTGCCAAAAATGTTATCACCACAATGCATGAAATAATATAAAGGTGCAGAAAAAAAAAAGATATCTGTTTTCTGTTTCTTCAGCCTTTGCAGCTGGGCTATGCCAACAGCCTTGGCCTGGTCTCCAGGCGTTTACGGCTTTGAATGGCTACGAAACCCAGGCTCCAGTGGGTAGGGCTGGCAGTGCAGGTTCAAGGGGGGACCAGGGGCCTGGGACCTGCTCTCACCTGTCCTGCACGTTGGACTCCACATGCGATAGGACCACCCTGCTCATTAAACAGCAGCAACAGCAGCGTATGCTCACCCCTGGGCATGCAACACCTGGGAATTTCAGAGATAGAGACCCGAGACTGCCCAGCCTGAGACCCATAGAGCCATAGATTCAGCACACTGGGGTGGGTCCAGGGGTCTACGTTTAAAACAAGCTCAGCCCAGCACATCTGAAACTTCCCCAGGGGTACGGACTCCTCGATGCTCGGCATCGATCTCCAAGTTCCCATTTGTCGGCAGCTTTGTCCCGTGTCTGGTCATAAGCCAGCCAGCAACAGCGCAAAGTGAGTGGGTTTGGCCTTGTGATCACTTGATAGTCATGCGGGGGGAGAGAGGGAGGTACCCAGTCAGGATCTGGACTCTAGAAGCAACCGGGAGTGGAGCAGGAGAGACACGCCCAGGGAGCGCTCACCAGGTGTTGTCTGCCCTCAACATCCCCTCCTTAGTCTGAGCATCTATCCCTTACCCCTCCCCCATCACTGTGTCTTGAACGGCTGCTATGCTGGGCCAGGCAAGGCCCCGACTGCAAACCAAACATACCTGTGTCTTAAATGCAGGTGATATCCTAGCATCTTTATTCAGATTTGTGGTCCAGTCCCCTAATTGGGCTATTGAGTGCCAGTACTTTTCAGTCGTTCAGATGACAAATTATTTAAATCTGAACAAAAAATATTTTCTTCAAAGAGAGCTTTATGATTTTTCTGTTTATAATTTTTGTTTGTTTGCTCATTGTTAAGCCATATAGAGTCATGAAGAAGCCCACTGCTAATTTTGGGGGTACGTAATTCCAGTGTTTGTGTGTGTGTGTGTGTGTACACAAATTCATACTAATGCAACATGGGGTTATATTATATTAACTATAAATCTACAGTGTCACTTTGATAACTACATTGCATTTTACTGTATGGCTATTTCATAATTTGCCTAAGCAGTTCTCCACTATATGAAGTTTCAGTTGTTTAAAATATTTTTCCTTTTTAGTAGCTCAGAAAAAAACTTTCTTATCTTCCATTAATTTCCTTAAGTTGATCACTGAAATAAAATGAGGGACTTCCCTGGTGGCGCAGTGGTTAAGCATCTGCCTACCAATGCAGGGGACACAGGTTCCAGCCCTGGTCCAGGAAGATCCACGTTCCGCAGAGCAACTAATCCTGTGCACCAGAACTACTGAGCCTGCGCTCAAGAGCCTGTGAGCCACAACTACTGAGCCCACGTGCCACAACTACTGAAGCCCATGCCCCTAGAGCCCGTGCTCCACAGCAAGAGAAGCCACCACAATGAGAATCCCGCGCACCCCAATGAAGAGTAGCCCCTGCTTGCCACAACTAGAGAAAGCCCGCGTGTGGCAACGAAGCCCCAATGCAGCCGAAAATAAATAAATAAATAAATAAATAAATAAATAATAAATATTTTTAAAAACTTGAAAAAAAATAAAATGAAAGAGCGTGAACAATATTCAAGTCTGTACTACATTGCAATGATTTTCCTCCCTAAATGTGTACAAATTTCTTTCTCCTGACAGGTGAGAATGTCCATTTTTCTGTACTTGACATAACATATTATTTTATTGATTTATTTTTGAATATTTTTGTTTTTGCATATTTTTATTATTTTTTCATCCTAATAGAAAAAAATGGTACCTCAGATTAGTTTTCATTTTCTGATTACTAGTTACTCTTAACATCTTTCTATTTGCTTGTTTCCTTTACAATTGCTATGACCAATTTTATACTGAGGGGTTAACCTTTTTGAATTGATCTGAAGGAAGATTTTATGAAGGTTGCCAGCTCTTTCCCTGTGCTTCTGGAATGTACCTTTCCTAGTCTGTCAATGTCTGAATTTTCCATAGAGATGTTTGTTTTCTGTTTGTTTGCTTGCTTTACTTTAATATTTGCTTGTTTGCTAATATAAGTATAATTTTTTTCCTAGCTAAGTCTCTCCATCTTTCTTCCTTATGATTTCACCCTCTGCTTTAAACTTAGAAGTACCCCCTTATCTTTCTTAAGTTCATTTATATATTTCTTCTTCTTCAGATGGGGTTTTATTTTTTATGTTAAAGCTCTAACACATGGGGACTTAAATTTGGTATATTTTATGAAGAATAGGATGCTTCTCGCCCATAGGGTGCCCTTGTGCAAGTAAGGAAAAAAGGAAAAGAAATAATTAAAAGTACTATTATTTCTCAGTTATAATAATCGGCACAAATTAATTTTTTTTACAAAATAAATTATTAATAGAAAATGAATATTACTAATTACATAGTGATTCATGACATACTGAAAACACTTAGAATTTAAATTGGAAACCCAATAATATTACTCTGATAAATTAAACAAACAGTAAAGAATATAAGCTACATTATGAAATGTTCAAATTCCTACGCAGGACACTAATGATAATAGGTATCTTGTTGTTGTGTGGTTGTGGTTTGTTTAAGTTTGATTTTATTTATTTAACTACTTTTAAATGACATCCGTGGATGAGCACATCGGTAGACCCAGCCCTCCTTGTGCAGAGCCCTACTTGTGTAGAGGCCATCCTCAATGTTTCTAGATGAACAAGATCGTTCAGTAACTGAGCCTGTGCTTCCTACCGAGTCTGAAGCAGAATGACACACATCTCGACCATGTGAGAGGTGGCACTTGACTTTCTTATGCTGGAAAATTGTCATCATATACCAGATGTGTTCACCCAGGACTCTTTAGTGCCACCTGCTTGAACATTTTCAAATGCATATATACAAGCACCTATCTTTGGGGTCAACAAAGTCATAACCCAAACGTGATAAACTTCCAGAATAAAAAAATGACAATTTGGTAAAAGGCAGCTCTTAGTTGACCTTGTGAAAGACACACCTGGATATCTGTTTGTGGCACCTCAGTGAAGCTGGCATTCCCATCACCCACCAACAACTGGCTGCTCAGGGGACCCATCACTGTATAGTAAGCAATGTATTTTTCTCATTGATTTAAAATGCCACCTAAAAGCACATACTTAATTGCCATGCTTACTTGGAATTTTTTTTTTGATCTTTCTTCTGCTTTTTTTATCTTTCTGTATTTGCCCCATTACTACGCTGTTAATTCTACGGTTTGTCTGATATGTGGTACAGTCAGTTCCTCTTCAATATTCATATTGTTGTTTTAAAGTTTTTGTATGTTCACCTTTTATATTAAACTTAGAAATCATTTTATCCATGTCTAAAAGCTAACCCACAAAAAGAGTCCTGTTGGAATTTTATTGGGATGATGTTTAGCATAAAAAATAATTTAAGGATTATTGTCATCTTTATAATATTGAGTCTTTTTGAAAACATAGTATGCTTCTCCACGTATTCAAGTCTTCTTTTATGTCTCATTAGATTTTTATCGTTTTCCTCATGTACTTTTCCTGCGTATTTCTTGGTAACCATTCCTGGGTAGTTTACAGAGTGGTTTTGTTATTGTCAATGGAATCTTACAGTCATTTCATTATTAAAATGATTAGCTTTGGTGTATAAGAAGGCAAGTGTTTTTTTTTTTTTAGTTTAAATTATGTATGCCACTGAAATCTGTCTATTTTTAATATTTATAGTAAATCTTTTAAATTCTTAAAATTTCCAAGTAAGCAATCATTATACTTTGTAAGTAGTGAGTATTATGCTTCCCCTATCCTACTATTTCTTTTGCTCTTCTGAACTTACTGCGTCGGGTCGGCACATCCTAAACCATCTAAAGAAATAATGGTGGTGACAAGTGAACGGGATTTGGTGAGCTGATCATTTCCCAGGACACATCCGTCTGGGGAAACAAGCTGCCCTCTATCATCTGGCTGCTTTCTCTTTTCTACACCAACCTCAGCCAACCATGCTTTTCCAGGCTGTGGAATTCACAGCGTGGGGAGCCTTGGCACGCTGAGCAGGTCTGAGAGACCCCAGATGCTCCCTCTGCTTGGAGTTGGGGTCCTGGGGAAACACCAAAGAGTCAGCGCCTTCCTCAGAGCCATCAGAGCTAAGGGCCACATTCTACCCAAAAGGAGCCCCACCCCCAAGGTATGTTGTAGGTTCCCCTTCAAGCTGCCAGCAGTTAAGGGGCACAGGAGCACCATTCTCCTTGCCCCCAGCAACGGCAGGAGGGAGAGGAAGCAAGGGACGCTGAGGGGCTGGCTAGGCGCTGAGATGAGGTGAAGCTCTGTGTTAGCTGCGTCATCACCTCTGTTCTCCCTTCTCTGATACATAAAATGCCTACTATGTGCTGAGCCTCATGCTAGCTTCCAGAGACGTAGAAACAGACACGCTTGCGGCACAGTGGCAGGGGGGCCCCTTCTAAGGCGTTGCTTATACTGAGAGCAGAGTCTGATCAGCAGGTGTTGGAGATGAGGAAGGCTGAGGACTTGACATGCAGAGCGTCACCTTCCAGTGAGATTACAAGCTCACCAAAAGCAGACTTGGGAAGGGTTCTGGGCTGCCAGAGGAGGGGTCTGGGGTGATGGGGGTAAAGCAGCAGAAGAGGACTGTCACCAGTCAGTTGCCTCATGACCTCAGACGATGGACCCCATCCCTGGAGAGGATGGATTTCCTTACCCCAGTGCTGGCATGCATGACCACCTGCTTCAGTGGGCTTCCCAGGACCCTCCACATGTGGGTATAAATCAGAAAAGCCATGGTTCCAGAAATTTTAATCTTTTCAAGATAAACTCAGCAATCCTTCAGTTTAACTGTAAAATAGTTTTGCCTTTTAGAATTTCAGCTCCTTCTAAAACTGGGTCATCTTTACCTCAACTTATAGCAAACCCTACAAAACAAGTCCCAGACTACATTTTGAACGCCCAGCTTCACTGGTAAGTTCCCAAGTTTTATTGAAAACCCACAGAGTTAGCAGAGAGATGTCAGAAGTGGGCATAGTGCATCTGCCTCTAGAGTTTCATTAGAGGTAAAATACCCAAAACATAGAGGACCGAGTTGCCCCCTATCCTATACAACCTAGTTCTTTTAACTAAGTGCAGGCTGATGATTGTGAAAGGCGATTAAAGCCCCTTAGTTTAAAGAAAGACTACTTCCCATTTGAATTACTTTAAAACACACCACTTCGCCTCTAATTTAAAATGAATAATAGGCTTATAGCAGACAACAAAAGATCATTAACCTCATAAGATAAGTGTATCAGGAATCTTGTGTTTTGCCAGCAAATGGAATACAATGGTAGAAATGCGCTAATGCAGAGGGTTTTTTTTAAGCATCATTATCTGGGGGACAGCTTTTTTGGTATTCAAATAAGAAAACTGCTTCTCTACAATGCTCACTTGAGCTTTTGTTCTGCACTGATTGAAAGCAAACCTGTACATGGAAAATGACCCTTACAGACCAGAAAGGTTTAGGCTGGGTTAAAAAAAAAATTAATCTTTTTTTTTTTCTTGCAGTGAACAATTAACTTAGACAGTAGCTTTTCCTCTTGTTGTTTGTGCTGTTACTTCATTTCCTGTCTTAATAACCCAACTGGATAGAAGTCATTTCACTGTCCCGGATTTGCAGTGGAAGATACAAAATCCACTGGAGGAAGCATCAGCTTATGTGGGAAGGCCCTGGAATTAAAGATTCTAAAATTTGTTTTTTAATTAAACGTGTGTTTTTAGAAAGCTTTTGACCTTTGCAAATACTTGAATATTTAATCCTTTTTTGTATTTGTCTGTGGATAGAGAAAAAAAAATTCAAAACAATAAGAAGGGTGCTTAAAAAAAAAAACAGAGGAACATCAGGTCAGTTGGGAAACAGAAATAGAACCAGGTAAAGACAGTAGGACAGGCTGTGTGAGCTTAGAGGTGTGTGTGTTTCTAGAAGCTTCCGGTCCCCATGGAAGATGGGCAGGGTGCCGAGGCTAGCCCGGGTCTAAACTTGCCCTAAGTGTCAGCCAGCCCAAGGGATGCTCTAGATTCTGCTTCTCCCACTTTGGCCTTTGCCTGGAGCATCAGGCTACAAGGACAGGCGTGCAATTGTGCGTGCAGAGCTCCCGGCCAGGCGCTGGTAGGCAAGGCTGAGCAGCTGTCTCTTCTGGGCTTTCAGCAACTCCTGTCAGTTGGCTACTGACTGCTTTCCTAATGCACACTCTTCTAATTCTTAATTAGAGCGACATAGCTAATTAATAAGTTTTTTCCAATTATAAATTAACTTAGGATCAGAACTCTGGCTTTGCATGTAATTTCCTATAATCGCTAAAGCTACTGCAAAAACATGCCTCCTGCCAACCGTAACTTTTTATTTAACACAGACAGACAAGTTCTCACTGGGTTTACATTTTACAGCAAATTATCTCTGTTGGGATTTATGAAGAGAAATTTTTTAAAAATCAGAGGTTTGTTTTTTGTTTTTTTGTTTTTGTTTTTGGTCCTAATATCCTTCCTCTTTTTTTTCTTAAACAAAATAACATCTTCAATGGATCATTTATCAATTGAAGGTGAATCGTCTCAATATTTTAATGTGAAAGTGGAGTCGGGAAAGAGAAAGAACAGGTGATAATTCGTTTTTGTTAATAACTGTTACCACCTTTTCATGGTTCCTGCAGAAATGATTTGGGAGGTGCCGGCATGCTGTTCCTTTATAGCATCTTAACTGGAGAGACACTTATCTCTTTAGTAATGAAGGAGTGTAATTAAGGTGGGCCTATAGACCAGGCACCAGCCCTGGCAACATGTCACATCCTGGCTGCCACAATTCCTTGGTGGTTTATCAAAGACTACTCCTTTAATATGGAGATTACACTTATGTACTTGTCTGAACTTGAAAGGCATTTGCCTAATTTACTTATTAATGAGATGTAAATCTATTTGTATGGCACGTCACAAGTTTCCCCGAAATCGCTGCTACTTAACCGGTGATAAACCCTATGATTTAAACGAAAAATAATACATTTAGCTTTCCACATTCCTTCGGTTAAAAATTGATATAGTCTATGTTAAATTTATTAATATTGCTCGCTGTCATTCAGTTTGCAGCTCTTGCTGAAATACGACTTGACAGCGGCCGCATTAAAGATGTATGCCATTGTATTCAACAAAGATTAATGAAGCCCGGTAAAAATAGCTGTAAAAGAGAAAGTGATCCGAATGTAAAATCAGTGAATTAAATGAGGCCGCGCATACCATTTTTTAATATGCATGAGCAGGGAGGCAGCGAATGAAAATGTCTCTATGCAAAGTTCATTTGGGAGTGTTTCAAGATTGTCTGGATGGCCCTCAACTATTGAAGAGTGGCCTCCTGGAGTCTGGCGGTCCACGGCACTGGGTGTGCCCCCTGTCTGGATGCCCATCTCCCAGGTGCCACAGGCTGGGGCAGGGCAGATGGCCAGGGACCCGCCGGCACCCAGCCACCCTTGCATCTCACTGTCCTGATGACTTTCTCCAAGTTGCCTTTCAGAGCATCCTCCTCCAGACCGCTCGCCTGCGTTGGCCTCTGTCTGCGTGAAGAATGAACTGAGTGTCTCTTCTGGGGTTTTGCCTCCAAGTTCAGGTGCTGGATATACCAAGTCTGGGCTGAGCTTGGAGCCCGATTGCAGACCAGAGAGTGAACCTTGTTGTGCCTCGATAATTTCCCTCCCGCGAATGCAGAGAGAGTTAGCACCTTCCTGTCCAAAACACTTGGACATCATCAGATAAAAGACCTACAGGGGCCCAAATTATTCTAACAGCGTCAAAAGGGCTCAGATGCCGGGGGTTTGCCCCAGCTGACGAGTGTGTCTGTATGTTTGCATGTGGAGCCTGTTCTGTCCTGGCACCTGTGTACTGAATGATTGGGTCGCTCTTTCTTTGTACTATTTGGAGGGGATGATTTGTTTCCACAGTTCTCATTATAAAATACTGCTGGTGTCATACCCTACCAGGTTAAGACTTTCAAATAAATTAACAGTGACAGAAAATTGTATGCAGTAATCATAATATAAACCCAGCGTGTTTATCAATCAAGGAGGTGTTTGGATAGATTTAAGCCATTATGGATACGAATCTCTCCCCAAGGTTTGCCGACATGGAGGTCAAAGGCTGTCCATAAGGAAATATTTTGAAGTATTGTTTTCTCTTTAGAATTTGCAGCTAGGTGCGGGTAGGGCTGTTGTCTGCAGGTGTGTGTCGGTTTTAATTAGCAGAGTCGGGGACAATAGACTAGCTCATATTTCCCCTGACTGCCAGCTTGAAGGCAGTTGTGGGGTAGGGTACACACACACACAAAGGGTGACACCCTGTAGAAAGTGCTGCCTAGAGCACAGAATTTCCCAAAAGGGCGAATACAGGTGTTTCTGCTCAGAACAGTTTAGAGGGATGTTATCGAACAGCTTGGGGAATGTCACTCCATCCTGTAGTCTCAACAAGTAGAGGGAATCCTCCAGATCTCCCCAGAAAGCCATGCGTGGGGCTGGGCTTGTCCTTCCCTTGCTAAGCCTCTGTGAAAATGCAGGGGGGCTTCAACCGAACAGCAGCTGTAGCTGGGGCCAGAGGAAGGGAATGTTCTCCCTAAGGGGTGACTTTGGCCAATATTTTAAGGTGATAGATTTACACAGAGTGGTCCATGCAGTGGCAAAAAGCCACAAAGGAGGCCATATAAAAGGGAATCAACTTTGTATCTGTTGGCTTCCTTGCCTACTAAAGTCACATGTCATCTCCCCTGGGCCTCGCCCCACCCCAGGTTCACCACTGACCTTGTCATCTTCACCTGGAATTGAACCTTCCAGGCCTTGGCTCAAGGCCACTCCAGAAGCCAGACCGGCCAGTATCATCTCTACTTGTTGGGCCACTTAGCCTCGCCATCTGCAGGTGTCATCTAAGTATGGCCCCTTGCAAGCTGAGCTCCTCAGTGGAAGGTGTCCTGGTCACCATTGGGCCTCTGTTTTGGAACTTCTGCTGAGGCCTCCTGGAAGTGCCATGGGGTCCCTGGCCATGCTCACTGTGGCATCAGAGACAGTGGCAGCCTAGGCCTCCTCTGAGACACATCTGGAAGCCCAGAGTCAGGAGGACCAGGAGGGCCCAGCCACACTCCCGAGACAATAGGACACTGGGTTATCCAGTCCCAGGGCTGTAAGGATATTAAAAGTCACTTTTTAGCCCTCCCCATATTTTCTCACCCAAATTCCCGGCTGGGCTGCTTTTCCTGATTTGAGGCCTATTTGCTAGGATATGTGAGCCAGTTTTGCTACGGAATGTGAAATATTGAATCCACATACACCAAATTAGCCCAACTGCCTAATTTTGCCAAATCTAAGAAATGGTGACAGGGAGATGTTACCTCCTGAATTATACCAAATACCCTTTGAAGAGGTTGCTTCATTTGGGGCCTACACCCTGCACAAATATCCTCCCCAGGAACCTGGTTGTTCTAAGGTCAGTTTAATGAAGCGAGAATGCCAGGATACTTCTGGTGCTGCTGTCCAAAAGATTCTTCTCCATGTTTCCTGGGAAATGACCCACATGGACTAGGAAGTCGAGGGCTCATTCTGTAATCATGTTATGGGCTGACTGTTTGATTCTGCTCATTAGTTGGCTAGTCAACCACATGAAAAAGGATGGACGGTCTTGCAGGCCCTTGCACCTACAGAGACCACCCCTCTCAGCCTCTCCCTGTCTGTCCAGAGCAAGGCCAAGCTTCATGGAAGTCTTTGCTTTTATCCTTTCTTAGTCTGTTCAAGCTGCTATAACAAAGTGCCATAGATGGGCTGGCTTATAAACAACAGATATTTATTTCTGCCAGTTCTAAAGCCTAGAAGTCCAAGATCAGGGTGGCACCACGGTCAGGTTCTGGTGAAAGCCCTCTTCCTGGCTTGCGGATGGCTGCTTCCTTGCTGTATCCTCACATGAGAAAGAGAGAGAGAGAGCATGCAAAAGCTCTGTCATGACTTTTAAAAGGGCACTTATCCCACTCATGAGGGCTCTACCCTCGTGACCTCATCTAATCTTATAACGTCTCAAAGGCTGCACCTCCTGATACCATCACTTTGGGGGACAGAGTTTTAACATATGAATTTTGAGGGGGCACAAACATTCAGTCCATTACTTATCCCTCGGATTACGTTGTCAACACAAGCTCCACCAGCCTCCACCTAGACCATGATTGCAAACCTGATCTTTAGCTACAGGGGTCTTTAGAGGTCACTTACCCCCAAATCTATTTCAAAGAGAAGGAGACTGAAACACAAAGATATTTTGAGATGCATACAAGGTAAATCAGCTAGTTTAAACCGAGCGTCCACCAACCCAAACTCAAGGTCTTGACCAGCCAAGTTTTCAGGGGATGGCATCAAGATGGCTCTTCAGTACCTGACTTGGAAGGGTAGATGTCGCCATTAACTGGGGAAATGTAAGAGCATTTCTCTTTATTCTCTAATCAACTATAATCTCCAGACTGTTGAAGGAATAAAGAGATTTTTGTGCTGCTTGGATCAAGGATATTTTTTTAGGGAAAACACTGAAAATAAGGTAAACATTTGCAGATGTTATTCACTGGACTAACCTCTGAGCAATTAAATGAGTTTATGACAAAAATTTGTCTTAACAAATTCAAACCTACTGCAGACCAAGCCATCCTTAAGTTGTAAAAAGTCTTAGAATTTGAAAGAAATGCAGCTGCATTGACTTTGTAAACAAGTGCCTCAGAAATACCAGTGCTGCATGTTTGGTGTGGCTTGGTAGCTAGGACATTAATTAATGACCAAATAGAGAAATGTCTGTGTGCCCAGCAGATGGTAAACAAGCCCAGGAGAACATTAACCATCTGAATTGCAAAGAAGGCTGGCAGCTTCCTCTCCCCACCCCCTGCCCAGATCTGCCAGCTTGCCCTGAAGAGTGCTGGCTGTCACACGGGCCTGGTTGGGATGGGCTGGGGGGGTGGGGGGTGCTGCCACTGTCAGGATCAAGGGTCCCCAATCTTTCCATGGGAGGACTGGTGAGTGACAGAGTCAGGATGCAGTGTTACCAGGTTCTCTTCCTCTTTTTCTACTTTAAAAAAAATTTTTTTAATCCTAGAGCCGTAAGGAGGTCACTGGTAGAGGCTGACCTCTGAGAACCAGGCTCCCTTTTCTCTCTTCCTGAGCTCAGGAGCGTTGCTGCTACAAGGGGTAGAGACATCACAGATATGACAGAGGAAGTAAATGCCAAGGACTCACCCATGAGGCATCTGTGACTTGTGAGCATCTAGCCCCTCACTCTTCAAGGTCAGCAGCGATCGGCCACCCCCAAGGAGAGGCCAAGGGCTGCTGGCACAGGATGATATCCTGTGGAGCTGGACCTGGGAGCTGACCATCTGGGTGACAGGCAGTGCTCAGGAGACAAGGCACCACGTTTCTAAGCGAAGCACCACAGGGACAGCTGAATAATGGTTGGTATTAGCAGAATTTATGGGTCCTGAGAAGCCTGTGGAATAATCCGCCTCTGGCTTTGTTGTCAGCAAGGTATCTTGAACAGACGCAAATATCCCTCAATCAAAAAAGTAAGGGCAAATGGTGAAGAAAAAAATTTCTTTTATTCTCAAATGGAGAATAAATTTGGCATGCCGATGTACGAGTGGCCATCCTGCTCATTCTTTAAACGATTCATTTCACCGAATTAGAAGCGATGCAAAATATGCACTGGATTATCACCTGCTTAGCTATTGGAATCCTGGTCTGCTTATAAAAAGTTCAAGATGGAGCACGGGAAAACATTAATTGGATGATTCAAAAATTAAAGCCAGACTTGCCTTAGGTGTTTGTTTGGAATTCAGCATGCTTTGTTCTTAACTATTTTTATACTTATTTCTCTTCTTTCTTTCATACATCTTTCTGAGATAGAGCCTTATAATATAGTTATACCTCTGTATTTTATTTTCAAATATTTACTTTCCCTGATTTTTTAACTAAAACAATCACAGAATTTAAAAATAAACAATTCAAGGTCTCATCACCAGGCACAAACAATTCATTAATAACTAAAGTCATCCATCAGCCAGTATGTGTGGCCAGGATCAACAGGAACATACCTTTTTTAAACCCCAAAGCAGAAAAAAAAAATCTAGAAATTAGAAAGTTCTAGAAAGGACTGGAAAAGGGCAGGAGATAGAACTGTTTGGCAAGTGTCTTAACTGCCGGAAATGGCTGCTGCTCAGTAGAACTGTTCATTAGTTTATTGGGAAACATTTTTGCTTGTTCATTTTGACCGAAGATGTTCCTAGTGAAACGTATGTCCCAAAATGACATGTTCTTTAACATCGATCGTTACTGGCTCTGTAAGCACTCTGGTATTTAGGGAAGGACTTCTACCCACATTGTCACATTCAACCTCACACCAGCCATGTGAAGTTGCAATTTTATTATCTCTAAGCCCACTTTCATTACTGGAGAAACTGAGACTTAAGATTCAAAAAAAAAAAAAAAAAGCAGAAAACTCCAGGTGGCACCCTGCGCCTGAAACAATGTATCCACCCATATCGACTGAATGAATGAAGATGCTGGCATGGTGTAGGGACAGACAGCTAGGTGGCCCAGCACAGAGGTCCGTCTTGGAATCGCTGTTTTTCACTGGCCGGGTTAGCAGCCTGGAGAAAGCCCTGTGGAAGCATCTCTCCCTACAAAATTGTGACCCCATTGAGGGCAAGTTGATCTTGTCATGCCAGCACCCAGCACCCCCATCAGGTCTTGGGGCAGAGTCAGGAAAACGCGTGGAGTCAGTTGTCAAAGACCTATTTTCATCCTGTGGCTCAGGATATCTCTTTTAGTCCTGGCTGCCCCAAAAATGTCAGATTATGGATTACTGTACTTGCAGTTAGGTTGATTTGCTGATATATTTTCCTTAAGCACGGTTCCATGAAAGTTCCTATGAAGTAATAATAAATATAAGTACTGTTTATTGAGCACCTACAATATATCATATCTTATTTCACCTGTATTATCTCATTTGAGTCTCCAGACAGCCCAGTGAGCGGGGGTCTCAGCCCCATGGCATGTGATATTTTTTGTTTACAAAGTATCGATTACTTAATTTTTTCTGCTGATTATACTCCAGCCTTGGGCCAAAAAAATTAAAACATCAAAATGAAACACAATGCAATCTCACTTATAACTCCAGAAAAGTATAAGACAAGGCTACTCCTTAGAAAATAATTGCCAGATAATTCTGTGAACGAGAACAGAGCGGAGAGCAGCTGACATTTAGCCACAGGTATGAGTGTCTCCTGGGACAAGCCAACAATAAAAGACATGGCCCAGTTGTCAACCACACTGTCCTGATAACACACACTGCTGAAGAGAGAGGTTCCAGGGACAGAGGGTACTCGGAGAGCTCACCAGTGTCCCCGTTTCCTTGTCCTCCTGGGACACCATTAGCCCCACTTTCCAATTCTGGTCACTTCTAGGAGGGGACATGTGACCAGGTGGCCAATGGAATGGGTGTGATGACAGTGGAGCATAGCACCTCTGCCTGGCTTCTCTGTGCCCTCCTTCCCCATCCACCAGGCCCACAGGATGGAAGGTTCTGGATCCCGAAGCCTTCACTTTGGGAAGCAGCCTTCACTCCACCAGCTCATACACGATTGTGACAAAAGTGGGAAACAAACATTTACAGTTTGAAGCTGCTGAGATCTGGGGTTTTCATTCATAGCAATTAGCCTACTCTGATGGCATTTGAGCAAGATTTGACTGCTCAGCCAGGAGGAAGGGCCCATCTGTGGTGAAAACTCTTCTAGGGCTACAGATCAGGACACAATGATAGACCCTGCTGAACTTTCACCGATGTTTATATTGTAACTTACCAAGACTATAGTTAGTGGCTCATGATGTTGTATGATTAATATCTGAATACACAGTAGCACCTATACTCTCATGATGAGGAGAATGCTTGGGTCTTGTTCTCTGCTATAACCCTAGTACGTATATGGTGCACAGTAGCCACTCAGTAAATGTTTGTTGAATGAATATGCGAACACGATGTGTTCCCACCTACCATGTTTTACTGGAAGGTCTCCATCACGCCAGGAGGGCTCTTTCACAGACACTCCTGGTCCATTATCCTTTAAGTTGGACAGTTGCTTCAGTGGCAAAGTCTTTCCCCTGCTTCTTGGCCTAACTGGGCAGACAGTCCCACAAGAGTTCTTGACAGGGGCTAGAGCTTGCCTGTCCTCTTCCCAGCTTGCCAGGCTGAGGGGAAAACGGGAATCCCTCAGAAGGAAAACAAAAATTTCTCTTCAAACCCTACTTTGGTGAAAAAATGAAATAATTCAAGAGGGAGAGTGCAGCTTGAATTGGGGAGGCTGATTCCTGAGTTCAGAACCCAAGGACCAGAAATATTCCTTCCCAGCCCCCTACACAATCTGGATGGGGGCCCAGACAAGTAACAAAGCTGAGAAGAAGCTTCTGGGCACACTTGGAACAAGTGGGTGACAGGGAAGAAAGAAAGGAAACCAAACAATATGTGCTGTTTTCGTGGCAGCCATTTTATTAATAGTAAATCTGTGTTTTGTGTACCAGTTGGCTATTGTCCTACGTTTATTCACAAATTAGTTAACAGAGGAGCTACGTGGGGTCATAAGGAGGACCACTCAAAAAAAAAAAGTCTTTGAAAGTGAACAACAAATAAAAACACTGAACCACATTACAATGGTGAAGCAGTGATTTGCCAGAATTATTGACCTGCTAGAAATACAGCGTGTCCTGGAGCTGACACTTTCCCAGGCATCCCTCCCAAGAGTGGCTCTGTGCAGGGCCAGGTGTGCCCATGAAGGGTGCTACCTGGTGATGCTCAAGGAACCTTCATTGGTCAGAAATCTTGCCTCTTTCCTGAAGAGCATGAAAATGTTTCCTATGTCGGATGGAGAGCAGGAATTCTTCCACTGAATGTAATAGATGAAAACCGAGTTTCCTGTGCCCACCTCTGGGTTCAGGTCTTGGAGAACAGGTACACTCAACAACCCCAAAGACGATGCTGAGCAAGTCATATGAGAGGAGACAAGCATCACCCTCCGTGTAGAACAGCCGTGGCATTTTAATGGTACACTTTCAAGGGAGCTGGTAGGTACGGCTGATTCTTATCCTCACATTTTACAGCACAGAGTCTCCAGCGGTGGTTCAGGTCACTGAAATCACAAAATGAAGTGAAATTAGTGGTCCGAGATTGGTCCCCAGAGATGAGATAAGCATGGTGGTTTTGTTAGTTCAAACTTCAGGCAGGTTTTTGTTGAACCAATCTGCACCAATTTACTTTTGGAGAAAGCAGGAGACAGACACATTGAAGAGATGGTTCTGGACAATCCGAGAAGTCCAGCCTTTTTTTTTTTTTTTAATTTTATTTTACAAATTTAATCAGTTATACATATACATATGTTCCCATATCCCCTCCCTTTTGCGTCTCCCTCCCACCCTCCCTATCCCACCCCTCCAGGCGGTCACAAAGAAGCGAGCTGATCTCCCTGTGCTATGCGGCTGCTTCCCACTAGCTATCTACCTTACGTTTGGTAGTGTATATATGTCCATGCCGCTCTTTCACTTTGTCACAGCTTACCCTTCCCCCTCCCCATATCCTCAAGTCCATGCTCTAGTAGGTCTGTGTCTTTATTCCTGTCTTACCCCTATGTTCTTGATGACATTTTTTTCTTAAATTCCATATATATGTGTCAGCATACAGTATTTGTCTTTCTCTTTCTGACTTACTTCACTCTGTATGACAGACTCTAGGTCCATCCACCTCATTACAAATAGGTCAATTTCATTTCTTTTTATGGCTGAGTAATATTCCATTGTATATATGTGCCACATCTTCTTTATCCATACATCCGATGATGGACACTTAGGTTGTTTCCATCTCTGGGCTATTGTAAATAGGGCTGCTATGAACATTTTGGTACATGTCTCTTTTTGAATTATGGTTTTCTCAGGGTATATGCCCAGTAGTGGGATTGCTGGGTCATATGGTAGTTCTATTTGTAGTTTTTTAAGGAACCTCCATACTGTTCTCCATAGTGGCTGTACCAATTCACATTCCCACCAGCAGTGCAAGAGTGTTCCCTTTTTTCCACACCCTCTCCAGCATTTATTGTTTCTAGATTTTTGGATGATGGCCATTCTGACTGGTGTGAGATGATATCTCATTGTAGTTTTTTTTTTTTTTTTTTTTTTTTTTTTTTTTTTTGCGGTATGCGGGCCTCTCACTGTTGTGGCCTCCCCCGTTGCGGAGCACAGGCTCCGGACGCGCAGGCTCCGGACGCACAGGCTCAGCGGCCATGGCTCACGGGCCCAGCCGCTCCGCGGCATATGGGATCCTCCCAGACCGGGGCACGAACCCGTATCCCCTGCATCGGCAGGCGGACTCTCAACCACTTGCGCCACCAGGGAGGCCCTCATTGTAGTTTTGATTTGCATTTCTCTAATGAGTAAAGATGTTGAGCATCCTTTCATGTGTTTGTTGGCTGTCTGTATATCTTCTGTGGAGAAATGTCTATTTAGGTCTTCTGCCCATTTTTGGATTGGGTTGTTTGTTTTTTTGCTATTGAGCTGCATGAGCTGCTTATACATTTTGGAGATTAATCCTTTGTCAGTTGCTTCATTTGCAAATATTTTCTCCCATTCTGAGGGTTGTCTTTTGGTCTTGTTTATGGTTTCCTTTGCTGTGCAAAAGCTTTGAAGTTTCATTAGGTCCCATGTGTTTATTTTTGTCTTTATTTCCATTTCTCTAGGAGGTGGGTCAAAAAGGATCTTGCTGTGATTTATGTCATAGAGTGTTCTGCCTATGTTTTCCTCTAGGAGTTTGATAGTGTCTGGCCTTACATTTAGGTCTTTAATCCATTTTGAGCTAATTTTTGTGTATGGTGTTAGGGAGTGATCTAATCTCATACTTTTACATGTCCCTGTCCAGTTTTCCCAGCACCACTTATTGAAGAGACTGTCCTTTCTCCACTGTACATTCCTGCCTCCTTTATCAAAGATAAGGTGACCATATGTCCGTGGGTTTATCTCTGGGCTTTCTATCCTGTTCCATTGATCTATCTTTCTGTTTTTGTGCCAGTACCATACTGTCTTGATTACTGGAGCTTTGTAGTATAGTCTGAAGTCAGGGAGCCTGATTCCTCCAGCTCCGTTTTTGGTTCTCAAGATTGCTTTGGCTATTCGGGGTCTTTTGTGTTTCCATACAAATTGTGAAATTTTTTGTTCTAGTTCTGTGAAAAATGCCATTGGTAGTTTGATAGGGATTGCATTGAATCTGTAGATTGCTTTGGGTAGTAGAGTCATTTTCACAATGTTGATTCTTCCAATCCAAGAACATGGTACATCTCTCCATCTATTTGTATCATCTTTAATTTCTTTCATCAGTGTCTTATAATTTTCTGCATACAGGTCTTTTGTCTCCTTAGGTAGGTTTATTCCTAGATATTTTATTCTTTTTGCTGCAATGGTAAATGGGAGTGTTTCCTTGATTTCACTTTCAGATTTTTCATCATTAGTATATAGGAATGCCAGAGATTTCTGTGCATTAATTTTGTATCTTGCAACTTTACCAAATTCATTGATTAGCTCTAGTAGTTTTCTGGTAGCATCTTTAGGATTCTCTATGTATAGTATCATGTCATCTGCAAACAGTGACAGCTTTACTTCTTCTTTTCCCATTTGGACTCCTTTTATTTCCTTTTCTTCTCTGATTGCTGTGGCTAAAACTTCCAAAACTATGTTGAATAAGAGTGGTGAGAGTGGGCAACCTTGTCTTGTTCCTGATCTTAGTGGAAATGGTTTCAGTTTTTCACCATTGAGGACGATGCTGGCTGTGGGTTTGTCATATATGGCCTTTATTATGTTGAGGAAAGTTCCCTCTATGCCTACTTTCTGCAGGGTTTTTATCATAAATGGGTGTTGAATTTTGTCAAAAGCTTTCTCTGCATCTATTGAGATGATCATATGGTTTTTCTCCTTCAGTTTGTTAATATGGTGTATCACATTGATTGATTTGCGTATATTGAAGAATCCTTGCATTCCTGGAATAAACCCCACTTGATCATGGTGTATGATCCTTTTAATGTGCTGTTGGATTCTGTTTGCTAGTATTTTGTTGAGGATTTTTGCATCTGTGTTCATCAGTGATATTGGCCTGTAGTTTTCTTTCTTTGTGACATGCTTGTCTGGTTTTGGTATCAAGGTGATGGTGGCCTCGTAGAATGAGTTTGGGAGTGTTCCTCCCTCTGCTATATTTTGGAAGAGTTTGAGAAGGATAGGTGTTAACTCTTCTCTAAATGCTTGATAGAATTCGCCTGTGAAGCCATCTGGTCCTGGGCTTTTGTTTGTTGGAAGATTTTTAATCACAGTTTCAATTTCAGTGCTTGTGATTGGTCTATTCATATTTTCTATTTCTTCCTGAGTCAGTCTTGGCAGGTTGTGCATTTCTAAGAATTTGTCCATTTCTTCCAGGTTGTCCATTTTATTGGCATAGAGTTGCTTATAGTAATCTCTCATGATCTTTTGTATTTCTGCAGTGTCAGTTGTTACTTGTCCTTTTTCATTTCTAATTCTATTGATTTGAGTCTTCTCCCCTTTTTTCTTGATGAGTCTGGCTAATGGTTTATCAATTTTGTTTATCTTCTCAAAGAACCAGCTTTTAGTTTTATTGATCTTTGCTATCGTTTCCTTCATTTCTTTTTCATTTATTTCTGATCTGATTTTTATGATTTCTTTCCTTCTGCTAACTTTGGGATGTTTTTGTTCTTCTTTCTCTAATTGCTTTAGGTGCAAGGTTAGGTTGTTTATTCGAGATATTTCCTGTTTCTTAAGGTGGGATTGTATTGCCATAAACTTCCCTCTTAGAACTGCTTTTGCTGCATCCCATAGGTTTTGGGTCATCGTGTCTCCATTGTCATTTGTTTCTAGGTATTTTTTAATTTCCTCTTTGATTTCTTCAGTGATCACTTCGTTATTAAGTAGTGTATTGTTTAGCCTCCATGTGTTTGTATGTTTTACAGCTCTTTTCCTGTAATTGATATCTAGTCTCATAGCATTGTGGTCGGAAAAGATACTTGATACAATTTCAATTTTCTTAAATTTACCAAGGCTTGATTTGTGACCCAAGATATGATCTATCCTGGAGAATGTTCCATGAGCACTTGAGAAAAATGTGTATTCTGTTGTTTTTGGATGGAATGTCCTATAAATATCAATTAAGTCCATCTTGTTTAATGTATCATTTAAAGCTTGTGTTTCATTATTTATTTTCATTTTGGATGACCTGTCCATTGGTGAAAGTGGGGTGTTAAAGTCCCCTACTATGATTGTGTTACTGTCGATTTCTCCTTTTATGGCTGTTAATATTTCCCTTATGTATTGAGGTGCTCCAATGTTTGGTGCATAAATATTTACAATTGTTATATCTTCTTCTTGGATTGATCCCTTGATCATTATGTAGTGTCCTGCTTTGTCTCTTCTAGTAGTCTTTATTTTAAAGTCTATTTTGTCTGATATGAGAATTGCTACTCCAGCTTTCTTTTGGTTTCCATTTGCATGGAATATCTTTTTCCATCCCCTTACTTTCAGTCTGTATGTGTCTCTAGGTCTGAAGTGGGTCTCTTGTAGACAGCATATATATGGGTCTTGTTTTTGTATCCATTCAGCCAGTCTGTGTCTTTTGGTGGGAGCATTTAGTCCATTTACATTTAAGGTAATTATTGATATGTATGTTCCTATTCCCATTTTCTTAATTGTTTTGGGTTCGTTATTGTAGTTCTTTTCCTTCTGTTGTGTTTCCTGCCTAGAGAAGTTCCTTTAGCATTTGTTGTAAAGCTGGTTTGGTGGTGCTGAACTCTCTCAGCTTTTGCTTGTCTGTAAAGGTTTTAATTTCTCCATCAAATCTGAATGAGATCCTTGCTGGGTAGAGTAATCTTGGTTGCAGGTTTTTCTCCTTCATCACTTTAAGTATGTCCTGCCACTCCCTTCTGGCTTGTAGAGTTTCTGCTGAGAGATCAGCTGTTATCCTGATGGGGATTCCCTTGTGTGTTATTTGTTGTTTTTGCCTTGCTGCTTTTAATATGATTTCTTTGTGTTTAATTTTTGACAGTTTGATTAATATGTGTCTTGGTGTATTTCTCCTTGGATTTATTCTGTATGGGACTCTCTGTGCCTCCTGGACTTGATTAACTATTTCCTTTCCCATATTAGGGAAGTTTTCAACTATAATCTCTTCAAATATTTTCTCAGTCCCTTTCTTTTTCTCTTCTTCTTCTGGAACCCCGATAATTCGAATGTTGGTGCGTTTAATGTTGTCCCAGAGGTCTCTGAGACTGTCCTCTGTTCTTTTCATTCTTTTTTCTTTATTTTGCTGTGCAGCAGTTATTTCCACTATTTTATCTTCCACCTCACTTATCCGTTCTTCTGCCTCAGTTATTCTGCTATTGATCCCATCTAGAGTATTTTTTATTTCATGTATTGTGTTTTTAATCGATGCTTGATTCGTCTTTAGTTCTTCTAGGTCCTTGTTAACTGTTTCTTGCATTTTGTCTATTCTATTTCCAAGATTTTGGATCATCTTTACCATCATTATTCTGAATTCTTTTTCAGATAGACTGCCTATTACCTCTTCATTTGTTAGGTCTGGTGGGTTTTTATCTTGCTCCTTCTCCTGCTGTGTGTTTTTCTGTCTTCTCATTTTGCTTATGTTACTGTGTTTGGGGTCTCCTTTTTGCAGGCTGCAGGTTTGTAGTTCCCGTTGTTTTTGGTGTCTGTCCCCAGTGGCTAAGGTTAGTTTAGTGGGTTGTGTAGGCTTCTTGGTGGAGGGGACTACTGCCTGTGTTCTGGTGGATGAGGCTGGATCTTGTCTTTCTGGTGGGCAGGTCCACGTCTGGTGGTGTGTTTTGGGGTGTTTGCGGACTTTTTATGATTTGAGGCAGCCTCTCTGCTAATGGGTGGCGTTGTGTTCCTGTCTTGCTAGTTGTTTGGCATAGGGTGTCCAGCACTGTAGCTTGCTGGTCGTTGAGTGAAGCTGGGTGCTGGTGTTGAGATGGAGATCTCTGGAAGATTTTCGCCGTTTGATATTATGTGGAGCTGGGAGGTCTCTTGTGGACCAGTGTCCTGAAGTTGGCTCTCCCACCTCAGAGGCACAGCACTGACTCCTGGCTCCTCAATTTGGGATGATTTGTTGTCTATTCATGTATTCCACAGATGCAGGGTACATGAAGTTCATTGTGGAGCTTTAATCCGCTGCTTCTGAGGCTGCTGGGAGAGGTTTCCCTTTCTCTTCTTTGTTCTCACAGCTCCTGGGTCTCAGCTTTGGATTTGGCCCCGCCTCTGCATGTAGGTGGCCGGAGGGCGTCTGTTCTTCGCTCAGACAGGACAGGGTTAAAGGAGCAGCCTCTTTGGGGACTCTGGCTCACTCAGGCCGGGCGGGAGGGAGGGGCACGGAGCGCGGGGCGAGCCTGCAGCTGCAGAAGTCGGCGTGACGTTGCACCAGCCCGAGGCGCGCCGCGCGTTCCCCCAGGGAAGCCGCCCCTGGATCCCGGGACCCCGGCAGTGGCAGGCCGCACAGGCTCCCGGAAGGGCGGCGCGGACAGTGACCTGCGCTCGCACACAGGCTTCTTGGCGGCGGCAGCAGCAGCCCCAGCGTCCCACGCCCGTCTCTGGGCTCCGCGCTTTCAGCCGCGACCCGCGCCCGTCCCTGGAGCTCCTCCACGCGGCGCTCTCAATCCCCTCTCCTCGCGCACCAGGAAACCAAGAGGGAAGAAAAAGTCTCCTGCCTCCTCGGCAGCTCCAGAGTTCTCCCGGACTCCCTCCCGGCTAGCTGTGGCACACCAGCCCCCCTCAGGCTGAGCTCTCGCCGCCAGCCCCAGTCCCCTCCCTGCGCTCCGACCGAAGCCCGAGCCCCAGCTCCAGCGCCGCCCGCCCCGGCGGGGAGCAGACAAGCCCCTCGGGCTGGTGAGCGCCGCTCGGCACCGCCCCTCCGCGCGGGAACCTCTCTGCCTTGCCCCACCCAGGTATGTGGGGAGTTTCTTGCCTTTTGGGAGGTCTGGGGTCTTCTGCCAGTGTTCAGTAGGTGTTCTGTAGGAGTTGTTCCACGTGTAGCTGTATTTCTGGTGTATCTGTGGGGAGGAAGGTGATCTCCGCGTCTTACTCTTCCGCCATCTTACCCGGAAGTCGAGAAGTCCAGCCTTGTCACTTTGAACGGCGTCTGGTGCTGAGTTACTGCTGCGATGGCTGGAGCAAACCTCCTCGTCCCCATTAAAAGGGGCTTATCCTCGGGGTTTACCTCACCACTGCATCTGTTGTGGGTCTTTGCTTAAAGACTTACAGGCAAAGTACTTACAGTTCCCAAGCCAGCGACATTTACAGCTCACTGTAATTTATTGAATATCGTCCAAAGAGCAAACACAGGGTTTATCCTGGTGACGTTCTAGTTGGGTTGTAAATGTTTGCCATTTACCAAGAATAGAAGAAAAGAGTGTGACAGGAACATTGGCGGAGACTGAGTGAGAGAGAGGGAGGGGTTCGGAGATGCAAAGTTTCAGAAGGGAAACAGCGGGCGGGCTCAGCTCTCATGACTGTGTGGAACCTCATGATGATGCTGCAGCTGTCATGGTCACATCTGGATTTGCTGCTCGTTCACTATCAGCTCCCTTTGCTCAATGGAGGCTCAGCTAAGAACACTCACACTTTGCCAAGTTTCCTTGGCAGCTTCCTCTTTCCTCTCTCTGGGCTTACCTGAGAGCCTGGCTCAGAGAGGGACTTGTTTCTCTATCCCTAAGGAGAAGTTAGGAATGTTCTGTTTTACTCATCCCATAACCAGAAGATCCAACATGGAATCAAGGTTCTTGGGGGGAGGGGTAGGAAGAGTGACTGAGTTTATCTCCATGTATAAACAAGGTCCATCATTTGATGAAGTTAAAAAGGAACATCCAGATTTAACATCATTAGCTATTAGGGAAAAGCAAATTAAAACTGCAATGAGGCATCACTACACACCTATCCGAATGTCAAAATGAAATCACAGTGATGACAGCAAATGCTGGCACGGACTATGAACAAACACGTCACTCATACATTGCAGGTGGGACTTGAAAATGGCACGGCCATTCTGGAAATCAGTCTGGCAATTTCTTAAGAAGTAAACATGCAATTACCATTCAATTCAGCAATTGGACTCCTGGCCAGAGAAATGAAGAACTGCACACAAATACGTGTAGCAGATTCATTTGTAATAGCACAAAACTATAAACAACTCTGTTGTCCTTCAATAGGTGAATGGTCAAAGTATGTATACAGAATACTGCTCAGCAGTAAAACACAATGAGGTGGGTGGATCTCAAGGGGATCTGCTGAGTGAAGGAAGCCCGCTTTGGGTAACATATGTGGTTGCATAGGATTCCCTTTGTATAATATTCCTGAAATAACAAAATTGTAGAGATGGAGAAAAGAGTAAGGCTTTCCAGGGGTTAGAGAGAGTCCAGAGCGTGTGGTTATAGACGGTGAGCCAAGGGAGCCTAGAACAGCCTGGCATCCTAACGGCGGTGATGGCTGGTTATGCAACCTACGCATGGTTACAGTGGCTTAGGACGCTACACACATACACACACACACAGAAGAGAGTGCATGTAAAAGTGATGATACCTAAGAAAGCTCTATGGATCATACCCATGTCCATTTTCTGATTTTAATGTTGTATTATACTATAGCTATATAATGTGTAGCCATTGGAGGGAATGAGGTGAAGAGTACCTGAGAACTTTCTATCCATTTTGTAATCACCTGTGAATGTGTAATATTTAAAGCAGAAATGAAAGAAAGAAAGAATGAAAGAAAGAAAGAGAGAAAGAGAGAGAGAGAGAGAGAGAGAGAGAGAGAAAGAGAAGGAAAGAAAGAAAAAGAGAGAGAAAGAAAGAGAAAGAAAGAAAGAAGAAAGAAAGAAGGAAGGAAGAAAGAAAGAAAAAGAGAGACAGAAGGAGGAGAAAGAGAAGAAGGAGGAGAGGAGGGGAAACCAAGGGGCAGATGTGCTAAATGGACACCTGGTCCAGGTGCTGCTCCCTGGGATTGGCCTGTGATGATACAGGACTCAGCATGTGCACTGAGACCCCATTACTTACCAGGTGTCAACGGCCCCCAGTTTGTTCACTACATGGCAATTACCAAGAAAAATTTATATGCTATAATCACAAAAACAGGTTATCGATGAACAAAGCATCAGTAGAACAGATATTTCTTTGCTTCTTGCTGGGGAGAAGGATTTTTATCAAGAATTATTCAGCTTTAAATTGTTCTTATTTCAATTAATAACATAATTTAAAATGTTTTAAATACCGATGAGTGACATGAACTAGTGTGAACATGTCATGGTGACCAGAGTGGTATTTAGAGGCAGAGGGGATGTTGTCTGTAACCAGCTCACAAGCTGCCTTGCTAACCTGGCAGCCGGGTGACCACGCCACGTACCAAGTTGTTCCACTCATTTCAGGGGCTGAAGGTAGAAAGAGTTGATAAAAAATAAGAGGTCCTTGCCCTTCACAGTTACTTTCTTTCCTGCTCTTATAATAATTTCAAAAGAAAATATATTGATACATGGGTCAGAGTTTTGAAAATGTTATAGTTACAGAGACTCGAAATCTTGTACTGCTGGCTAAGACCCACATGTGTTGTCATGAAATCAACTTAGAGAGCTGCAACCAGTGCTTTTTTTAAAAAAAAAAAATGAGATTAAATTGATTAAAATAGGAAATATTAAAGATCTTGGCTTATACTAGAGATAAGAAGTGTTTTGTGAAACTTTTTAATTAGGGGTTTGTGTGTGTGCGTGCGTGCACATGCACTGAGTAGTGATGTGAAAAAAATTAAAAATAATTATAAAGTATATATTGCAGAAAATATACATATGTTTAAGAAGCAGATTGACTTCTCCCACATTTTTAATTTACCCAATTCTGCTTCTGAATTTAAATTTACTGAGACCCAACATGCCTGTGTTAACATATTAAATATTGAGTTTGAAGATCCTTGTGGAAGTTAAATTGTGGTGATGTTTATAAAAGGACTCTGTAAACTCTAAAGCTTTGCCCAGATGCGAGGGCTTCTGCTACTGATACTCCTGGAAAACTGAGAATGTTCCAAAGGGCATCATTTCTCAGCACTCAGTGCTTTGTCTATTTTGGGCCTAAGAAGGAAAGCATCTCAGCGGCACAGTTTGAAAACCAAGTTCTAACTTCCCACCGTGTTACAACGATGGGCTCAGCCACCGGCTGGTTGTTTATTGTTTTGTGGACCAGTCTTGTCAATTTCCAGGTGGAGTCACAGTTTTCCAGGCTGTCCCTCCTGCTGCCAGCAGAGCCTGTCCTGCAGGAAGCACCAGGTTTGCTCTGGGGAATTTACATTTGCCTGGTCATCTCCGTTGCTCTGGCATCCTCAGCCAGCAGGGGCTGGGGTCAAGGACACAATGGCAGCCATGGGAGGACATCTTAGTCAGATGAGGCCCCGCCCTCATCCACTGTGCTATCTGCATGGCCGCACATCCTGAGATTCTGGATAAAGCCTCCCTGGGGAATGCCGGCTGCCCAGGGAGATCTCAGGTGTCCGATCTGATGGGGTGACAGCCCACGTTTGGCCAGCACTCTGAGAGGCTTCAACTCTCCCTCCCTCCTACGCTGCTAGAGGGTGATGTGATGAGGCATCTCCCATTTGACAGATGGGAAGACAAAGGCTCAGAGGGACCAAGACAGCTCCTTTCATCACAGAATCAGCACATGATCACTTTTAAATTCAAACCCAATTATTCTCCCTACACGCCCTACTCCACTTCCACACCAGTGATTCTGGCACCTTGTGAATGTCATCACAGGACACTGATTTGTCGACCTGGCAACTGAAGGCTCCTGGACACTAAAACCCTAAAGGTATGACCACGTCCATGATCTCTTAAGAAAGTTAAGTGTTTAATTTCCCATTATTTTCGAGAGACTCCAGGTTCACATCTATGACATTAGTCATGTATGACATCCCAAGGCAAAAGGTAGGGTGTGTGCCAGACCCATTTTAAAAATGAGAGAAATAAAGCATGAAAAGATGACGTGTTCAAGGTCACAGGGCAAATTGCCCAAAGACATGACCCAGGCTGCTGGACCCACTGAACCAGGCAAGAGGGCCCGAGAGGGCTTGAGAAACTTCCTCAGATCTAAAGTGAACGATGGGGCTTACTCACTGCACCCTGCATGTAATTTTACAAACTATATATGACAAAAGATGTTGTATCTCAGGCTTCTGGTTACCAGTAACCAACATGTCCCCTTTAATGCCTTTCTGGCTTTTGCTTTTACAAGGAATGCCATGTTGATGAACTAGAGACATAGGATAAAATCTACACTTTTATTTTAAATTAATATGGTGACATTCTGTTTGGTGGACGAGGCGTGTACGGCCATCACGGGCTCTGTCTTGTGTTCATGAGTACATGAGCCCTGATGGCCTCCTGTTCCCTGGGACATGAGCCCGTGTCTTCAGGTTTTATGGAAACCAAGTATTCCACTAAAGCTGAGAAGTAGAACAGAAGGCTCTAGATCGAACATCCGGTGGGTATTTCCTGAGCACCTACTTCTGGGGGCCCCTTAGGTTTTTCCCAGGAGGATTCACACCAACACGACCCATCTCCACTTGCTGCTGCACCACAGGGCTGTGTCCATGTTCATGCATTTGGGGGAATGCACACAGTTTTGCTGACCATGGTCCCATCTGAATAATAGCTAATAATAGTACCGCAAGGTCACGGAGGTTTTCTGGGGAAGCAGATATAAAATGCTCTGGCCCTTTGCCATGCAAAGCTAACCTGATTTTCTCTCATGTAGATATGCTCATTCCAACCCAGAAGCTCTTTTTGTGCAATAACATTTCCTTGTAGTGGATTAAATTTAAGAAGATGAAAGCACCCCTCATTTATTTTTCATGTTGATCCATTGCAGATGAAAGCCTCCTTGAAAGAAAACTCGGTCATACGTGTCCCCTCGCAGATTTTGATAGAGGCCATGACAGCCTATGGTCCCCCAGAGCCTTGGGGTCCTAGATTGTGTCTCTAATGAGGGGTCGGAGGCCATGGGCAGCCCTTGCCCGCCCAGTGCTCTCAGCTCCCTTACAGGACAAAGGTGCTCAGGGCAGCCACGTGTCCCAACGCCAAGGAAACGCACACATCAAGTTGCCAGGTGCACCTGGGTGCTCTTGGCCTCGTGGGCTGCAATTCACCATCTGACATTCACCCTTGATCTGTGTTTTCCAAACTTCACAACAAAACTTCAAGAAAAAACTATTAGCTGCAAATTAGATATTCCGGTGGAAGCCGAGAATTATTTTTCAGGACAGAGGGCTCAATTTCCCACTCTCAGGTGTATGATTAAAATCAATTAAATCACTCTTCCAATGTCAGCCGCAAGATTCTCCTGACAAATGAAATTATGCGAGGAAAGTGTTCTCTGCACTCTTCAGCCCTTCTCAGCCGCGCTCTCACTGCAGAGGAGATCAAAATGCTCAGCTCGGGGATTTCGGAGATATTTTCCATAAGAACAGGAGCAATCCCTGGACCCCTATGTAAGTCGACGTGGAGGTCTCTGGTGACCAGATTTGATGGCCTCTGTACATGGAGATAGATTCACAACTAACGAACAGGAAACGCAGGACTGCGGGAAATTTAACCATTTGGGGGCTGAGCCCAGCTTCTTTACATAAATTAATGTTTTCTTGGCAGGAATATGAACGGGCCCTTCAAATTCAGGATGTAACCTTTGCATGTCTCTTTTTATGCATAAGACAGTCCTGGGTGAATTTTTCCTCGTGAAAAAGCTCTGTCTTATCAGCCCCTGGAGGTTGCTGGTGGATTTTAAGCCAACACAGGAGCACAGCCATGCTTCCATCCTTGCAGAGGGTCTGGAGGTTCAGCCCAATGCAGCCAGCACTCGCCCCGAAAAATCAAGCCAGAGAGCTCTTTTCCAGGGAATATAAAGTAGGATATTCCCATGGACGTCCGTAGTTGGGGGACCAAAATTTCTCATTGATGGATGTGCTCACATGTGGCTCACGCTACCTTCAGCAAATTATTTACCTCTTCATTTGTTAAAACATATGGGCTTAGGTGTGACTTTTGCCCAAGAGACGCTCGTCGATATTATATGCTCAACTGGTTTGACTTTTTTTCCCCCATAGAGGATTGAGCACATGTTTGCCACATTCTGGAAGTTTCCTCCCCTCCCTCCCTCCTTCCCTCTCTCCCTGCCCCATCTCACGGGTGAAAGCCGTGCCCCGTGATGTCTTTTGTCCCTCCTTTCTGTGTCTGAGTCCAGGACATCACAGGGGAGCAGGATTCCGAGGATGGGCGGTCAAGTCCCCGGGCGCCTGGCTGACCAGGTCCTGTGCCGCCCCCAATCCACCCCCAGCTGCCCAAGCATCCTCTCTCTCCTCCAGTCTGAACTCATCCTTCACACCAAGCCCAGCCCAGCCACGTCCCAGCAGCACTCCTCCCGCGGGTCACTACCCTATCTCACACCATCAGCATTGCCAGGACTTTGGGCAGGAGGCCATACCCCACAACGTTGCCCCAAGGCCGTCCTCACTAACCCTCTCCTTGCCCGTCAGCTGCCTACCTGCTCGCCACACACTGCACTCATACAGTCCCCAGGTGTCTACTGCTGTTCCCACCTTGGTCCTCTGCCGACACCCTTCAGTCTGGAGCACCCACCCTCTGGTCTGTCTCGAGAACTCTTGGCCTTTTCAAGAGAAGGTCCACGTGTAGATTAGTGGCTAAGAGGGCAGGCTCTGGGGAAAGTCTGGGTGTGACTTTCAGCTCTAAAACTCACTGTAAGTAACTTGGCCATTCCTAAGACTTCATCTCATGGGAATCACGGTGATGACAGTATGTCTACCCACTGGTTGTGAGGATGAAATTAGACCATCTGTGAGGGGCTCAGCATAGGGTCCACTGTACTGGTTGGGTAACTTCTCAAAACTTCTGAAGTCTGCACATGCCATGCCCCCAAGCAGTTGGGCACTTCCTCCTTGGCACAAGTTTTCACAGAGCTCCATGGCACATCTCTCTTATCTGGAAGGTTTTGGAAGGCAGGGGCCTTTGCTGTATGCATATTTTTTTAATAGTATCGAGCAGTTCCTGGCACCTGGTAAGTGTCAGTAAGAGCTTCCTATTGAGGAAAATAAATAAATAAACTTTAAATTTTCTGACATTTCCAAACTTTATTATGAAATAAGAATAGGTGGTCTTCCCTGGTGGCACAGTGGTTGAGAATCCGCCTGCAGGGGACAAGGGTTCGAGCCCTGGTCCGGGAAGATCCCACATGCTGCGGAGCAACTAAGCCCGTGCGCCACAACTACTGAGCCTGCACTCTAGAGCCCGTGAACCACAACTACTGAGCCTGCACACCACAACTACTGAAGCCCATGTGTCTAGAGTCCGTGTTCCACAACAAGAGAAGCCACCGCAATGAGAAGCCCGGGCACCAAAACAAAGAGTAGTCCCCGCTCGCCGCAACCAGAGAAAACCCTGTGCATAGCAATGAAGACCGCAGCCAAAAATTAAAAAAAAAAAAAAAGACTAGTCAAATGTCCCTCAGATTCCTCCACTTTAGGTCTGAGCATTTTGAGAATATTTCCTCCAGTAGAACCCCAGCTGATGGTATTCACAGGTCACATTCCAGTCCTCACCATTCACTTCAGCTGTTGAGTGAGGGGTAGACCCCCTCCACAGAGGACAAGGTCACTGGCCCAAGGCTGGGCAGAGTCCAGAGACTGTCAGAGCCTTCTTTGCTAGGCAGACTGAGGCCATGGTAAGGGGATGACCACCTTCTCCTACACGAAGGCCAGTCATAACAAAGTCCTGTGACTCATCCTCCAAATACGTTCTGAATCCATCTGTTTTCATCCATTTTAGCTGCCAATGCCAAGGCTCAGCCTCCTACCCCCACCCCCTTTGTCTCGACAGGATTGTATCAAGACCCCCCCGCCAGCTTCTCACTCCCATTTTTGCCACACTGGCCCCTGTGATATCCCACTCTCCCCGGAAGCCTCCCTCCCCTGCTAAATCCCGTGATAGCTCTGCATCCCTTTCTCAATGAAATCCAAAAGCCTTATCCTGTCTCAAAAAATTGTTTCATCAACAGTGAAGCTGAACATCTTTTCACCTTCTTATTTGTATGTTTTCATTTCTTCTACTGTGTATTTAACTTTGTATATATATGAGGATCATTTTTCAACTGGAAATTTGTACGCTGTAAACAATTTTAAGGAGGTCTTTATATAAGAATTATGTTAGTCCTTCTTGGTCATCTGCCTTTGGCCTTTCCATAGAGTCAAAGAGTTTTTAGTTTTTTATTGTTACATAGTTATACTTATTATATTACTGTCTATTTTCTGCCAGTAGCTAAATAGTTAGAAAGTCTTCGGATGCCTTGATATTATGAAAATATTTCCTGCTTTTATAGTTTTTCTGTTGATGATTTTATATATATATATATATATATATATATATATATATATATATATATTTATATATATTTTATATATATATATATATATGTTAATCTTAGTTAAGTAGTTTTCATAACAGCATTTATTAAATAAACTATTCTTTACCTGTTGATTTAAAAATCCCTGGTGGCGCAGTGGTTGAGAGTCTGCCTGCCAATGCAGGGGATGCGGGTCCGTGCCCCGGTTCGGGAAGATCCCACATGCCGCGGAGCGGCTGGTCCCGTGAGCCATGGCCGCTGAGCCTGCGCGTCCGGAACATGCGCGTGCTCCGCAACGGGAGAGGCCACAGCAGTGAGAGGCCCATGTACCGCAAAAAAAAAAAAAAAAAAAAAAAAAAAATCCCTTTGTCCTTTTCAAATTCTGCATTTCCCTCTGTATCTAGTTTTTAGTCTAAACCACTGATGCATCTGTTGCTTCTAGCCCTGTACCACATTGTTAATTATTACATCTCAATAATTGGTTTTAATTTCTCAATTAATGTTTCTTCCCTTTAAAAATGTTATATGATTCTTCTGTGTCTACACTACCAGGTGAATTTTAGAATAATTTTGTGTAGTTCCCCACTCCCCCAGAATAACTTTCCTAGAAAAGAATATTATTCAATAATTAAAAGGAATAAATATTGATACAACTACACATGGATAAATCTCAAAGTAATTACACTGCATGAAAGAAGGCAGACCAAAAAAAGAAGAGAGAGAAGAGTATATGCTATATGATTCTATTTATGTAAACTTCAGGAAATACAAACTAATATAGAGTGAAATAAAGCAGACAGTGGTTTCCTTGGGGATGCAGTGCTGTGGGGAGAGGGACAGATTGCAAATAGACATGGGAAATTTTGGGGGGTAGTGAATATGTGCATTATCTTGATGGTGATGTGAAAAATTTTCACTTATGTGAAAACTTACCATCTTTAAATATATGCAGTTTATTGTATATCAATTGTACCTCAACAAAATTCTTTTTGAAAAGAGATGGTGGACCTAGAAAAAAAAAATCAAACGAGGAGAATTGATATCTTTACAGTAGTAAGTCTTTTCATGTGAGACTTTCATTCTAACTCTCTACCTACTCATGACTTCATTTACACTAGCAGGTTCACAGTTTTTAAACACGGGCTTGCACCTTTCTTATTAACTTTATTTTATGGTACTAGATTTATTTTTAGTTGTAAATAGATTCTTTTTATTATTTTATTTTCTACTGATTATTACAGATGCATGAGAAAGTGCATTTGAATTATTTAAAAATTTTACAACATATGCATTCTCCTTGCTAAAAAAAAATAAAATAAAATAAAGAAGAAAATCTTACCACTTAGTTTTATAACTGAAGCCACTGATTTGATTTTTTCTTTTAATGGGCATAAGTTAAATGCATTTTAATAGGACCTTTTCCATATTCTTTTTTTACAGGTTATACTCCATTTATAGTTATTATAAAATATTGGCTATATTCCCTGTATTGTACAACATAGCCTTGTAGCTTATTTTATACCTAATAATTTGTACCTCTACCCCCTACCCCTATATTGCACTTCTCCCCTCCCTCTCCCCACTGGTAATCACTAGTTTGTTCTCTATGGGTGTGAGTCTGTTGAAGCCATTATTTTTATTTTTTTATTTTTATTTTTATTTTTATTTTTTATTTTTTTTTGCGGTATGCGGGCCTCTCACTGTCGTGGCCTCTCCCGTTGCGGAGCACAGGCTCCGGATGCGCAGGCCCAGCGGCCATGGCTCACGGGCCCAGCCGCTCCGCGGCATATGGGATCCTCCCAGATCGGGGCACGAACCCGTATCCCCTGCATCGGCAGGCGGACTCTCAACCACTGCGCCACCAGGGAGGCCCAAGCCATTATTTTTAAATGTTTGTTTTATAATCAATCCCCTTATTGAACACCCTTATTTGTTCCAGTTATTTTCCCAGTAGATTATTTCTATTTTGTTGGTAAGTAAACTCTTAGCAAAGGACCATGGTATATGCCCATAATGGTCATTTTTTCTCCTCCTTTCAAGAGATTATGTTTCTTAGGTCAACTCTTACACTTTGGTCTATGGCCATGACTAGAATTTTCTGAAAGTGTTTAACTTAAGTGGAGAAAATGCACATCCTTAATTTGTTCTTAATTTTAATAGAAATGCCTCAAATCTTTCACATTACATACTTGATCAATTACAGAGCTAAGGTGTTATTAAACACCAAGGAATTATGAATTTAATCCTACTAATCTGCCTTGATATTGGGATCAGATGCTGATTTTTTTCTGATATTTCTTAGATATCTAACTAAAATAATTATGATTTTTTTGTTTTCCTTGATCTGTTGATATGATAAATTATGCTAATAAATTCTTTAACAGTAGTAAATCATTCTTTGCTAGGAGGATATTATTCTATTAGTATTATTCTACTAGTATAGTATTAGAAAGTATGTAGTAAGATATTACTATTATTCTACTAGTATACTTTTTTTTTAAGGATTTTTATACCTATGATCAAAAGTAAAAGTGGGCAATAGTTTTACTTCTGTGTGTGTGTGTGATCTTTTTCGATTTGGATATTAGAGTTTAGTCTTATAAAATGAATCTAGAAGTTGTTCATTTCTCCTAAGTTCTGCAGTATTTGATGTAACATGGGCAGGGGTGACATCCATGTTCATAGAACAGACCCAGGCCAGTCAGACCCAGAGCCTGTCTGAGCTGGAACAGGCTGGGGAGCTGTGAGAGTTATGGTGGTCCTGGAGGCCTTAACTGCTGGATTATGGGGGTCCCCAGGGATCCCTGGGAAGGGGCCAGGGTTTTGGGACGTGAAGAGGCATGGGGGCCGTGGTGTCAAGCTAGAGATTCTATCAGCTGGCAAGAAGTATTTTAACAACAATTTACAGGCTGAATGTGAGATAAATTTTTTTTTTCAGTTTCTTTCATTATTATTGGACTATTCAGTTTTTGTTAATTCATATTTTTCCTAAAATACATTATTTCATTGAGATTATCAAATATTTTAGGATGAATCTGTGCACAACAACCTTTTATAATTTATTAAAATTGCCACGGTGCCTATTTGTTTATATTTTTGCCCTTTCTTTTCTTATATTACTACCCAGGATTTTGTCTATTTTATGAGGTTTTTAAAAAATGTTTATCACACCAGCCCTTTGACTTATCAGTTACATCTTTTTGTTTTCTGAATTATTCATATCTGCTCTTATCTTTTTAATTGTTTTTGCAATTCTAATTATGAAATACTTCAAACATATAGTGTAGTGCTGAGAATAATATAATGCATGCCCGTGAAAGTGCCACCCAGATGTTAATAACTGTAAGCTTTTTGCCATATTCACTTCCAATCTTATTTTTCATAAAATAACCTTTCTATATATAGTTAAAGCCATCATTATCATCACTACTGCCCTTGTTCATCGTAAGGGTAATTATACCCTTGAAATAGCTGGGTATCCATTCATCCTAGTCAGACTTATATACATATTCATGTATATCCATTGACAATAAATACATTTGTTTTTGAAGTCTGCATAAATGACAAGATACCCCGAAGATTCTTTTACAACTTGGCTTTTCACTTAGTATGATTTCAAGATTTATACATGTAGCTTTAGTTCACTTTAACTGGCATATTATTCTATTATATAACTACACGATAATTAATGTATCTATTTCTCTATAGAGAGTTTGGAAATTGGTTTCAGTTTTTAGTTCTCGGAAACATTGATGAAATTAGCGTGCTTGTAATAATGTCCTTATGCACAGGTGTGAGGAATTCTCTAGGATACATACCTAGGAGTAGAACTGCTGGATTGGAAATTAAGCTCATCTTCATCAAATGTGGATGTTGCCAAACCACACCATAGTATGACGGATAAGACTTCCATTTGCACCAGTTCTTAGCCAGAGGGAGGCCATATGACTTTTTGTCCACACCAGGACCCTTTGGGTAGTGAGAGTTGTCTCTGGATGATTATGCCAGATAAGATGTGTAAAGCCGGTGGTCCAAGTCAAGTCAGGACACATGACCAACCACTGACCTCAGGGTTCCCACCTCTCCACATCTGCACAAACCCCATCACCCGAAGCGAAGCTTTAACTTTGCCATCTCATGGGTGTGGCGCATTATCTCCTTGCTTCATCCATTGGCATTTCCTTGATTACTATGAGGCTGAGCAGTTTTTCACATTGCACCAACACTGTCCACTCCTTAAATGCCCAGCCCTGTCCTCTGTGCTGGAGGTGGGGGAGTGAGCAGTGGAAGCAGGGCTCTGTCCTCCTGGAGCTCACGTTCTACTGGGGGACGGATTTTATCCTTCCCTCTTTATCTGTTATTATCAGATTCCAGGCAGTGGTAAGCATTTAAAGTGTAGTCGTGTTGCATTTAAAGTGTAGTCATGGTGTAGATAGAGGTGATGGGGCTGAAGGCGTCCTTGGAGAGTTTCCTGTCACTGGGATGGCTTCTCTGAGAAAGAATGAGTGAAGCCAAAGTCTTGGGAAGAGTGTTTCAGAGTCTAGGGCCCCAAAGAGCTTTTTGTGTCTGAGGATAAGGGTAGGAAGTGATTTTGGAGAGGAAGCCAGAGGCCGGGTCCTGTAGATTCTTTGTTTGGGTGGGAAATGTATTTCCCCCAAGGGTGACTAGAAAAGTTGGAGCATTTTAAACAGAGACCCGTACTATACCACAGGTAGATTTTTATAGTGCTCTGGGGATGGGTGGAAAGAGGAATGCTGGGTAAGAATTTCCTGAGTCCTGGAGGGAGATGTCTGTGGACCAGATTCCAGATTCCGTGGTAGTGAAGAAAGTCAAGTTGTGAGAACTAGTCCAATTTTGATTATATTTCAGAGGCTGAACTAATAGGATTTGCTGAAGGAGTCAGCGAGGAATGTGAGGAATCAAGAATGACTATGAAATTTTTGACATGGGTACCTGGGCAAGGGTCCTCTTGTGAATTGTCTGTTCATAACCTTCGTCTGCTTTTCTCTTAGGTTTCAGTAATTTTCTTGTGAATTTTGCAAGTTTTTCTATCAGTGTTTAATGGTCATCATTTATCAGTTAAATGGTGCAGATGTTTTCTAGTCTGTGAGAAATCTTTTCACTTTATATGTAGATAAATTTATGGTCTGGGATTTTTTTGTGTTTTCTTGAATATATAAAAGATGAAAATAGAAGGAAATTTCCAAGGCCTTGGGTTTGTTCTTCACATATAGATCTTGAGTCCATCTGGAATTTAGGTGTACATAAGACATAATGTAGGGATCAAAATTGTTTTTCTATGAGAATAATCATTAGGTTTAGTACCATTTATTTAAAAAATCCATCATTTCCCTCAAACTTAATGCTTTCACTGTCATATATTATACAGCAAATAGTAGTCATATATGGATATTCTTAGGGACTTTCTAACTTATTCCATTAATCTATTTTTCCATTTCTGTACAAAAAATAAGCCCTGCTATCTTGTAGATATCCCTAAATGCTTTTCCAAAATTTTCTTGGCCCTTGACCCTTGACATACTAGTTAAAAATTTTAATGGACATCAAGTTTCCAGGGAAAACCACTCTTGGGATTTTTATTGAAATTGAATTGTTTTTTTATTAACTCAGTTTTTTGATTAACTGAGAAATGATTATCTTTCTGGTACTGAGTCTTTAGTTCTATGAACTTTCTACCTGTCCACTTATTTAGGTCTAAATTCTTCAGTATAGTTTTACATTTTCTCCATAAATGTCTCACATATCTTAGATTTAGATTAGTTAATTTATAGATTTTGGCTATTGTAAAATAAATCTTATTGTATCTTATTTATAAGTACTTCTTGCAGGAATATGGGAATGTTAATTTGGGGGGATAAAAATTTGATTCTTGTAACCTTCTGGAATCTCCTATTAGTTTTCATAGTGGCTCTGCACTGGTTAGGGTCTTTGTTGCTTAATAAAAGTGGTGATAGATAGGCCTCATTTACTGTTTTTGATTTTCTAATCTAGAAGGATCTACTGCTTCCAATGTGTCTTACTCTTAAGTGTAATGATTGATGTAGAATTTTTTGGTAGTTAGGTTGAGAAATGTGTCTTCACAGTTTGCTAAGAGTTTTTATTAAAATGTGTGTTGTATGTTATTATTTTTTTTCTAATTGTAGGGAGTTGATCATAGAGTTTTTCTCCTCAAATCTATTAATTTAGCAAACTACTTAATAGATTATTTTTAGTATTAAATCATCTTTACACGTGTAGAATTAAACCCTTATTAGATCATAATGAGCTTTTAAGAAACAGTTCTTTATATTCTTTTACTTTCTTCTGCTAATTTATTTTTCGTATTTAAAAATCTGTATTTACTTATTTATCTTAGTGATATTCTTTTTTTTTAATTTATATATTTATTTATTTTTTGGCTGCATTGGGTCTTCGTTGCTGCTTGCAGGCTTTCTCTAGTTGCAGCAAGCGGAGGCCACTTTTCACTGCGGTGAAAAGCACGGGCTCTAGGTGCACAGGCTTCAGTAGTTGTGGCTCGTGGGCTCAGTTGTTGTGGCTCACGAGCTCTAGAGCACAGGCTCAGTAGTTGTGGCGCACAGGCTTAGTGGCTCGTGGCATGTGAGATCTTCTGGAACCAGGGCTCAAACCCATGTCCCCTGCATTGGCAGGTGGATTCTTAACCACTGCGCCACCAGGGAAGTCCCTAAAATCTGTATTTATAAGTAAGTGAAGTCCAAACTTCTCCTTTATTGTGTAATTCTTGTCCTACTTTTGGTATCAGTTTAATTCTTGTGTTATGAGAATTCCTGTCTGAGTTTTTATCTGAGATTCAACATTTATGCTATCTGAGACAGTGAATGAGATTTTCCTTGAAGTTTTTGGTAAAATTCAAAGTCAAAACAACCTGGCCAGATGATGATGTGTTGGGGGTAGATTTTTAATATTCAATTTAATTTACTTAATGATTATAGATCATTCAGAGTTTCTATTTATCCTTATGTCAATTTTGAAAATTCTACTGTTGCTACAAAAGTATCCATTTTGTCTGTTTCCTAATGTATTGGTATAAATTTTCCACAATAATCACTTCATTTCTTATGGTCACACATAAGTACATAAAGTTTGTACAACATAAAGATGAAGCTATTTAAAAGCCATGTAACTATCACCAAGTCTTAGGAAAACAAAATATTTCCAGTTCCCCAGAGCTCCCAATTATGCCTTCTTAACCATAATCTTTTTCCTCTAGAGGTAACCACCATTGAGATTATTGTGAAAATTATTTCCTTGATTTTCTTTATGGTTTTATAACTTACAAATATATTGATAAAGCATATAGAGTGAAGATTTCTGTGTTTTTGAACTTTAATAAATGGAATTCTATTTAATAAATGTGTATTCTATTGTATCTAACTACTTTTACTCAACATTGTTTAAAAAATCATCTTGGTTAATGTGTATAGCTGTAATTTGTAAATTTTCATTGAGGTATAGCATTCCATCGTATGCATATATCACAATTTATTTATCCATTTTACTACTGGTGAATATTTGGATTATATCAACTGTTTGCCAATTACTAATAATTTGGCTATACACAGTCTTGCAAACATTGGCAGACCTAGAGCACACTGTTGCATGTTAGGAAATGCATACCTGCAACTAGATTAGGTGGTTGGTGCAGAAAATGCTTTTCAAAGTAGTTGTACTGGTTACACTCCCACCAACAGAGCACAGTACGCATCATTGCTTCACACAACATGGTATTGTTGACTTCTTACCTTCTGTCAGTCTGACGTATGTGAACAGAAATCTGATTATGGTTTTCATTTGCATTTCCAAAATTACTAATAAAATGTCTTACCTTTATATATTTTATTGTCTATTTGGATTTCCTCTTCTGTGAAATACTTATCCAAGTCTTTTGCCCATGTTTGTATGGGGTGGTTTATTTTTTCTTTATTGATTGGTAGAAGTTTCTTATGCATCACAGATACCAGAACTTTTTGGTTATAGGTGTTACGTACATCATCTACATTCTGTGCTTTGTCTTCTCATTTTCTTTATGGTGACTTTTTTGATTTTTTATTTTACTAAGTCTGTTTTTTGAAAGAATTTTTAGGTTCACAGAAAAACTGAGGGGAAGGTACAGAGATTTCCCATATACCCACTGCCCCCGCGCATGCATAGCCTTCCCTATAATCAACATCTCCCACCAGATTGTACATTTGTTACAACTGATGAACCTACATTGACACATCCTAATCACCCGAAGTCCATCGTTTACATTACCATTCACTTTGGTGTTGTATATCATATGGGTTTCAATAAATATATAATGACATTTTTCCACCATTATGGTATCACACAGAGTATTTTTCACTGCCTTAAAAATTCTCTGTGCCCCACCTATTCATCCTTTCTTGCAGTCCTTTATGGTAACTTTTGATGAGCACAAGTTCTAAATTTTAATGTTGAAAATTGTATAAATTTGTTTTTATTTAGTGCTTTTTGTCTAGTTTAATAAACCTTCCTCATCTGGAGATTCTGAAAGCTATTTTTATATTATTCTCTAAAAGATCTGTAGTTTGCTTTTCACAATTCACACCTGAAATTGACTTTTGCGCGGTGTATAAAGCAGTAGTACTGCTTCATTTTTAAAAAATGGATACCCAGTTGGCTCAGAACCATTCACAGAAAAGAGGACCATTCCCCCATGCTCTACTGGGTCACCTCTGCCATGTACCTGTGTGTGCATTGGTCTGCTTCTGGTCTGTCTCTTTTATTCATTTTGTCAAGTTGTCTTTCCCTGTGCCAATAAGACAATGGTTTATTTACTATGGCTTTGTAATTAATATCGATATTTGAGAGAGTAAAACAACTTTCTTACTATAGTAAATTTGCTTGTTTATATATAACATTTTGGTAAATATTCCATATGTTCTTAAAATAATGTATAACCTCTTATAGTTTCGTGCAGGCACCTAGATCAGTTTATTAAACAAAGATTAGGCATTGTGATAGTCAAATCTTCTAGAGCCTTAATTTTTTTTCCTGATTGATCTATCAATTCCTAAAAGAATGTGACATGCTTATGGATTTGTCAGTTTCCCCTTCTAATTCTGTCAATTTTGTCTAATGTATATTTACAGATAGTGCATCAGGAGCATTTATGTTCTATATTGTTAACTTTTCCTTATACAACTATTTGTTGAGTTCCTACTGTCTGGAGGGATTTCTCTGAGTACCAAGGTTATAGCTGCAACATAAGTCACAGAAGACCCTGTCCCTGTGGAGTTTTTATTATTGTCACTTTATCCTGGTGACTTCTTCTTACAATCATTAATTACAACCTTCTTTAGAGTTAGTTTTTACATAAAAGACTAGTCTTTTGATATCGTTGCATGAGCTTTTTTTAGTTAGTATTTTTCTAGTATAGCTTTCCTCACCATTTCATTTTTAATCTTACTATGCTATTATGTTTTAGTTGGGTCTCTTAAAAATAAAAATTAGCTAGATTTCTCTATTTCTACAAATTTCTATGTTTTATTTTTTTTAAACGTCTTTATTGGAGTATAATTGCTTTACAATGTTGTGTTAGTTTCTGCTGTATAACAAAGTGAATCAGCTATACATTTACATACGTCCCCATATCTCCTCCCTCTTGCGTCTCCCTGCGACCCTCCCTATCCCACCCCTCTAGGTGGTCACAAAGCACCGAGCCGACCTCCCTGTGCTATGCGGCTGCTTCCCACTAGCTATCTATTTTACATTTGGTAGTGTATATATGTCAATGCCACTCTCCCACTTCATCCCAGCTTACCCTTCCCCCTCCCTGTGTCCTCAAGTCCATTCTCTACAGCTGAGTCTTTATTCCTGTCCTGCCCCTAGGTTCATCAGAACCTGTTTTTTTTTAGATTGCATATATATGTGCTAGCATACGGTATTTGTTTTTCTCTTTCTGACTTACCTCACTCTGTATGACAGACCCTAGGTCCATCCACCTCACTACAAGTAACTCAATTTTGTTTCTTTTATGGCTGAGTAATATTCCATTGTATATATGTACCACATCTTCTTTATCCATTCATCTGTCGATGGACACTTAGGTTGCTTCCATGTCCTGGCTATTGTAAATAGAGCTGCAATGAACATTGTGGTACATGAATCTTTTTGAATTATGGTTTTCCCAGGGTATATGTCTAGTAATGGGGTTGCTGGGTCGTATGGTAGTTCTATTTTTAGTTTTTAAGGAACCTCCATACTGTTCTCCATAGTGGCTGTATCAATTTACATTCCCACCAACAGTGCAAGAGGGTTCCCTTTCTCCAACAAATTTCTATGTTTTAACAGAGACTTTAACCCATTTAAACATGCTAAAGGGGCTATGTCTTTCCAATCCTCTGGTTTCAGGAAAAAAGGGCTTTCTTACTGAGCCCCTCCAAATCCCAGTGACATTATTATAATCAATTACATGTTTGAAATTTTTCTACCATATTTTATATTATGTATTTTATTATTTTTATGGTTTTCCCTCTTTTATTATCTTGTACAGTAAGTCCCCTACATACGAATGAGTTCCGTTTCGAGAGCACGTTCGTAAGTCCAATTTGTTTGTAAGTTTAACAAAGTTAGCCTAGATACCCAACTAACACAATCGGCTGTATAGTATGTACTGTAATAGGTTTATAATACTTTTCACACAGATAATACATTAAAAACAAACACAAAAAGTAAAGAAAACATTTTTAATCTTACAGTACAGTACCTTGAAAAGCACAGTAGTACAGTACAACAGCTGGCATCCAGGGGCTGGCATCGAGTGAACAGGCAAGAAAGGTTACTGACTGGAGGAGGGAGAGGAGGTGGGAGATGGTAGAGCTGAGGGATCGTCAGCAATAGGAGACGGAGGGTGAGCTGCAGTTTCACCTATGGCTGATATTGATGGCACAGGTTCTGGTTCCTTGCTGGATTCAATTCTATCTACCCTCTTGAAAAAATGATTCGGTGATGTCTGGGTAGTAGCTCTTTTTTTCTCATCATAGATGACACAGTAGCATTGGATTGCATTCTGAACACTACTGCAAACTTCGTGTACCAGCTACATCACCACTGCTTTTATGCTTGCTTCCAGACATCCTGGGCTTGAAATAAAGATACTGTACTACTGTACTCTATACAGTACTCTACAGTAAAATACACAAAACACAACCACTTGTAGAGGATGCACACATGTGACCATGTACACCAGACACTTGAACTAGCTTACGTGATTGGACATGTGAGTGCACATTCCCATCTTTGAAAGTTCACAACTTGAAGGTTCTTATTTAGGGGACTTGCTGTATTGAATTTATAATTTTCCTTACTCTCCATTTTCCTCTTTACTGACTTCAAGAATCTCCAAATATTTTTTATTTATTATTATTTTCAGGGTCAACTTTAAATATTTAATATACATAATTATGTATAGAATCTAAAACATCATAATCTCTGAATTTTTCTCAGAAAACAAATGCCATTTAACCTGTGTCACTTCCAATAACTTCCACTGTTTCTTTGCATTTTAGTACCATCTTGTTTATGAGCCCTAATTAATCATTATTTTTTGTTGTAGCTTTATAGCAAGTGCTTAATTAGCTTTACAACTATTTAACTTGACAAGTCATCCTTCTATTGGCTCCCTCCCCTTTTATTTTTTGCTCCCTATTTCGTACTCCTGTTTCCTAGAATCAGCTTCCCCAAAGAACAATTTGAACAGAAGCTTTCATCTCAGATTCTTCTTTGTGAGGAAACCCAGGTCAAGACATAATGATGGAATAGAGGAATTGAACGTTTGAGAAGAAAGTTAAATTTTTAAATCACTAATGTGGACAAAATGCTGACTCCAGACACACAAAGTCTTTAAAATACAGTTAATGCTAATGTAGGTGACCTGACTTTATGGTGACGCAAAATACACCGTTGTGCCTTTTCCTTAGCAACTCTCCACTGCCCTAGTGTAGATTTTGAGAAGGTGGGAGCTGGTTTGATTAAGGTTTGGAGATTTGACAAAAAAGTACGATAGGGCAACAGTGCAGTGTATGTGGAGTCCTTGGAAAGAGGGTGGTATAAAAAGCAGGCCATGATAAGTAAGCTGTTGAGAGAAGAGTTTGAGGACAAGAAGGAAGAGCAGTGAAGAATGGGGAGAAAGTAGAGAGATCCAGGGTCTAATGGTATTAATGAGGGAGAAAATACATGGTACTGGTGTTAAATTGGCCCAGAGAGTCCAGGGGTCAGAGCTGGAGGGATAGAATACAAATGCCCATGACACTGTATGAAGGTAGGCACAGGTGGAAGCAGATGGAGGTTGGAGGCGTGCGTGTTGTCTCATTAGATCCCAATAAGGAAAGCAACACAAAGACACCAAAGCTGGCTGGCTGGGAGCTGCCTAGGTAACCTCTCACAGCTTCCTCTGAATGCAGTGTCTCCTGATTTTCAAGTCTCCTTTTTTTTGTTCTTGTTGCTCTGACATCTCAAGGCCTCATTTAATAATTTAGCATTTAAACTTATTTTTACAGAAAGAAATTTTCAGCTGAGAAATCAAATTCCTGGTCAGGGAATTACATAACTTTTCATAAACTGTCCTTTGTTATTATTTTGAGGAGCAGTAATGAGATTTTATTTCTTTGCACTTGACTTACAGAAATCAAAATTCCCAAGAGAAAAAAAAGGCAATGAATCTACCACTGGAGCTTAGAGTTGGCAAGTCTCCTTAGAATCCTTTCTCTCTTTCTCTCCCTTCCTTCCTTCCTCCCTTCCTTCTTTTCTTTCTCTCTTCCTTTCTTTCTTTCTTTCTCTCTCTTTCTTTCTCTCCTTTCTTCCTTCCTTCTTTCTTTTCTTTCTCTCTTTCTTTCTTTCTTTTTTCTTTCTTTCTTTTCTGTCCTTCTTTCTTTCTCAGAAATCAACACTTCAAAGTAGGTTTTGCTTCCCATTTGTTTTTTACAGTAGTAAATATTTTATTACTTAAAAAGGGAAGAAGTGTTTGTTCTTCATTGTTTTTGATTAAATATGCTAATTACATTTTTGGAATACTAATGACACACAGTACTAAATGTTTTAATAATGCAGTGAAATGAGCTGGTAAATATAACAACAAATTAACCTGAAAGGGCTACATAGCTTTCCTCATTTTAAATTGTAATAATACAAAAGAGAGGGGGAAAAATTCAAAACTGTGTCATCTAATGAGAAGGGGAAAAAAACTTTATTAAACAAATTGGGCATTTTAATGTAAACAAATTCATTAAGAGACTGGTGTTTTCTAGAACAATGACCTAGAGAACAGCCAGTTGGTTTTTGTCTCTAATCTGTCAAAATTCATTCCACACAAATCAAAACTCAACTGGGTCCTGGGTGGCAACCAGAGCCTCCTTGTCCTGGCATGGTCATCCCAGACCACATGGACCCAGCACCTGGACCATGTATATGAGGGAGGCCTGGAAACCCACACCACACTCCAGCCCCAGGCAGTCCACCTAAAACCACGAAGCAATTCCTTTTATGTTCATCAAAGTTATGTCATTGTCAGTGAGAAAGAGGTGAGGAAAGCATATTTGTCCAGAAGCCCATGTGGCATTAGTGTAGACAGTTAAAGATTTTTCATAAAAAGCAATACCATGGTTTAATCTATCTTTATTGTCTTAGGACACGGTCACCACATCTTTGGGCCAGCTCCCTATTTGGGGCTGTCACTGGGTCTGTGGCTGCATCAGTTCCAACTAGGGCAGGGGGCTCCTTGTGAAGCTGTTTGCCTTTATCATGCAACTGATGCATGTGCATTTGGGGCAAGTGAATCCCACCGCTGTGAAGGTGTCTTTTGAAAAATATCAAGCCTGCATCCCATCAACCTCTACAGCAGTGTCCTCAGCCAGGGGTGACTTTTCCCCCAGCGAACAGCTGGTCATGTCTGGAGGCATTTTTGGTTGTCACAGCTGAGGAAGTTCCTGGCATCAAATGAGTAGAGGCCAGGGATGCTGCTAGAAGTCCTACAATGCACAGGACTGTGCACTGCAGCAAAGCATCCCATCCCAAATGTGAACGATGCGGCAGTTGTGAAAGCCTGCCTGGATCCAACCTCCAAATTCCAGCAAATGTAGAGGAAGGAGGAGCCTGGTGAGTGACCGGGATGCACTCGGCAAAATGCAGACCTGGAACTCTGAACGACATCTGACCTGTTTCCCTCACCATTAAATAGCTTAGGAAAAGGAATGAAAAAAAGGAGAGAAAGAGAGAGAAAGGGCCAAAAGATTAGCAGAAATTTGAGATACACCAACCAATTGCAGTGCATGGATCGCATTTTGATCCTGATTTGAGCAATAAACTGTTAGAGATTTATGAGGCTGCCAGGAAAATTTGAACCCTAGTTGGATATTTAACAACAACATAGAAATTATTGTAAAGTTTTTAGGACAAAAACCTAAAAATCTTATGAGTTTGAGATGTTCTTCCAAATATTCCAGAGTGGGAGGTGGCAGGATATGGGGTGTAGATGAATCAGGATAAAGATTGCTTAAGCTGAGTGATTGGTAGATGGGGGTTTATCTTATTCAATTTTTACAAACATTTGAAATTTTCCAGAGCAATTTATTTGAAGGAAAACTGTTGGTAAATTCATAGAGTGTCTGTCCATCAACTTCATGGGAAGTTACCCGGGGGCTGGCACTCTCCCTAGAACAGCTGCCCTAGTGACAGCCAACTAGAGACCAACATCCCAGGCACAAGGCCCGAGAAGAAGAGTTGATGCAGAGGCCCAGGCCTGGAGGCCAGGAGGCTCTGTGGAGGCAGCTACGTGCTCATCCCTGAAGCGGGACAGGACCAGTCAGCATCCTCCCCTTGCAGCTTTGAGATTCCAGCGAAGCCACCGATGCTGAGTCACATTGACTCCAAAGCCCCTTCCCGGCCCAGCCCAGGGCTGAGCTCCCCTGAGCTGAGCCAGGTGCTGGGCTTCAGAGGAAGGAGGCAATGTGCCCCCTCGAGGGTCCCACACACAGCTTTGTGGGACCAGTGCTGGACAGTGGCATGAATCCTGCAAAGGCTGAGGTCTGGGCACTGTCCCGCCCTTTGGGGTGGTGCCCTAGGAGAGCTTTAGGAAGGCTGGATGGCAGTATCTGAACGTTTAGTGAACCACAGGGACGTCCCCATGGGCCTTGGAGGGACCCTGGCAGCCCAGGCCCCCAAGGGCTCTCTCACTCTGAGCGATGGGACAACTGAGGACTCCCCTGGGCTGCCATGTGGCTCCATCAGTGTCAGGAATGGAAGTGTCTGGTAGGGATGAGGGTTGGGTTTGGACAGAGGTGAAAGACTGGGAAGGTCAATTTGGGGCAGCTTGTTAGACACTCTGGGTAAAGTGGCCTTTCAGCACTGCAGAGCCCCAGGAGATTTTTAGGGCTCAGGAGAAACACAGCCAGACCTTTATTTAAGAAGGTCTTGAATATTTTTAAGAGACTGTTGTTTAGGTGGCAGGGCTGTGTAAGCTTTCTTCTATCAAGAACAAGGTAATAAAAATGTAAGCACTTGCAGGACCCATATGGTCTCTGTCACATATTGCTCTTTAAATATTTTTTTACAGTCCTTTACAGGTGTAAGAACTATCCCTTGTTCAAGGTCCACACAACACCAGGCAGTGGCGGCTGGAGTGTGCTGACCCCAAACAAGAGTGGATGCTGAGAAGGGTTGCTGGAAGGGACAATTCAGAGACCTGGTGATCGCCATAGTGACACCCTGCCTTCTACTAAATGAAACATTTCCTGTGGTCCTCCTGGGTGCTCACCTTTGCTCGAGTCCCCCTCCCCCCGGGTCAACCTTGACCACTGCTCTGCCAAAAGGTTTGATTCAGAGAAAACACTGGTCCTTGGAAGGTGTTGACGACCCTGTTCTGCTGTGTGACCTTGGGCAGGTCACCGAACACCCTGAACCTCTGTTTTCCCACCTGTAAAACCCCGTGGCAGAGGTGATGTGAGGACGGCAGGCAGTGATGACTTTAAAGCTCCACGAACAGAGCTGGGGTTTCCACAACAGCAATAGTAATAACAGTAACGGACCCTGAGATGTCGCCAAGGGCTGTCCTGGGCGATTTCCATGAGGCCAGACCTCACAGCACCCAGGGGAGCAGATGTTCGTCTATGGGTAAAGAACTGAGCACATAGAGGACGCCCTGCCCGTGGCCTGGCTGCCTGGGAGACCTCGCACAGCACGTCTGGCTGCTCTGTGCCTCAGTTTCTCCCATAATCACATGAAGACAATGATAAAAGTTCAGCTTCCCAGGACGACTGAATGAGCTAATAATGCAAGTCTTGCATTTCGCACAGACGTGGTGCATAATAACGACTGGACACGTGGAATTTCATATCTTCCTCTTAGAAGCTTATCAAGGCTACAAAATAACAATCGTCAGGATTTGGCCCCCGAGAACTTGCTTGGTTGGCAATCCCAGGACCCTGGTGGCGCTTGGCATTCAGCAGACACTAAGTAAACACTTGCGAACACTTGTGGACCAATTGCCATGTAGCTCCCACACGACACCAACCCTGAGATGGATGGGAGGTGTTCCCGCCATGTGCGTGAGCCAGATAGGGTGACCGACTTGTCATTTGCCCGGGACATTCCAGGGGCTAGCACTGAAAGTCATCGGTCCCAAGAAACCGTCAGTTTCAGGCAAACCCAGACAACCTTGTGGGGTGGTGAGATGTGAGCTTTCAGGCAATGCTGAGGCCCTGCCCAGGCCACAGCTGGCTCATACCACTATGCCCAGGGCAGGGGATAGGGTGGGTCTCCTTTCTGAGTGGACAGGACAATCACCCAGGTACCAGGGCTTCAAATACCAGTTCCTCCCAGTAGAGTTTGCCCATGTTGCCCGCCCCCCTCCAGCTCTGATCCCCTGTGCTCATGCCTTCAGCAATTTATGTTGATTTCTGATCTTATTCCAGATAAGTGTCTAGTTTTATTCCTAAATTGTATCCTTTTCTTTAAAAAGCCCTCCCCCATTATATACATGTTATGCCTCAAAACACCTGATGTACTTCTGGGTCTAGGGCAGGGGTCATACCCTTGAACTTGGGAGTTGGTTCGGGGCCTGCCTTGTCCTGAACTTTTCAGGAGCCACACACACATTCCCAGGGCCTTTGCCAGTCCACGTAAGATGAGGCACATAAATGTCTCAATGGCAAGATTAGGGACACGTTTTGGTTGGACATAAAGGTTCCTTTTTCTTGTTCAATCTCTTTGAACTGTCAGTGTCAATTGACAATCGCTGTCAATGAGATAGACTGAAGAGTTTAAAAAATGTCAGCTCGTTTCAGCCCCAGAAAAACCATTCTGGGCAAGGTCAGCAGGAGGGACTGAGGACTCAGCCGAAATCCACGTCAGGAGGCGACGGCTGCCAAGCATCTTCCAGGGAACGGGCGGCCTGAAAGCTCCCGTTCATCCGCAGCCAAGCGGCCCGGCCTCCTGATGTCTGGGGCAAGGTGACCAAAGAAAAGACACACTCGACTTGTAATGAAACAGGCATTTTACTGGCACGCCCTCTGTGATTTGGTTACAAGGCAAACACTCCCACAGTCCGGGATGTCCCCTACAGACCAGGACCCCTCTTCTGGATGGTCCTCCCCGGCCTCGGGTTCCCCAGGGGTCCTGGATATGCCTGCTAAAGGGAGAGCAGCCAGTCGTCACGTGTCCTCAGCAGACCCCACAGATGTGCCAGGGGAGGCCTGGCCACTTCAGAGCTGCGCTGGGGCCGAAGGCACCGCTGGGTTGGGGGTGGGAGGAATGGGGGGTTTATCCCAGCAAGGCGACCCGAAGGGACCAAAGGGCGCATTTGACTCCGTGTCTCGTCCATGGCAGCCGTGAATGAACATCAAAGCAGCAAATTAAGCGGCTCCCAAGCCTCAGTTTCCCTGCAGGTAAGGATCTCTGGGAAGCAGAGCCCGAGATGATTTAGGTGTACCTGAGGTTCACTGGGGAATGACACCTATAAAAGAAAAGGAAGGGATGCAGGACTGGGCAGGGGGAGCCATTAGATCATGACTCAGAACTGACCATCTTAGCCCAGGGACTCCAGAGCAAGGAACCAGCCCTGGGCAGAGACGGCCCGGCCCTTGAACCATTGCCTTGTGTGGCATGTGGCTGAGGTCGCCTCTAGAAAAGCATCACCTTGACCTTAAGGATGAGGGTGACACTGAAGGAAGAGATGGACGCTGTAGACCAAGCACGCACCTCACAGCTGGCCAGGGATTCTTCCTGGAAGAGAGAAGGGGCAATGCAGCCGTGTCTGCCATGGGCACCTGGCCCAGAAGAGGCCCTTAGGACAAACAGACATTGTTGGGCTGAGTCACAAACAGCAAGGTTTTTTGAAGACATGAAGCCATCAGAAGGAGGGAAGCCCCAGACACTACTGTGGGAAACTGGGACCAGTAAAAGGAAGTTCTTGTTGTTCAGCTAAAGAGAGGACCCTCATTTTTAGATGAAGACTTCTGTTGAGCTCTTACTGTTTATATCTTCCTAAAACACTGAAGGCCTAATTTTGTCTGAGCACAAGCAGCGTAAGGACCCTCTGTGCCCCTCTCCTCTGTCAGTCCTCTGCCCATCTCGAGGAGGTTGGAGCCCCCCCAGCATCCCTTCACCGCTGCCGTTGTGATGCACACTGCACTTTGAATTCCAAGTGTGAGGTCAGTACCACGGGGACAGAGATTTCTGCCACTGTCTTCACTGCTATGTCCCCAGGGCCTGCCAGGTGCAGGCAACTGACAGATATTTCTTGACTTGAACTGATCATAACTGAAATTTGCAAACAGCTTTAGCTGTTCAGAACATCACTAGCTCTGAGACAGGACAAGGAAGGAGCTTCAGATCCAGAGGCGGAGACCCTACAGCAATATTATAGACTAAAAACAGAAAAAAATCTTTTGTTAACCCTATAAAGGTCATCTCCCCAAAATTAATAGCAAACAATGCACTTAACTGTGAAATAGGGGTGTTGCCTTACAGTCAGAACCACAGGGAATGTCTGCCCAAGAGCGCAGTTTTTGTCATCATGTTTTCTCCCTTATGATCCCAACAACAAGGAAAAGAAAAAGCAGTGTAAATACTAGGAAGAAAGGATAAAATTCTCACTATTTGCCTACCTAGAAAGTCTAAAGATTATCAACTAAAACTAATATTAATATTAATAAGATATTTTGCTATTAATTGTGTACTGAGCCATTTTCCTGGTCTTCTTTATATGCCAGTCGTAAATAGATGTGAACCCCTGAGCCAGTCGGCTATATCTCCCCAAGGAACACACAGAAGAAATCACCTCACTGGTGAACACAGAAGTACAAACTGTAAACACAGTGAGTCGAAGGTCTCTGTGTCTCACAGGGACACACTTCGTAAAGGTGGAGGATGGAGGGTGGGAAATAGGCGGTTTGCAGGCTGTTGGATCAGCGCACATCGGTATAACCATTTGGGAATGAGCACAGTGGGCCCTCGGTACCCTCAGGTTCCCCATCAATTTCAATCTGCAGTTGATTGAACCCTTAAAGGTGGAAATCGCGGATGCCAATGGCCCACTGTGAGGGTCTTGAGAATCCACGATTTTAGTATCCTCGGGGGTCCTGGAACCAATCCCCCACAGATACTGAGGGATGGCTGTATATTTTACAATCAAACACTTGTAGGTATCCTTCCTACAGAAAGGTTAACATGAGTCTGTTAGTACACAGATATGGGACATCATTGCAATCACATATGGAAAAGCAAAAATCTCAATGAATCTGACTTTTAGATGCCTCAGCACTATAGGGATGCAAAGTCACAGACCATTCATAGAAGCAAACGCTATGCAGACAGCTCTTTCAAAAGCTGAGGCAGCTCTACCTGGCCTGAAAGGGAGGGATGTCCACAATATTTGTTTAGTGTTAAAAAGCGAAAACAGAAACAGATTTGCACAATGGTATGTATTGGCATGATTTCATTTTTGTTTAGAATATGTAATATACATACACATATGTGTAATATACATACACATACATGTATACATACATACACACCTGTATGCATGTGTGTATATGTCATGCACATGTACATATAAGAGATATATAAAGTCTGGAAGGCTATATACATATCCACCCATTAATAGCTGTTATTTCTAGGCTGTGAGGGCTGGAACTTGTACCTTTTAATTTGTACAGTTTTGTGCTGTTAAATTACTCTGCTTGTCAATCAACTAGACTTCAATTTTTTTTAAATTTACAACCAAAAAATAAATAAATAAATTACTCTGCAAGGAGCATGTGTTCTTTTATTTTTGAATGAATATTAAAAAGCTAAATTCTTGAGGCCATTTGCTTTTGTGGCTGTTGTTATTCTGGCCTATTATTGATTTGCTTATTTTTTATGATTTGCCATTTGCTCCGACACGTGGTCTCTGAGGGGAAAGTCACTGGGAGGAGTTTGGGGCAGTCAGCTGTGAGCTGCTCCAGGTGAGCCTCCAGCTGGGACAAGGCAGAGAATGAGCCCTCCATCGCTTTCCACACCAAGCCATCCCCGACCTGTCCTTGGGCGATTTCCACTGGGGCCAACCTGACCACCAAAGGGCAGGGGACAATTCCAGTCAGCTTAGGACCAGCTCAGGACAGCCCAGGCCTCCTCTGTTCCTGTGCTTCTAGCAGGACTGTGGAGGGGGTCTCGGTGTAAACCCCCCAGGGGCTGGGAACCGGAACGTCAGGATCCCCCAGCTCTCATGACTCTGCGCAGGGCAAGATGAACTTGACACCCAGGGCCTTTTAACAGCAGCCGCATTCACATATGTTTGCATAAGTGCACACATGAAGCGATAGAAAACATATATATATATTTCTTAAATTTTTACTTGACTTTTTCTCCCTCCCCTCCTCCCCCCATGTCATCCCCAACACTTTAACGAGACAATACACAACCATCTGTGTTTTTCTCTGAGCTCACAGACATCAGTGTTCTCATGTATTAATACACAAGGTTTTGTAGTCTTGGTTTATTTTTTACAAACCCCAATCATAGAACTGTGCACTTTCTGTCACCTTCTTTTGTCCCTCAGCTCAGCTCAGAGATGTTTTATACAACTGGCTCATGCTTCTCATGGCTGCTCTTATTCTCATATGCTCTCCACCAGCATTGCTGCCAGGGCTCTGCCCTCGTGAGCCATGGAGGAGAGAATTCTTGTGCAAAATCCTCACAAAGTCCTGGCACCTACTGCTGCACTACCGAGGAGTCCCAGGAATGAATTGCCTCTTTGGTTGAAGGGAATGCCCCTTCTTAATTTTTAAAAATGTAGCCCAACTACTGTACAAAAAGGAAGACTGTTCTAATTCAAGTGTCCTTTCTCCATATTTCTACCAGCAATGGTTAATATAGCTCTTTCCCTTTGCCAATCATAGAGGTAAAAAATCGTATCTCTTTATTGCTGTAATTTGCATTTCCCTGACTTCTAGTGAGTTTGAACAATTTTTGCCCATATTTCTATTGGGCTGTTTGTCTTTTTCTTGTTAAATGTTAAGAACTCTTTATACATGTGAGATATTAAATATACATTATTATATTATATATTATATAAATAATATTATATATTATAATATATATACATATTAAGTTGGTCATCTATTTATGATATGTAAAAACCAAAACAAGAAAACCCTTCCCCCCACAAATCTAAGAACTTACAAGTATTTTAGGAGCAAAGAAGACAATTCAACAAGAAGCTCAGCAGTTTTAAAATATAGACTCATTTCACTATATAAAAATTGTAAATATCTTTATAATGAAATATAACACAAAATAGTCAAAGAAAAAGCAGATTTGGTAAAATTTCGCTAAACAGGGTAGTGAATAAGGTTAATATTTATTACACTGATATAAACTCATAATAATAAATATATAATATAAACAATAAATACATTATATAGTATATTACAAATTCATTATGTATTCAATATATATTAATTGTATATCAATTTATTTCAAAACATAGGCAGTTGAGGCAGCTCCACTTATTAAATAATGCATTTATTTCTCCCAAATTGAAACACAGTTTTTATACTATATTAAATCATCATATACAGGAATCTAATCTAATTTACTTATTGAATTGATTAATTAGCACTTTCCTAGCGCTTAGTCAATGTAGGCACTCTTCTAAGTACTTAAAAAATATTAACTTATCTATTGTTTAAACCTCATAAGCACTTTATTTTTTTAAGGATATTTATTCGTTCTCCTTTTTCTTTTTTTGGCTGCTCTGGGTCTTCCTTATGGCACGCAGGGCTCTTCATTGCAGGCTTCTCTCTAGTTGCGGCACGTGAGTTTATTTGCCTGGCCGCATGTAGGATCCTAGTTCCCCAACCAGTGATCTAACCCGCATCCCCTGCATTGGAAGGCAGATTCTTAACCCCTGGACCACCAGGGAAGTCCCTCATAAGCACTTTATTATTGGATTCTCTAACGAGAGCCACTTTTTTATTTTCTGTTCCTACTATGCCCTCCCAAAGTGATTCAAATACAGCCAGTTTATAATACCTTCTGATTATCTGTTAAGGGAAGTATTTCCTCCTCACAGTTTTCTTTTTTCACATTTTTCTTGGCTATAATCTGATAATGTATTCTTTTTTTCCCCTTTTCAACATTGTTGAAGGTTTAACTTACATTTGATACAGCATCTTAATTTAAACTATAACATTGATAAATGTTGACATTTGTATTCAGCCATATAACCAGCCCCAGATCAGGTTAGAGAACAACTTCATGATTCCAGAGGGTTCCCACATGCCATCCTCAGAAGTAACCACTGTGATGACTTCCACCACCACGGATTAGTGTGGCCTGCTCCAAAACTTCCTGTTAACAGAATAACATAAGTAGTCTTTTGTGTCAGACTTCCTTTATACAACATCGAGTCTGTGAGATCCATTTATATGTAGTTCTTTTTCATTCCATTGTATGAAAGTTCTACAACTTTATCACCCATTCTTCTTTAGATGGACATTTGTGCTCTTTCCGATTTGGGACTTTTACAGAGAAAGCTGCTTTGAACCTTCTTCTGCGTGTCTCTTGGCAAACATACTCATTTCAGTTGGGTATGTGCCTAGAAGAATCATTGGGTCAGGGAGTCTATGTATATACTTTAGTGGATTCAACCACACTGTTTCCAAAATGGTACAAGTTACCCTCCCACCAGAAACGTAACAAATCTTGTTGTTCTCCAGTCTCACCAGCAACAAATATTAACGAGTCTTTTTAATTTCAGCTGTTCTAATGAGTGTGTAGTTGTTTCACTTTAAAATTCTCTAATGACAAATGGTGTGATGCATATTCTACATGTTGATTGGCCGTTTTAATGTCCACATTTAAGAAGGTTCTATTCAAGTCTTTTGCCTATTTTCAAGTTTGTTTTTTTAATTGAGATGTAAGAGTTCTTTAAATATTTTGGAACGGAGCCCTTTGTAAGACATCCTTATCACGAATATCAGCTTCTATTCTGCAACGGGTCTTTTAACTCCCGATGGTATTGTTCCATGCACAGTTCTTACTTTAATAAAGTTCAATGTATCACTCTGTATTTTTACTGTGTATTAGTTTCCAAGAGCTGCTATAACAAAGTATCACAAACAGAGTGACATAGAAAAACAGAAGTTTTCTGTCTTGCCATTTTGGAGGCTAGAAATCCCAAATCAAGGTGTCAGAAGGACCATGCTCCCTCTAAAACCTGTAGGAGAAGATCTTCCCTTTCCTATTCCAAATCCTGGTAGACCCAGGTGTCCATTGGCTTGTAGCAGCATAATTCCAATCTCTGTCTCCATCTTCACTTGGTATTGTCCCTGTGTCTCTTCACACCCTCTTTCTTCTATGCATGTCTGTCTCTGTGTCCACATTTCCTCTTTCTATAAAGACACCAGTCATATTGGATTTGGACTAACTCGAATCACATTATTTTAACTTGATTATCTCTATACAGAACTTATTTCCAAGAAAGGTCACACTTTGAAGTACTGGGGATTAAGATTTCAACATATCAATTTTGGGGGATGCAGCTCAACCCATAACAGTTAATGTTTTTTGTATCCTTTTTTTATCTTTGCCTGCAAATCTTGGAAATATTATTTTATGTTTTCTTCTGAAATCTTGATCATTTTACCTTTAGCATTTAATCTATTATCCTTTGCAAATTAATTTTTGTGACTCATGTAAGATAGTGGTCAAGGTTATTTTTAGCCAGCAAGTATATTGAAAAATATCTTCCTTTCCCCCAGTGAATTGCAATAAGGACTATGTCATAAATCAGGTGATAAATTGATCCATTTGTCTGTCCTTGTACAAATACCACACTGTTGTCATCACTGCAGCTTTATAGAAAGTCTTGATATTTTATAGTGTAAACCCATCAGCTTCCTCTTCTTTAGTGTTGCCTTGATTATCTATGGTCCTCTGTGGTTCTATAAATATTTTATATAAGTTTTCACTTATATATATATATTTTAATGTTTGTCTTTATGTAAATTTTCATTTACCAATTTTCAAACATGTGAAAGAAAACCCTCTGGCATTTTGATTAAACATTCATGGAAACTAAAAATCATTTGGGGCGAAAATGAACATAATAACAATATTAAGTCATTTAATCTAGGAACACAGCATATCTCTCCACTGAAGTCTTATTTAAGTTATTTCAGTAATGTTTTATAGTTTTCTGTGTTGCATATCTTTAAGACTTGCATATCTATCAAAAATTATTCTTAGGTATTTGATATTTTTAATACTATTTTGAATGGTATTTTCCAAATTTTTATATTTCATTTATTTGTTTCTAGTATATAGACACCATTAATTTTGTATATTGACCTTGTATCCAACAACTTTAATAAACTCACTTATTGTTGCTAATAATTTCTTGGCAGATTCTTTTGAAAGTTATATACACATAATCATAATAACTGTACATTAATTTAAGATTTTTTCTTTTATCATTTAATTAGGATTAAAAAATTATTTTTCTTGCCTCATTGAACCAGGTTCTTTGTTTAGTACAATATTGAAAAGAAGTGGTGACATTGTACATCCTTATCTTATTCTTGACCTCAGGGGAAAGCATTTAATATTTTATCAGTAAGTATAATGTTAGCTGTAAGTGTTCTGTTTTGTTTTGTTTGGGCTGTTTATCACATTAAGAATGTTTTCTTTTATTTTTAGGTTGCTTATATATTTTATCATGAATAGATGTTTAATTTTATAAAATTCTCTTTCTGCATTATTGATATTTTCATAGAGTTTTCCCTTTTAATCTGTTAATGTAGTAAATTACATTGATTACTGATGGTTAAAGCAATTTTATTTTATATTTGATTGAATGCATTGGAAAATCCCACTTGGTTGCATTATCCTTTTATATATTGCTGAATTTGACTTGCTAATATTTGTTTAGGATTTTTTATATCTGTTCGTGTGTGATATCATCTTGTAATATTCTTTGCACGCAATGTTCTTGTCAGGGTTTGTGTCAAGGTTATACTGACCTCATCAAACAACTGTCTGTAAGATTTTGTTTAAGATATAACCGATTTCTTTCTTAAATATTTGGTAGACTTCAAAAGTAAATCCATGTGGGCTTGAAATTCTCATTGTGGGAAAAATTTTCATTGCTGATACAGTCTCTTTAACAGATGTAGCACTATTGAGACTTTCTACTTTTTTGTGTCACTTTCTCTAAATTGAGTCTTTTAAAGAACTTATCTATTTGATCTAAATTTTCAAGTTTCATGTCATAAAGTTTTTAATCCATTTAATTTTTTATTGGAGTGTAATTGCTTTACAATGTTGTGTTAGTTTCTGCTGTATAATGAAGTGAATCATCTATATATATACCTATATCCTCTCTCTCTTGGACCTCCCTCCCACCCTCTCCCCCATCCCACTCATTTAAGTAGTCACAGAGCACTGAGCTGAGCTTCCTGTTCTTTATAGCATGTTCCCGCTAGCTATCTATTTTATGCATGGTAGTGTATATTTGTCGATCCTAATCTTCCAATTCATCCCACCCTCCCCTTCCCCCCTGTGTCCACACATCTGTTCTCTACATCTGTGTCTCTATTCCTGCCCTACAAATAGGTTCATCTGTACCATTTTTATAGATTCCACATGTATGTGTTAATACATGATATTTGTTTTTCTCTTTCTGGCTTACTTCACTCTGTTTCGCAGACACTAGTTCCATCCACATCCTACAAATGATTCAATTTTTTTCCTTTTTACGGCTGAGTAATATTCCATTGTGTATATGTACCATATCTCCTTTATCCATTCATCTGTCATTGGACATTTAGGTTGTTTCCATGTCCTGGCTATAGTAAATAGTGCTGCAATGAACATTGGGGTACATGTGTCCTTTTGAATTATGGTTTTCTCAGGGTATATGCCTAGTAGTGGGATTGCTGGGTCATATGGTAGTTCTATCTTTAGTTTTTTAAGAAACTTCCATACTTTTCTCCACAGTGGCTGTATCAATTTACATCCCACAAACAGTGCAAGAGGGTTCTCTTTTCTCTCACCCTCTCTAGCATTTATTGTTTGTAGATTTTTTGATGATGGCCATTCTGACTGGTGTGAGGTGATACCTCGTTGTAATATTGATTTGCATTTCTCTAATAATTAGTTATGTTGAGCATCTTTTCATGTGTCTCTTGGCTATCTGTAGGTCTCCTTTGGTGAAATGTCTATTTAGGTCTTCCATACATTTTTTAATTGGATTGTTTATTTTTTGGATATTGAGCTGCATGAGCTGTTTGTATATTTTGGAGATTAATCCTTTGTCTGTGGCTTTCTTTGCAAATACTTTCTCCCATCCTGAGGTTGTCTTTTGTCTTGTTTATGGTTTCCTATGCAGTGCAAAATCTTTTAAGTTTCATTAGGTCTCATTTGTTTACTTTTGCTTTTATTTTCATTACCCTAGGGGTTGGGTCAAAAAAGATCTTGCTGTGGTTTATGTCAAAGAGTGGTTTTCTTATGTTTTCCTCTAAGAGTTTTATAGTGTCTGGTCTTTTAACTTCTGTAGTATTCATTTTCTTTTTCATTCCTGATATTGGTGAATTATGTTTCTTTCTCTCTCTCTTTTAATTTATGTCTTCCTAGAGGTTTATCAATTCATCACATTTTTCAAAGAACCAACATTTTAGTTTTACTCATTTGTCTATTATATACTTGTTTTATATGTTACTGATTTCTGCTCTTATTGTTATTGTTCATTTCTTCTACCTTAGATTTAATTTGCTGTACTTTTTCTAACTTCTTGAATCAGAATCTTAGAACACTGACTTTTAACTCATATAGATATGTAGATAGATAAAGATACAGGTAGACACACACACACATATATATACACATATATATACATACGTGTGTATATAACGTACAAATATGCATGAATATACTTTCATTTCCTGGTTTTTGTTTTCATTTCTTCTTAGAGTCATAGATTATTTATAAGTATGCTTTTAAATTCTTCTATACATTTGAAGATTTTCTTCCTTTATTCTGTCACTGAGTTTAATATAACTGCCCAGTAGCCAGAGAATATACACTCTAAAATTTCAGTCTTTTGCAATTTGTTGAAACTTGCTTTATGGCCCAGGTTATGGTCTATTCTACTAAATAGGAACAAAAATATGTGAGATGTAGTGTTCTATCTTTTTATCCAGCCTTAGTCGTTAATTGTGTTTTCAAATTTTCTATATCCTTACTGTTTTTTGTCTAATATTCTTTTATTCAATGAGAGAAGTGTTAAAATTTATTCAGATATCATCGTGGTGGGTTTTTTTCTCTATCTTTCTTCTCAGGTCTGATAAGTTTTGGTTTATAATTTTGAAGCTATTTTTAATAGGTAAATTTGCATTTAGGATTATTATATCTTCCTGTTGAGCTGACCCTTTTATTTATATTAACTATCCCTTTTTCACTCTCATAATATTTCTTACCTTGAAGTCTAACTATCTGATATGAATATAGGTGCACAAGCTATACTGGCTAGTATTTCTATGGTATATCTTTTTCTATTATTTTACTTCCAGCATTTCTATGTCTTGTTATCTAAAATGTCTCTTATCAACAATGTTGAGAGAGAAGGGAACAACAATTTTATCTCCTGGACATAAGATACTTGCAGGGTAGGAAATTAAGCATCACAAAGAACCCTTTTAAGAATAGCAAGTGAGAAGTGATGTCCTTGGGAGAGATTGAATGTATTTCAGTCAAGGCAGAAAGTGGGGAGGCTAGCATGTGGGACAACTTGTCTACCATAGAAGGGGGTTTCCAAGGGCAGAGGGGATAGTTCTTTGGAGGACAAGAGGATCAAGGGATAGAGGAAGCCTAGAATGACACTGAAATGGGAATATAGGACAGGAAGGGGGCCCTCAAGGTTCCAGACAGAGTACTGGTGTGATTTGCTAGAGTGTGAGCCAAGCTGAGCTCTAGGACTAGTGTCCGTTGAATCCCTCTCTCCTGGGTGGGGTTGCCTTTTGTCTTTGTCACTCAGGTTGTTGGCACACTTTATGGGCTACGGTATCTCAGTGGTGAAATGGAAGTCTTTTTACACTTCTGAGGCAGGAAGGCAGGTCTCCAAGGCTCATCCTCGGAGAGATGGAGGAGGAAGACCCCCACTCCCACATCTCTCCTTGCTCTCCCATACTCAGGGGCAGAGCGAGCCCAGCCTACCCAGCTTCGAGCATCTCCCTACACTAATGTGTGCAATGAATGAGTGAATCAGAGCTGATGTGACATTCCTCCACGGATCACATGACACCACCGGCCAAGCTCTTTCCAGGGTTTTCGTGCTCCAATTCTCTCTCTAACAAGACAATCCAGACTCTTGTCAACCTCAAAAGAGAAAGCCCCACATTGCTCCACCAACCAGAAATCCCACAGCTGCCCTTGGGCCATAGGTCATATGCTCCTCGGGAAAGCCAGGCAGCCTGGAGTTGAATGGAGAGATAGAAGGTCCTATTCAAGGTTCTAACTCCATGAATCTGTGTGTAATTTCTAAATTGAATTGACCCTCTTGTGACTTAAAAACAACTCATATAAATTACCTGAGAATAGGGACTTTCTATTCCTTATGATTTCATTATATAAAACACTGCTAAGGCCTTATCAATTGTGTTAAAATTTGTTCTTCAGTTTGCCTTCCCTTTGGAAGCACCTGTGTCCAATACAGGTTTTGGATGTTGTCAGCCACTTATGCATACTTTTCCCTGATCTCCCACCTGGCCTTGGGTCTTGGATGTCCTGGAGTCACGTTTCTTATGAAGAAATGTAAAGAGATGCCTCACACTACTTGTTTGACGTGTGCTGGGCTGCAGGAGTCCTCAGAGCCAACTCTCTGTCCCCTTCAGATGGCTGCAGACCCCTTCTGCTCTTGGCTCAGGTACGTGGGAGGCCAGTGTCCTACTGGGGTATGGTGGCCTGGCAATCCACACCTCTGGTTCACATGAAAGGACATAACTCTGGAAACTACAGAAAAGGTGCTTTAACTGGAACTTCCTAGCACATGTATTCCCGTGACCTTGAGATGATCACATGGCCTCTCGATTAAAAATTATCATTAATTTTCCTCATTCCCTGAGACTCATGGATGGATTTTGAATGTGGCCTCTTCATTTCCAGTAAGTAACATTAGATCTGTGACCCAGAAATGTCCCAGACAACTCCTGGGTTACTGAAGTGCCCAGCTCAAGGATGAGCATGGATTCACACTTCCAAAAATCCTCTCCAGATATGGATGTCTAAATTTAAAGGAATGAAAATTAAATAAAGTAAAAATACGGTTCCTCATTGCACCAGCCACACTTCAAGGGTTCAATAGCCACATGTGGAGAGGACTTGGGAGTGGTGGGCCTTGGACAGCACAGGTAGAGGGCTTTCCATCAGTGTGGAAGGTCTGTTTACAGTGTGGCCCTAGACCTGAGACATTTCTCTGTCCACACACCAGCATGATGTTTTGTCCCTACCTTTACTGTACCTCTAAACATCGCTATGTGAGATGTCCAAGTGTCTGTCTGTGTCCCCTCCAGATTGAAAAAAAAAAAAAAAACAGAGGTTGAACCAGCTCTCTCTTTCCTATGATTGTACAGCATCATCAGTCAGTGGAAACCAGAGAGGGGGATACTGATGGGACATCCAATAGAATGGAGTCAAAAGAAAAAACAATTATAGTGAGAATTAGGTCAAATGGGGACTTACATAAGATAGATGAAATTTATACACATTTTTTAAAGGTTTTGATTTAGCACCAAGCCACTTGACCAGGCTGCCTGAAGAACTTGAGTGAGTTAAGGTCACCTGCATAGTCAGAGAGGGAGCTAGAAATAGCTAGATACATCAGGTGAGATTTAAATCCCAGACACATGGATTATGTGGATTATATGATTTTTATTAAAAATTTATTGATAATTAAAAAGTTTTTTAAACTAGTAGGGGTTGTATTAGTTTGCTAGTGCTTACTTTAGCAAATTAGCACAAGCTGGACAGCTTACAACAACAGGAATGTATTGTCTCACAGTCTTGGACACCAGCAGTCTGCAATCAAGGTGTCTGCAGGGCTGAGCTCCCTCTGGAGGCTCTGGGGAAGCATCCTTCCTGCCTCTCCCAGCTTCTGGAGGCTCCAGGTGTTCGTTGGTTTATGGCCACATCTCTCTAATTTCTGTTTCTGTCTTCACATGGCCTCCTCTTCCTTGTCTCTTACAAAGACACCTGTCATTGGCTTCAGAGAGCATTAGAATAATCCAGAATAATCTCATCTCAAGATCCTTAATTTAATCACATCTTCATAGACCCATTTTTCACATAAGGTCACATTCACAGGTGCCAGGGATTTGGACATGGTCATCTACTTGGGGGGGGACCACCATTCAACCCATTATGGGGGACAGTGTTACTATGTGGTTCATCTGAGAAGTGAAAACACTGCTCAGTTCCATCAAAATATTGGGAAAGCCCATGCCAGGTAGTATTGAGTCAGAAAGAATGACCACAGAGAGTACGCCTAGTGGCAGCCTGGAGTGTCTCCGAGGGTAATGTTCTATCACTAACAGAGCCTCAGAATAGGAGCTCTGGAGAAAAATGGACTAAGAGAGGGGAGCCTGGGCCACAGAGACACCAGGTCTTTCTGAGTTGGTTCTGATGTCTGCCTGAGGGAGGTTTCCCTCCAGGGCCCCATCCATCCTCCTCCAGTTATGGAAACTCCACCAGCTCTCACACCCAGAGTGATGAATGAGCAGGCACTCCCGTCTGCCCGGGACAGTCAAGAATATTCATTTCATTTCACTTCTGACCTTTCTGCTATTCTGCAAACCTACAAGGTCTGGGCTGCATAATAATATCTGAGGATCAGAAATGAGTGCTTAGAGTGTCAACCAATCCATGTTTACTTGACCTTATGGTTTTAGAACCCATATTAATCTTAATTGCACTGTTAAAATATATAGTAAATATCTTTATACAAATTAAGCGATAACAGGAATTTCAGAGTTTTTTTTCATGAATTAATCTTAAAATAAGCTGATTATACAAATCTTTACCCAAGCAATGACTAATCCAGAATACAAACACTACTTTGAAAAGATACATTCAAACAAACATTTTTTGTGGCAAATATTAGCAGAAACCAGACAATAATTGGGAGATGGCATTCAGTGACTGACAGCTGTGAAAGGGAGGAGGCCAGATGTGTCCAGTGTTCACGAACACATTCTAGGACAGGGTCCGTTCTGGAATCACTGACCACTGTTTGTGACTTTGGATAAAGTGAAATAGAGGGGAAAAGAGCATGAGGACTTGCTGTGAAATTCATGTGTTAGGGAGAAGCTGAAAAAAAATCTGCGTTAAGCTATTAAACTATGTTTTCTTTTGAGAGGAAATACATTCATTCAACAATTACTCAGTCGTTACTGACTGGCAGATACTCTTTCTCCTGAACAACTGGTATAATTTCAGCTTCACAGAGTAACTCCTGAACTGAGCTTACTTACTTCTTTGCTTTGGCCAACAGGAAGCTCAGCACTGAATGTAGAGCACATTTTTAATAATAATCCAGAATGACATAGTCTTTTTACATTTTCATATGCAATACTTGACAAATAGACTCTTTGTAAAACATGAAGAATAATCATAATTTATGAAAGCACACCAAAATTAAACGAAAATCTTTGCTCCTGCTATATACCTTCTCTGTCCCAGTTCCCTTAAACCCAGAAATTACATCCTCCTTGTATCTAGTACTCCTTTTCCTTTCTTTGTTGTTTATTTAGTTATACCATAGATGTATGTATGCCTATACAATATACTGTTTAAGTTTTTTTTGCTTCTGAGCCTTATAAAATCACATTATATTCTATGTATTGTTTTAGAATTATTTTTTACTTATTATATTTCTAGGATTTACTCATACTGTTGCATGTAACTGCTTTTCCACTGCTTTATAATTGTCCATCTTAAGACAGTTGTCCAATTTAAGACAATTTCTTCACCTATTTTCTCACTGATGAACTTAGGGTGATTTCTGGTTTTGCTTGTATGAACAAGACTTCCATGAATATTCACATACATGCCTCCCAGCATATATGTGCAAAAGGTTCTGTTGTATATTTAAGTATGAAATTATTTTATCAAATATTCACTTTCATAAAATTATGCCAAATCATTTTCCAAAGGAGTGGCTACCAACATTAGGTATTATCAAACTTCCAAATTTTTGTCCCACTAGTGGACGGAAAATACCTCATTGAGATGTTTGCATCTGCATTTTTCTGATTTCTAATGAAGTTGACTTTTATTTCACATCTTTGATTTCCATGTGTGTTTCCATTTCAGGAAAATGCCATCTCATGTCTTTTCCACACTTTGCTATTGTGTCGGCTGTCTTTCCCTTATTGATCTGCAGGAATCCTTCTATAGATATAAATCCTTTTATTCAGTTATAGGCGTTGTATCTTTTCCTAGTTTATGGCTTGAACTTTCACATTATTTCTGTGTTTTGGTGAATTAAAGTTCCTAATGAAATATAGCCAGATGTATTTTTTTTCCTTTATGTAATATGTATTTTGTGGCTTTTATATTTCTTAAATCGCTTTCTACCTCTAGATCATAAATGTAAAAAAAAAAAAAAGAAAACAACTTTTAGAAGACAAGGGGGCTATCATGAAGTCTTAGAGCCTCATGGAGTTGATTTTTGAGTAGGCCGTGAGGCAAGGATCAAGTTTCATTCTTTTCTATGAAAACAAAAATTAACCTATGATTTTTTTTTTTTTTTTTACTAAATGGTCCCTCTTTCTTCACTGATCTAAGATGCCCACCCTGTCATGAGTCTAGTCTCCATATTTCTGGGTGTCCGTTTCTATTCTCTTTTGTCTATTTGTCCAGGTTCATGACAGTACCACATCATCTTACTTTCTGACACTTTCTTTTAAGATAGAAATCTGAAAGGACAAGACTCAACACCTCCTACTCATCTTGTCCTTCTGCAGAAGTTTCATGGCTATTCTTGGATTTTTTTTCGTATATTTATACTTGTCAAGTTCTCTAAAAAAAATAAAATAAAACAACCTACTGCCATTTTTTTGGAATTGCTTTGAAGAACAGTTCATGTATTTATCTTATTTAGTCTTTCCATAAAAGTACCTGCTATACTTCTCCATTTAAGTTTTTTGATGTCATGTATGAAGGTGTATAGTTATTCCCATAAAAGAAGAAGCTTTATGTAATTTTTTGCTAATGAAAATACTATTTAAAAATTATATTTCTTAATTGTTTTTGTCATATAAAAGTATGTTATATATAACAAACTTTTGTGTTATATATATATACACACAAATATATATATATTTGGATTTTCTATGTAGATAATCATCTCATTGGCAGCTCATAACCATATCACTTCTCTCTTTCCAGTACTGTCACCTTTTCTTTCCTTCATTGGTCTTGGTGTAATAGCTAGGACCTACAGTGGTGTAGACATTAAGCAGCAAGCATCTTTCTCTTGTTCCTAGTATTAAAGACAATAGTTTTGAATTTCTATTATGTTTACTATAAATTTTATATGCCTTTTATAAGGCAAGGATAAAAAAACCTCTCTACTTTGTTTAATAACAGATTTTATAATACACTGATATTCCATTAAAGCATTATTAAAAGCTCTTCCTTCACTGAGAATCTATACATTAGAGGATGTCATTTGATTTTCTCCTATTAAAGCAAAATTGCATTTCCCATACACATCCAAGTTGTTTATAATATATTAACTTTTATTATAATGCTGGATCCTATTTGCTTATATTTTTGTTTAAGATTTTTGTTTCTGTGTTCATGAAGGAGATTGAACATTTAATTTTCCTTTCTATTATTATGTTTGTCTGGCTTTATATTAAGGTGTCATAGAGATAAGCTGAGGAGAATTGTTTTTTTTCCCCTTCTCCTTTTCCTCCTCCTCTTCCTTCTCCCCCTTATTCTTCTTCTATGGAGTTTTGGGGATAAAATGAAATTTTCTTTTCCCTTCATTTGGTAAAACTCATTTGGATAGGTATCTGGGCTTGGCATTTTCCATTTGGGAAAATTTTAAAGCGCTGGTTTAATTTCCTTAATGATCGTAGGACTATTTAGGCATGTGTGTGTGTGTGTGTTTTAATAAGTTGTGTTTTTCTAGAAGTGCATTCCTTTTGTCTAATTTTTCCATTTTTTAACAAAATTTTAATAATATTATTTTTATTCCTTGTATAATTTCTGCAGTATCCAGAGCTATGTCCCATTTTCATTCCTAATTTTTCATTGTGCCTCATTTTTTATTAATCTTTATTAATTCTGCTGTTTTTCTATGATTTTAAGAATATAGCTCATTAATTTTGTCTTTCATTATTTTTAATATATGCATCAACTAATATATGCATCAAAGGATTTAAATTTCTCTTGGTATATCTCATGTTTTTATATTTGTATATTTGTTATACTTTATTCTAAACATTTTCTAATTTCCTTTAAAATTTTTTCTTTGTTCATAAATTGTTTTGAAATGACTTTAAAAAATATTTCAAATATAAGGAGTTTTCTAGGTGTCTATTTGTTTCCAGTTTCTAGTGTAATTTAAGTGTGTTTACAGAATGCTGTCTGATTACAATCCCTTGAAATTTTCTCAGGCTAGAATTATGGTCTGACATGGGGTCAGTTTTAACAAATGTTCCCTCTGTTTTTTTATTTTATTATTTCTTTCCTTCTGCTTGCTTGGGCTTAGTGTGTTGTTCTTTTCAAGTTTTTAAGGTGGAAAATTGGATTACTGATTTGAGACCTTTCTTATTCTCTAATATATTTTCTTACTGTTACATACATTACTCTAAGCACTGCTTTAGCTGCATGCCACAAATTCTGATACAATGTATTTTTATTTTTATTCAGTTTAAAGTTTTTTCAGATTATTCTTGAGACTTCTTTGACCATGGAATTTTAGTAATGCGTTGTCTAATTTCCAAATATCTGATCATTTTCCAAATATTTTTCTGTTATTAATTTCTAGTATGATTCCATTGTGGTCAGAGAACATATTTTGTATGATTTCAATTCTTTTACATTTGTTATCATTTGTTTTGTGACCAGAATATGGTCTTTCTTGGAGAATGTTTCATATGCCCTTGAAAAGAATGTATATGCTGCTCTTGCTGGGTGGAGTGTGTTATAAATTTTAATTTGGTCAAGTTGATTGACAGTGCTGTGGAAGTCTTCTCTATCCTTGCTGAATTACTACCTACTTTTTCTACTGATTACTGAGAAGAGAGTGTTGACCTCTCCCACTATAATTGTGGATTTGTCTCTTTATCTTACAATTTATATCAGTTTTGGTTCATGTTAGGTACATGCACTTCTAGGATTATTACATCTCATTTGAGAATTAACCCTTTTATACTTATGTAATGTCCCTTTTTATTTCTAGTAATTTCCATTTTTCTAGAAAATATTTTGTGTGATATTAATAAAAACCACTCCAACTTACCTTTGATCTGTATTTGCCACGTATATATTTTTCCATCATTTGATTTTTAACATATCTATAAAATTATAGTTAAAGTAGATTTCTTATAGACAAAATATAGTTGAGAATAATTAAAACAACAAGACAGGGACCTCATTATCAATTAGTCATTGCAAGTTCAACTCATTGATTTCCCTCCTGATTCTGCCTGTTTTTTTTAAAAAAAATGTTTTACATTCCTCAGATACTTGCTTTATTCATTCTTTATAGAGTTTTCCATTGTAATCATTGTGAGGGATAGGGCAAAGTGTGTTTATTCTTTTTTTTTTTTTTTGGATGTCTTTACTGAGGTATAATTGCTTTACATTGTTGTGTTAGGTGCTGCTGTATAACAAAGTGAATCAGCTATACATATACATATATCCCCATATCCCCTCCCTCTTGCATCTCCCTCCCACACTACCTATCCCACCCCTCTAGGTGCTCAAAAAGGACCGAGCTGATCTCCCTGTTTTATGCAGCTGCTTCCCACTAGCTATCTAATTTACATTTGGTAGTGTATATATGTCAATGCCACTCTTTCACTTTGTCTCAGCTTACCCTTCCCCCTCCCCCAGTTCTCAAGTCCATTCTCCACATCTGCGTCTTTATTCCTGTCCTACCGCTAGGTTCTTAAGAAACTTTATTTTAGATTCTATATATATGTGTGAGCATATGGTATTTGTTTTTTCTCTTTATGACTTACTTCACTCTGTATGACAGACTCTAGGTTCATCCACCTCACTACAAATAACTCAATTTCATTTCTTTTTATGGCTGAGTAATATTCCATTGTATAAATGTGCCACATCTTCTTTATCCATTCATCTGTCAATGGACACTTAGGTTGCTTCCATGTCCTGGCTATTGTAAATAGTGTTGCAATGAACATTGTGGTACATGACTCTTGTTGAATTATGGTTTTCTCATGGTATATGTCCAGTAGTGGGATTGCTGGGTCATATGGTAGTTCTATTTGTAGTTTCTTAAGGAACCTCGATACTGTTCTCCATAGTGGCTGTATCAGTTTACATTCCCACCAACAGTGCAAGAGGGTACGCTTTCTCCACACCCTCTCCAGCATTTACTGTTTGTAGATATTTTGATGATGGCCATTCTGTCCTGTGTGAGGTGATACCTCATTGCAGTTTTGATTTTCATTTCTCTAATGATTAGTGATGTTGAGCATCCTTTCATGTGTTTGTTGGCAATCTGTATATCTTCTTTGGAGAAATGTCTATTTAGGTCTTCTGCCCATTTTTGAATTGGGCAGTTTGTTTTTTTGCTATTGAGCTGCATGAGCTGCTTGTATATTTTGGAGATTAACCCTTTGTCAGTTGCTTCATTTGCAAATATTTCTCCCATTCTGAGGGTTGTCTTTTGGTCTTGTTTATGGTTTCCTTTGCTGTGCAAAAGCTTTTAAGTTTCATTAGGTCTCATTTGTTTATTTTCATTTTTATTTCCATTTCTCTAGGAGGTGGGTCACAAAGGATCTTGCTGTGATTTGTGTCATAGAGTGTTCTGCCTATGCTGTCCCCTAAGAGTTTTATAGTGTCTGGCCTTATATTTAGATCTTTAATCCATTTTGAGTTTATTTTTGTGTATGGTGTTAGGGAGTGTTCTAATTTCATTCTTTTACATGTAGCTGTCCAGTTTTCCCAGCACCACTCACTGAAGAGGCTGTCTTTTCTCCATTGTATATTCTTGCCTCCTTTATCAAAGCTAAGGTGACCATATGTGCATGGGTTTATCTCTGGGCTTTCTATCCTGTTCCATTGATCTATATTTCTGTTTTTGTGCCAGTACCCTACTGTCTTGAGTACTGTACCTTTGTAGTAGGTCTGAAGTCTGGGAGCCTGATTCCTCCAGCTCTGTTTGTTTTTCTCAAGATTGCTTTGGGTATTCAGGGTCTTTGGTGTTTCCATACAAATTGTGAAAGTTTTTGTTCTAGTTCTGTGAAAAATGCCTTTGGTAGTTTAATAGGGATTGATTTGAACCTGTAGATTCCTTTGGGTAGTAGAGTCATGTTCACAACGTTGATTCTTCCAATCCAAGAAAATGGTATATTTCTCCATCTCTTTGTATCATCTTTAATTTCTTTCATCAGTTTTCTGCATACAGGTCTTTTGTCTCCTTAGGTAGGTTTATTCCTAGGTATTTTATTCTTTTGTTGTAGTGGTAAATGGAAGTGTTTCCTTAATTTCTCTTTCAGATTTTTCATCGTTAGTATATAGGAATGCAAGAGATTTCTGTGCATTAATTTGGCATACTGCTACTTTACCAAATTCATTGATTATCTCTAGTAGTTTTCTGGTAGCATCTTTAGGATTCTCTATGTATAGTATCATGTCATCTGCAAACAGTGACAGCTTTACTCCTTCTTTTCCAATTTGGATTCCTTCTATGTCTTTTTCTTCTCTGATTGCCATGGCTAGGACTTCCAAAATTATGTTGAATAATAGTGGTGAGAATGGACAACCTTGTCTTATTCCTGATCTCAGTGGAAATGGTTTCAGTTTTTCACCATAAGAACAATGTTGGTTGCGTGTTTGTCATATATGGCCTTTATTATGTTGAGGTAAGTTCCCTCTATGCCTACTTTCTGCAGGGTTTTTTAATCATAAATGGGTGTTGAATTTTGTCAAAATTTTTTTCTGCATCTATTGAGATGATTATATGGTTTTTCTCCTTCAATTTGTTAATATGGTGTATCACGTTGATTAATTTGCATATATTGAAGAATCCTTGCATTCCTGGGATAAACCCCACTTGATCATGGTGTATGATCCTTTTAATGTGCTGCTGGATTCTGTTTGCTAGTATTTTGTTAAGGATTTTTGCATCTCAGTTCATCAGTTATATTGTCCTGTAGCTTACTCTTTTTGTGACATCTTTGTCTGGTTTTGGTATCAGGTTGATGGTGGCCTCGTAGAATGAGTTTAGGAGTGTTCCTCCCTCTGCTATATTTTGAAAGAGTTTGAGAAGGATAGGTGTTAGCTCTTCTCTAAATGCTTGATAGAATTCACCTGTGAAGCCGTCTTGTCCTGGGCTTTTGTTTGTTGGAAGATTTTTAATCACGGTGTCAATTTCAATGCTTGTGATTGGTCTGTTTATATTTTCTATTTCTTCCTGGTTAAGTCTCAAAAGGTTTTGCTTTTCTAAGAATTAGTCCAGTTCTTCCAGGTTTGTCCATTTTATTGGCATATAGATGCTTGTAGTAATCTCTCATGTTCCTTTGCATTTCTGCAGTGTCAGTTGTTACTTCTCTTTTTTCATTTCTAATTCTGTTGATTTGAGTCTTCTCCCTTTTTTTTCTCGATGAGTCTGGCTAATGGTTTATCAATTTTGTTTATCTTCTCCAAGAACCAGCTTTTAGTTTAATTGATCTTTGCTATCGTTTGCTTCATTTCTTTTTCAGTTATTTCTGATCTGATCTTTATGATTTCTTTCCTTCTGCTAACCTTGGGTTTTTTTGTTCTTCTTTCTCTAATTGCTTTAGGTGTAAGATTAGGTTGTTTATTTGAGATCTTTCTGGTTTCTTGAGGTAGGATTGTATTGCTATAAACTTCCCTCTTTGAACTGCTTTTGCTGCATCCCATAGGTTTTGGGTCGTTGTGTTTTCTGGGTATTTTTTTATTTTCTCTTTGATTTCTTCAATGATCTCTTGGTTATATAGTAGTGTAATGTTTAGCCTCCATGTGTTTGTATACTTTTACAGTTTTTCCCCTGTAATTGATATCTAGTCTCATAGTTTTGTGGTCAGAAAAGATACTTGATATGATTTCAATTTTCTTAAATTTACTAAGCATGATTTTTGACCCAAGTTATGATCTATTCTGGAGAATGTTCCATGAGCACTTGAGAAAATATATTCTGTTGTTTTTGGATGGAATGTCCTATAACTATCAATTAAGTCCATCTTGTTTGATATATCATTTAAAGCTTATGTTTCCTTATTTATTTTCATTTTGGATGATCTGTCCATTAGTGAAAGTGGGGTGTTAAAGTCTCCTACTATTATTGTGTTCTGTTGATTTCCCCTTGTATGGCTATTAGCCTTACGTATTGAGGTGCTCCTATGTTGGGTGCATAAAAATTTCAATAGTTATATCTTCTTCTTGGATTGATCCCTTGATCATTATGTAGTGTCCTTCTTTGTCTCTTGTAATAGTCTTTATCTTAAAGTCTATTTTGTCTGATATGAGAATTGCTACTCCAGCTTCCTTTTTATTTCCATTTGCATGAAATATCTTTTTCCATCCCCTCACTTTTAGTCTGTATGTGTCCCTAGGCCTGAAGTTAGTTTCTTATAGACAGCATATATATGGGTCTTGTTTTTTTAATCCATTCAGCCAATCTATGGCTTTTAGTTGGAGCATTTAATCCATTTACATTTAAGGTAATGATCAATATGTATGTTCCTATTACCATTTTCTTAATTGTTTGGGGTTTATTATTGTAGGTCTTTTTCTTCTCTTGTGTTTCCTGCCTAGAGAAGTTCCTTTAGCCTTTGTTGTAAAGCTGGCTTGGTGGTATGGAATTCTCTTAGCTTTTGCTTGTCTGTAAAGGTTTTAATTTCTCTGTTGAAGCTGAATGAGATCCTTACTGGGTAGAGTAATGTTGGCTGTAGGTTTTTCCCTTTCATCACTTTAAATGTGTCCTGCCACTCCCTTCTGGCTTGCAGAGTTTCTGCTGAAAGATCAGCTGTTAACCTTATGGGGATTCCCTTGGATGTTTTTGTTGCTTTTCCCTTGCTGCTTTTAATATTTTTTCTTTGTATTTAATTTGTGATAGTTTGATTAATATGTGTCTTGGCATGTTTTTCCTTGGATTTATCTTGTATGGGACTCTCTGCGTATCCTGGACTTGATTAACTATTTCCTTTCCCATACTAAGGAAGTTTTCAACTATAATCACTTCAAATATTTTCTCAGTCTCTTTCTTTTTCTTTTTCTCTTCTTCTTCTGGGACCCCTATAATTCGAATGTTGGTGTGTTTAATGTTGTCCCAGAGGTCTCTGAGACTGTCCTCAATTGTTTTCATTCTTTTTTCTTTATTCTGCTCTGTTGTAGTTATTTCCACTATTTTATCTTCCAGGTCACTTATCCATTCTTCTGCCTCAGTTATTCTGCTATTGATTCCTTCTAGAGAATTTTTAATTTCATTTATTGTGTTGTTCATCATTATTTGTTTGCTCTTTCATTCTTCTAGGTCCTTGTTAAGAGTTTCTTGTATTTTCTCCATTCTATTTCCAAGATTTTGGATCACTTTACTATCATTACTCTGAATTCTTTTTCAGGTAGACTGCCTATTTCCTCTTCATTTGTTTGGTCTGGTGGGTTTTTACCTTGCTCCTTTATCTGCTGCATATTTCTCTGTGTTCCCATTTTGGTTAACTTACTGTGTTTGGGGTTTCCTCCTTTTTTGCTGGCTGCAGGTTTGTCATTTTCATGTTTTTGGTGTCTGCCCCCAGTGGGTAAGGTTGGTTCAGTGGTTTGCATAGGCTTCCTGGTGGAGGGGACTGGTGCCTGTGTTCTGGTGGATGAGGCTAGATCTTGTCTTTCTAGTGGGCAGGACCATGTCTGCCGGTGTGTTTTGGGGTATCTGTGAACTTAGTATGATTTTAAGCAGCCTCTCTGCAAATGGGTGGGTTGTGTTCCTGTCTTGCTAGTTGGTTGGCATGGGGTGTCCAGCACTGGAGCTTGCTGGTCATTGTGTGGAGCTGGGTCTTAGCATTGAGCTGGAGGTCTCTGGGAGAGCTCACGCCGATTGATATTATGTGGGCCCAGGAGCTCTCTTGTGGTCCAATGTCCTGAATTCAGCTCTCCCACCTCAGAGGCTCAGGTCTGACACCCAGCAGGAGCACCAAGACCCTGTCAGCCACACGGTGTAGACAACTGTGGTAAAAATCTCAGTGGTGTCTTGGATTTTTGTCTGCTGGATGATTTATCCCAGCCAGGTTCCCTTTGTCAGAAACACAGCAAGCCAAAATGCTGAGACATCCGAGGTTTGCAGTGAAGACAGGGCTTATTCACAAGGCAGCCAAGGAGAAGACAGGAGGACAAATCTCGAATCTGGCTCCCAGAAGACAAGGTGCTGCTGTATTTATGGGATAAAGAATAATGCAGCAGTGCTGTCTGTGGCATAGGCAGTGTGAGGGGCATGGGGAATGTCGGGAAAGGTGACTTGGAAAAGGTGTGGTACGTGTGGTAATCTCCCATTCTGCCAAAGTGTGCTTATCTTAACCAAGTCTTGAAGCCATTATATACATAGTTGTACATATACATATATGCATGAAACTATTATATACATACTTGTACATATACACACATGCATGAAACTATTATATACAGAGTTGTACATATACACACATGCATGAAACATATATATATAGTTCCTTTTTTTGTAAGGAGGATGAAGCAAGGGAGCAAAAGCTGAAGCTGGTAGGACAGTTGGGACCCTGCTGCTGTTAACAGGCGACCAAGACTAAGGATATCAGAGTAGAGACTTAGCTACCACCAGAATTGGGACACATTTTGAAAATCAATCAAATAAGACCGCTCAAGTGTATCCATGGGTGTTAAGAAGAACGAGAAATCAAGGATATTTTCTGGGGTTTTGACCTGAGAAATTGGTTGAACGGTATTGTCATTCACCGAGAAACGGAAAATATGAGGAGGGGAAAGTAGATTGAGGAAATGTGTAGTATGTTTTGACAATACTAAGTTTAAGATGATGGATAGTAAACTGAAGAAAGAAGTCTGATCTCAGAGGATGGGTCTAGGTCAGAGAAAACAAAAACGACCTTGAAAAACATCACCGTATGTGTGAGGCTTAAGGCCATTAGACTAGATGAGATCAACCAGAGAAAAAGGACAGACGGAGAAGAGAAACAATGACCAGGTCAACGTTTGGTCAACAAGAAAGAGGCAGCAAAGGAGAACAAGAATGAGAAACTAACAAAGTAAGAGAAAAACAGAGCATTGGTGTCCAGGAAACAAAAAGAAAATGTTTCAAGAACGAATAAGTGATAACCACATAGCCTGCTGCAGACTGGTCTAATTAGGAGAAAAAACTGCCACTGACTTGAGCAAGTTGACCATGAAATAGCCATTTCAATGAGTTGATGGCAGGGCTGCATGTCTGGAGTGGCTGAGGAGAAGATGGGGAGAAGGAAGTGGGGAAGTGAGCACAACCATCTTTTGTATCATGGTGTACTGTGCAGGCAACCCCGTGTGTGTGTAATACAGATGCACAATAAGAAATTGCAAGAAAAACTGAAAACAAGGAACTGCTTGACCCTCTGTTTCTTCTCTTTAATGCATTCTTGGTTCCATAGCTTGAGAGAAGATTCTATACCTGCTAACTGGATAAATGGAGCACCTACAAATGAAGGGTTTAAAGAATTTTGGGGCCATTTCTTTGCTTACTTATCATCAAGCAATTCTTTTTCAGTGTAGATGGACTGAATTCAGCACCCCAAGTCACAGAGTCATTATAGCCTAAGATGTGTGAATTTCCAAATTAAAAATTCCATGGTCCCAAGAAATGTTGTCTCCTGAATTTCTGAGAAAGCAAATACAGAACCATTTCAAAATTAATTTTTAATTGGAAAAGTATTACATGCATATGATTTAAAAAAATCAAGAAACATAGAAAGGTATAAAATGAAAACATAATCCACCCTCGAACTTGAGTCTCATTTTCCAGAGGCAACCACTGTCAACACTTTATTTTATACCTATAAGCATATTCTCTATTTTTTTTCCCAAGTCAAAAGAGCTTTTATTCATTTTTAAAATATTACATATGAGCCTGGCCTCTTGCAGTTTCTGTAACTGGATCACTCAGATCTTATTCATTAGCCTGCTGAACTGTTCCTTTTTCAGAAACATAGATACCATCCAAAAATTTTCTGATATCCTTATTTTTAACTGTTGTGGCTTGCTGAATCAAAGCAGCTGAATTTGACACAAGTTCAGTGTCATTTCCTTCAAGAATCAACTCATCTTTCTGGGCTTGAGATACTGAACAAGTAACACCTGGCCTCATCCGAACCCTACGGATGTATTTTTCACCCAAAAAATTTCGGATTTCAACAAGAGAACCATTCTCCTGAATAACAACGTTGATGGGGAAGTGAGCATACACAGACCTCATCTTGTAACGGAAGCCCAGTGTAACACCCTTGATCATGTTCTGTACATGACTACAGATAGTGCGAACAGTGGCCAGTTCCTTCCTATGCCCCCACCATTTGTCAACCCGGAGCCTCTTCTTTTTCTTCCCAAGGAGACTGAGTTCTACATTGATGTGATTGAAGTCCCTCCGCAGGGTGCCTCTGGGGCCCTTCACAATAACTGTGCGTCCCTTCAGAGTAATGTAGACATTTTCTGGAATGTCGACAGTTTGATTGCTGAGAATGGTCTTCATTCTCGCAGTAGATGTGGCAAAGAGCATATTCTCTATTTTTATACAAATAAAATAATAGTAAACACACTGTTCTTTAGCTAGTTTTCACTTAATAAAATATCATGAATTTCACTCCATGTTATCACCTGAAGATCTGTCTCATTTTTTCCAGTGGTCACTCATGTTCTATTTTATTTGTATATCATATTTTTATTTAAAAAGTCCTTTATCAACTTCAGGTTGCTTCTTGATCTGGGCTTATTTCCTTCTAAAAACCATCCTGCATTTAACTTCCTTTTCCATATCTCTTGGTATTTTAGTAAATATATCTATAGAATAAATTCTTCACAATGGATATGCATTTTAAAATTCTGACAGATATTGCCAAACTGCCTCCAACACCATATCTTCAGTTTATACTCTCACCTATAGAGTGTGAGAGTACTGCTTTTCCACATTCTTGCCAACACGTATGTGATCCATTACATCAATGGCCTCGATTCTTTACCTTCCCTGGACCCTGTGTGCCCTTTGTCACGTGACTTTGCAGCCCCTCCCACTGAGGAGGGGAGGTGTTCTCCACTGCTGACTTTGGGTTTGGCCATGGACTTGCTCTGTCGCATTGGAGCAAGACTTAACCGCACTGAGATCCTTTCCAGTGGTGTCCTTCCAGGTGAGATTCCTCCAGACCCCTGCACATGTCCCTGAAGAGCTGCGTTGACACAGTGAAGGTCAGGGAAAGCCTCTGAATCCTCCTGAGGCTTCCTGCTAGCAGCTGCCATTTCTGCCAGGTTGGTGATCCCTCTTTTAAGCAGAGTCCCAAGGCCCTGGGGCAGTTCTGCTTTTTCACAGACACCTTGTTTAAAAGCAGACTTCACCCCCTCTCCTTATTCGTCCACTTGAACAGACTTACCCTGCAGCCCACCTCTCTCTGCTTCTTAGTTTGATATCAGGCAGAGAAATTCCTCTGGCCCCCAACAGTGGAGATGGCCATGAGGTCATAGGTCATAGTTCATTATATGGAAACAGGGGTTCAGCTCCAGACCTCTCTGTTCTCTTTTTCCCACCCCTTCCCTTCCTCCAGGCCCCATGGGGGAGGGGGTACAGAGCTTCAGGACCCAGCAGAGCCCACCCCTCACATCAGCTTTCCGTCCTCTTGTCTGCAGCCTCCCTGGGACCTGCAGCTGGACTCAAGCACACCGGTTTGGATTCCTGGTTCTCAGGGCTGGGACTAGGGAGGCTGGGGGAAGGTGAGAGAGGACAAAGAATACGAAATGTCAGCAGGCAACTCACTCCCACTCTAGTCCCGACCTGGCTGATGTCCAAGACATTTTTTTAAATCACTCTTCATTTATGTCCTGTGTTTTTTAAAATCCTCAAATGTTATTGTTGTTGTTATTATTATTATTTTGCCATTCTTCACAGTCTTAGATTCACTGAGGCCAGCCTTTAGATTGGGAGGCAATGATTATCTGTGCAAAAGTATTTGAACCTCAATGCAAAACAGAGCAAAAGCACATTAGTCAGGAAACAGAAAATCCTGACATTTTCTGTGTTTAGTTACTCGAAAAGAGTAATAAGAAAACTCCCCCTACAGGCGTTTCGGGGGTACTGCAAAGTAAACAGACAAATGTCCTGCAAAATATTTGCTCATCTATCAAGACCATCCAGAGTATTTTCATTTGGCTTCTCAAAAACAAAGCCTCTTCATCACAGCCCCCAGCCACTCCTCTCCCTGGGAAATGAATAATGCAGTAAGCACGCCCCTCCTGGTACCAGTCCCCTAGGCCACAATGCCAAGTTCAACAGCAACGCTACAGGGGCTTTTTTTGCAAAGAGATGAAAATTATGCTGTACATTTTTATTCTTATGCTCATAAATTCACTGGGCAAAAGGAAGGACTTTTAATAGGGAAATATTTGATTCCTCCCGACTTGACGATGAGGAATGAGAGAACACGAGGTGTCATATAAAAATCAGTTGTTGCCACAGCCCTCATTGACCCTGGGGACAAGCACATAATCGATAAATAACTAGAAGTGAGCCATCGACTGGCTGCAACCCAGAACTAAACATCTTGTCTTTTTGAACCCATTCTGCCTGTCATCACCTGAAAATTCTTATACCAGCCTGTATTTTAGGACCCGCAAGCAATGGTGGTTTAAATATTTGATTCCAAATTAGAAGGAAAGCCTGCCAGAAAATGACTTCAAATTAAATAAAGTGGTGTTTTATGGGAATCCCGCCCAGCTGCCGCCCTAGGAGAAATGCACCGTGTTCCATGTTCGTCGTGGGGACTTGAAATGAACGGTCCCGTGATGGCCCGGGGGAGGGGCAGGAGGTCCAGCCTGTGGTCACCCCAGGGGGTTAAAAGGTGGGTGCAGGGGAACCTCCTGATCACAAAAGAGTATATCGTTCCTTCTGGAAGGCTCGTTACTTTGCAGATATATATATTATGAGTCCGAAAGTTGAAAAAGCTCTTGGTTTTTGTTAATGTGTTCTCAAACTGCTAATTATTTCCTGCTGTCTGGAGGTGCTAAATACATAAACACATGGACTCCTCGGCTTAAAAAATTAGGGCTTCATTTTTCTTCTGGGTGAATCAGTCTGAAGGATGATGCCATATACCTAGATCCTACCCAAATTAGGATTAATATTGCGTAGGGTCCCCGTGTGGGACAGCAGCAGCTCTGAGCACAGGCTGAGGACCATCCGGGCCCGTCTCCTCCTTCAGTGGAGCAGGAGAAGTGTGGTTCCTTCCGCTCAGCAGTGGCCTTGACACACAGAAGAGTCTAGGAATATGACTTGTGCCACATGACAACACATTTTGAGAAATAAAAACACAGGACTCGTAGGTCTTGTGAGAACCCAGGACAGGTAAAAATATTTTGTCCATTTGGCTACGTAGACATTTTCATCTCCAGAGAGAGGCTTTAAAAATTCTACACTCAGTAGAAGTGAGTCCTCAATTACATTCGTGGTTAAGTTATTCTACATTAAATGTCAACATTTCATAGCTAAATGTCAACACTTGGTGGTTAATTCAGGGATGTCCCTAAATGTCCTTCCCCCATCCCACCCCAGGCCCATGTAGACAAGGGGGGATGAAGCTGAGCTGATTTCATTGAAGGAAAAGAAGAAACCAGTCACTGCCTCTCAGGCCTGTGCCAGGCCCTGGGTCCTGGACAGACATGGGCCGGGAATTCTGGTAACTGGACCACACCTGCATAAGGAGGTGAAACCTCTGCAGTGACATCCAGTGGGAGTCGTGCAGAGGGGGCAGGAACCATGTGAGCCCGAAGTCCCGGGGCATTTGCCATCTCACAGTATCCAGGGTCCCAGGAGCCCAGCCAACTGGCCAAGGCTCATGCCCTCCCGGCCAGAACTGGAGGGACGATTCTGGGGAAAAAGAGCCAAGAACCAGAGCACTGTTTATTCTAGGGCAGCCGAGAGGCAGACACACTCCTCTTGGCCTCCTGCTGGGCCTCACCCTTCTCTCTCCCCCAGGTACCAGGGGACATGTTGTCACCTCCCGCCTCACACTGGACAAAGTGGAATGGGGGATTCGACCTGGGCAAAGATCAGAACTTGAGTTGCAGCTTCCTGTTTATTTGTAATGCAAATAGTACACAAGATATGTGCAATGGGCACATGAAAAGATGATCAATGTCACGTGTCGTTAGGGAAATGCAAGTCAAAACTGTAGTGGAGGGGGCCTCCCTGGTGGCGCAAGTGGTTGAGAGTCCGCCTGCCGATGCAGGGGATACGGGTTCGTGCCCCGGTCTGGGAGGATCCCATATGCCGCGGAGCGGCTGGGCCCGTGAGCCATGGCCGCTGAGCCTGCGCGTCCGGAGCCTGCGCGTCCGGAGCCTGTGCTCCGCAACGGGGGAGGCCACAACAGTGAGAGGCCCGCATACCGCAAAAAAAAAAAAAAAAAAAAAAAAACTGTAGTGGAGGGACTTCCCTGGTGGCGCAGCGGTTAAGAATCCGCCTGCCTATGCAGGAGACACGGGTTCGAGTCCTGGTCCAGGAAGATCTCAGAAACAGCTAAGCCCGTGCACCACAGCTACTGAGCTCACGTGCCACAACTACTGAAGTCCGAGCACCCAGAGCCCTTGTTCCTCAACAAGAGAAGCCACCGCAATGAGACGCCCACACACCACAAGGAAGAATAGGCCCCGCTCACCACAACTAGAGAAACCCCGCGCACAGCAATGAAGACCAATGCAGCCAAAAATAAATTAATTAATTAATTTTAAAAAACTGTAGTGGATGAATAAACAACAAGGTCCTACTGTGTAGCACAGAGAACTATATTCAATATCCTGTAATAAACCAAAATGGAAAAGAATATGAAAAGGAATATATATATATATATACATGTATAACTGAATCATTTGTTGACAGCAGAAAATAACAACATCATAAATCAACTATACTTCAATAAAATAAATTTTAAAAAAGAAACTAACAAAACGTTGTAAATCAACTATACTCCAATAAATTAATTTAAAAAATAATAAAGCAAGTGGTTATTAGCAAAAAAAAAAAAAAAACCCTACCATTTTCAGAGAAAAACAAAAAAACTACAGTGGATACCACTTCACACCCTTCACACAGAATGACTATTATCAAAAAAATAAAAAATCAAAAATCGCAAGTTTGACCAGGATGGAAAGAGATTGGAGCCCTGGCACATTGCTGGTGGGAACGTAAGGTGGTGAAGCCACTGCGAGAATCAGGATGCTGGTTCTTTGGAATGTTAAACAGAGAATGACCACACGATCCAGGAATCCCACTTCCAGGTGTGCACTAAGGGTCCAGAGCAGCCTAATTCCCAGCAATCAGAAGATGAAACAACCTACGTGTTCCTCAACTGTTGAATGGATAAATATATGTGGTGTATGCATGCAATGGAATAGTATTCAGCCATAAAAAGGAGTGAAATTATGATACGTGTTAAAACCATAGAAGGACCTGGAAAACATTGTGCTAAGATGGGATGAGCCAGAATCAAAAGTACTGATATTAGGGGCTTCCCTGGTGGCGCAGTGGTTGAGAGTCCGCCTGCCGATGCAGGGGACATGGGTTCGTGCCCCGGTCCAGGAAGATCCCACATGCTGTGGAGCGGCTGGGCCCATGAGCCATGGCCGCTGAGCCTGTGCGTCCGGAGCCTGTGCTCCGCAACGGGAGAGGCCACAACAGTGAGAGGCCCACGTACCGCCAAAAAAAAAAAAAAAAAAAAAAAAAAAAGTACTGATATTATGTGATTCCACTTGTGTGAGTTCCCTAGAATAAGCAAGTTCACAGAAACGGAAAGGGGAAAGCTGTTCCCAGGGACTGGGGGAGGGGAGAAATGGGGACTTAGTGTTTGATGAGGACAGTTTCAGTGAGTGGATGAGGAAAACGTCCTGAAAATAGATAGTGGTGACGGTCAGGCGACATTGTGAATGCACTTAATGTCACTGGATTGTACACTTAACATGGTTAAAATGGGAAATTTTATGTTATGTTTCTATTTTACCATAATAAGATATTTTTTAAAATGCAAGGGTGATAGACATGGCAAAGTGCATGACAAAGAGATGACAAAAGGACCTTGTCACTCATTCAGACCCCATCTTTCTTGGCCTTAACTTTTGCCTTTTTGCTGGTCTCACTTCCAAGCCTAGAAACATCTTAAAGTGTCTCCAATTTAAAGGAGGTAAAGTACATGTGGAAACAACACCACCAGTCCAAACACTGGAAGAGGCTGTGACCCTATGTCCTGTAGAGGTGGGGGCTTACAGGGGTCTCCTCCCCAAATCAGCAGGACATACATTTGGAATAAACACGCCTCCCGGGAGAAAACATAGCTGTCTGCATTGTCTTAGACGTGCTGGGACAGGCACGCACTTACAAGCCCAGGGATATTTTAGGCTAAGTATTTTCTTAGATTTTATTAGTTATTAGGCATCACCATCCCCTTTTACCTTACCCCCTAAAAATAGATATACAAGTGTTACCAATTTAAAATCAGCTACTAAAAATGCAGTCTGAAACAAATGAAGTAGAATACCCCTCGCATTCTGAGACTTACAGAAGAGGGAAATGGCAACAAAAATCATGTGAAACATACACACCAGATCAGTTGAACCAAAGTGACCAGATTCTATACAGTTTGTCTGGGTAACATTTATCTGGTTTTCTATGAAATATTCCCTTTTCCTGGAGAACACAATTATGGCTATAAAATCATTTATTGGTCACTGTTCAGGGCATCTCCAATCTTGCATCATAGTTTATGAAGTGCCATGAAAAGCACTGAGAGGTGATTTTCTGATTGGTAAAGGCCAGTTTCGCTCAATCCCATCCTAAAGTGTAGGGTACATTATGCTTTTGGAAATCCTTTTAGCATATTTTTCCATTTGGCCATTAGGCCCAGTGGTCATTGTAGCTCCTCCCAGTAAATGAACCAGTTCACATTTTAGTCACTCCCTATGAGGATGAAAAGGGTCCTCCCAGGACATCCAGGAAGGGTAGAGTCTGCAGTGGAAATGCCAGGCTGCCTTGGTCTTGTTTGCTTGCTCGTTTTGCAGATGTGGACCCTGTGTTATCCTGCTCTCCTTCCCCACCGAGGTCCACTGCTGTGCAGCCCTGGCTGATGGGCATCCTTTCTCAGAATCAGTTCTGGGTTTTTATATTTAAAGACAATTTCACCACCCTCCATCCTCCTCCTCCTCTCAGCCTCCTCCCAGCTCCACCCCTTTTCTGAGCCAGTCACCAAGCGCAGTTGCCTCCTTTGGCCAAGTTTCTGGCACCTGCATTTCTTTCCCCGGATGATACACATCCACTTGCTGTGGCCCATTGAGCTCCTACTTGCAGGTCATCTCTCCCTGTGCCAAGGATTATCGCCTTCAATAGCACCCTTTTTCCAGTACACCCTGGGCTGCCCACGGCCTGCCATTCCACCATTGTCCTCCTGAGCTTGGTCCTCACATCCATCCACTGACAAGCCCAACACTGCTTCTCTGCATTTCCTCTTCTCCATTGTGAGGGTTACTCTCCAGGTTGTGGTCACTCTGTGGACCTCCAAGTACATCTTCCATCTCTGCCTTCTTCTCACTGCTTTACTTACCTGAAACAGTTCTCATCCTCACATGCATCGCTCTAGATCTTTTTCTCTACTTCCCAACCCAAATGGAATAGCATCTCTCCCAGGGATGGCTCCACCTCTTACCCCCTCTAATACTTACTGTCTACACTGCTCTTTTGACATCAATGCATGGGAAAGCAGACAAAACTCCACGGCAAGTAAGAGGGTTTATTTCCTCCACTAGACTATAAACATTTAGAAGGAAGGGATTGTGCAGCAGCTCCCATCAATTTCCACCCAGGATTTAGCACAATGCTGTACATTCTGCAAATTCTCAGTAAACACAAGTTAACTGAGTATGAAAATCCGGTATTGTCTGGAGGACAACATACTTGCTCCTACTGGATTTGTCTTCCACTAGACTTTCTAGACATAATAAACAAAGGTGGGTTTCCAACCACTTTCTGCCACCCTCAGGGTGTCCATAGTTGAAATTAGCTCTGGAGCCCCAGAGTCATGAAGACATTCGTGGACCCAGGGGTAGCCTGAGCAGACAGCCCTGCTTAAACATGAGAATGCATGGCAAGGTGCTTTTTCCTCTTCATGCCATGTAATGCTTGATTTTACCTCCCTGTGTAAAATCCTTGACAAAGCCAAGGATCCATTTCTGGTTTTCAAACAACCCCTAGCACAAGCTAATGAAAGAATTGGCATTTGTAGAGCTGCTGCTATGAACTAAAGCAGGCATAGCCACCAAAGAGTCAGATATAGAAAAGCAGTGATAAAGGTCTGGCCGGAGGAGAGCAGAGGAAGTTCTCAGCATGGGAATAGAACTTATGAGCCTGGGAGACATTCCAAGCCCCGTCCCAGCTCCTGAGGGAAGATAGGGAGCCCTGTGTAGGCCCTTCTTCTGAACACTGATAGAGTGCCTGGAACGGAGCCAGGAAAGTCCCCTGCGACGGGCCCCTGGAAGGGGGCGTCAATCAAGCTGTAGGCAGAGGATGGAGAACTCTGGCTCCCTCCCCCCAAATACCAAGTAATAGTGAAATAAAAATAAACAAGGGGGGTAGTATACATGTATATTATCCAAAAATGTAATAGTATAATGTATTAGGTGAGCACAGAAAATTTACATGATGCAGGGTACTTTCTCAGCATAATAAAAGTATCTTACATCAAATACATTTTCTGTACTTATCTGTTAATAATTTGCTTTATCATATTGTTGGATAATTAGGATAGAGTTACACAAAGTATTCTCTCATATTTTTTTCATTGTTCCTTAAATCTGATTATATCAAACTTATCAATTCTCTTTTTTTAATTGAAGTATAGTTGATTTACAATATTGTGTTAGTTTCAGGTATATATATTTATTTTTTGGCCTTATCAATTACTTTAGTGAATGATTTAACTAGGTTCTTCAATTTTTCTTTTAAAGAATTAGCTAGATATATATTTCAATTTTGTTACTTTCTTCCAGTTCCTTAATTTCTCTAATTTTCTAATTCCTTATCAGCTCCTTTTATCATTATTTATTATATCCTTCTACTTTCCTCAGATAGCAGCTTATTGAATTCTTATTCCTAATTAATTAATTCTTAAGAAACTTTTGTCTAGTTCTAATAGGAAAGAAGGTACAATTTGTCCTCTCTAAGTGTAGCTTTGGACATATCTGATATTTCTTAGGCAGTGGCACCCTCACTATAATCATGTTTTATACAGTCCACAATTTTATTGACCAATGAGATGTTTTAGAGATATTCTTTTTTCTTTCTTTTTTTTTTTTTTTAATTTTCTGGTTGGTACTTTTCACTGTGGACAGAGAAAAATGATTGAAGATTTTCCACTTTGGGCAATGACTGAAGATCATTTTTTCAACTGTTCCATGGCAATGAATTCTCATTCAGAGTAGAGTTTGATATATGTATTTATTGATACATACCTTTATTAATTGTCATGTTTAATTCTTTTAATTCTTTTTTTTTCTGCTCTCTTTGCTCAGCAAGACAACTGTTAATGCTTGTAGCTTTGAATTCAGTTTGACTGCATATCTTTTTGCTCATATTTACCTGTTATATATGCTTGACTCAGAAGGATTCAAAACTAAAGAACAGGTAAATTTATTTGAGAAATGTTTTTAGTATGCATATAGTTGTTGTTTTGTTCCAATCTGAGAGTATTTTTCTTTTCATAGGTGTATTTACATTTATTTTTCGCCTTTTTCAGTGGTCTTTCTCCTGCTTCCTTGATTTTGTTTTGTTTTGTTACTGTTGTTACTGTTGGTATAAGGTCTAGGCCTTTTTAGTTTTTTGTTTTGCTTGCTCTAGATACCTGTGAGATATGCCATAGCTTTAATTTTAGTAGCGATGACTTTTATAACTGAAATAACTCGCTAAAACCTATATTTCTCAATTTTTTTAGGTCATTAATGAAACATCTAACATCTCTGCAGTACTGAGGGGTGGCCACTGCACATTCACACTTTATCCCCATCTGCCCAATTCACATTTCAGGTGCGTTGAGAAACTCTAGGGTTTTTGTGTCTAACTTTTGTGATTGCATTATCATGTGTGTATGTTATGTAGTTTTCCTCTCAAGAATCACAATATTTAAATTTGAATTATAATCCTAGTAATAAGAGTGAGTAACATTTGATTTTGTATTTTTAGAGACTCAGTTACTCTTACTGGTCCCTTCACACTATGGCTAACTCCATTTAAGAGTTTTTGACTTTATTCATTGAATAAGATTAGCTCTTCTGGTCACATTTTCTGAACCATTAACTCGGTAAATATTTATTGAATCAATAATTAATTTATCTACCTCATGAGTTCATACATATTTAAGGGCTTTTCTCTTTTTTTTCATACATAAACAACTGTATGACTGGGTTTTAAGTTTGGGACGCACAGGCTATCCTTTCTGGAAACACTGAGTATGTCCCTCCATTGTCTACTGGCATTTAATTAGGATGAGAATCCTAAGGCCAGCGTGCTCTTTCTTGTGCTTTATTTGAGGGCTTTTTTTCCCCCCTGTTGTCTCTTTTGTAGGTGACATGATTCTTTTTCTCTCTCTCTAAGTGTTTAGTGTTTCTTCTGAACTTCAAGTTTGTTAACTTGATGGTGTCTCTGAGTCAATGGCTTTTTTTCCGATTTCTCCTATTACACCCAAGTGAGAATTTTTAATTATCGAATTCATTTTATTTGCTCTCTTTGTTCAGATATACCAATTATTCATCATCTGCATCTTTGTCATCCTCCATATTTACATTTCCTCTAAATCAGGGCCATCCTCTTACTTCAATGGCATGACATTTCTTAACATGTCCTATGCTTTATTAATTTGCCTTTCTGCATTGTTGACACTACTCATTGATGCTTATATGAAGCTTCCAATTTATGCCATACTATTTAATTTTTCTTAAGTTTACTTACTGGCTCAAACAGCTGCCCATTATCTTTTCTTGTCTTACTATCTTATTTTCATCTCTGTTCATAAAGTCAAAGTTTCACGAACATCCTTGAGAATGTGAAGCTGTAAATATCTTAAATTTTCCTCTATTTATTGAACCACACCTTATTTCAAAGTGTATTCCTTATCTTTCCAATTTATGTTACATCTTTGTCTTCTTTTTCATTGCAGAATTTTTATAAGGGCCTTGTGTTATTTTGTTGCTATATGTTCATCTTTGAATAAGAGTGTTTTCTTTGGTTGTGTTCTTACCAATATTCCAATTGTGTTCTTACAATATTCCTTGGCATCCTTCCTATTCACCTACCTACAGTTTTAATCCATCCTTCACAGACCATCAACTCCAGCCTCTCAACCCTAGTTCTATTACTCACTGCCATCCTGCTGCTTGAGAGAGCTGGGGAGGGAACCATGGATGTAGGTTATCAAAGCTGACAACTTTGATCTTTATACTCTCCTTGTAAGTTCACTAACTACCCTGCACCTGGAGTCAGATTTTCCAACTTGGAACTTATCCTACTGTGACCAGGGGATGTTCCCTTGGTTTGTGGTTACTACTCAGTTTGGGGGTAAATTCTGTCTTTTTGGTGAAAAGTTATAATAATTAGACAGAAGTTTTCTGTCCAGGCTATTGGGTTGCTGTTGTTATTGTTTTTGTTGTAACTTTATGTAGCTTCCCAACCATCTTTGTTTTGGGTTGCTTATCCCTGATCAAGTCACTTCTAGATTATTTCTTACCTCTCACAGAATTCACAAGATCAGAGAAGACAAAAGTGGTGTCCATAATAGCTCTTTAATCCCAAACAACATTGAATGTTTATTAATGAACCAAAAATAAAAATCAAGGAAAGAATTCTCCTATGTTTTCCTCAGTCTCCAGTATTATGAGTCCCCATCCTTGTAAACTGGTTACTGCCAGTAAGGCTTTTAACAACTCTCTCCACTTTCTTCACACCACATTGCTCAGCTTTTTCCAAAAAGAGAGTTGTAATTGGATTCCCAGGATAGCCTTTAAATTCGATGCCAGTTGTATTGTAGAAATATGGGATTTATGATTTTTCAAAAGTTCAGTAAACATTGTAAATGAAAAGGAAAGTGGAAGTCTTCCCTCTTAGACCTATTAACATTTTATTTCTTACTATTTGCTCTAGGACCTCACATTGCCAGGGATGGCACTGGTCTCCATCTCTGGGGACCTGAGATGCCTGCTGGCCAAAGTAGGAGGGAAGCATTGCTAACCATGGGACATGCTGGTTGGAGAGTTTGAAATATGGTGCCTGATGCAAGGGCTTTTGATGCCCCGGCCTTGGGATTTCAGACAACAATGACTCCTCAGGGTCATATTTCCCATGAAAAAAAGTTGGAATGTGTGCTGGATCCACAGCCCATGTTCCAGCGATGACCGCAGCGCATGACATGTTTTATGTGTTTCACAGGACATGGAGATGACTCTCTGGAAGGGTGGGGCAGGGGCAGGCAGGAGCGAAGTGTTGGTGATAGAAATCAAGCCAAAGCTTCATGCTCCTGTCTGTGATGTCTGCCATGGTGCACACTGAGATGAATGTTGGGATAACTTTATCAAGTTTCTATGCCATGGCCTGGAAGAAGAAGCAAAGATAATCAAAATTTTCAATGACTAAGGTTAGTGAAGGAAACTGATGTCCAGAGAGTTTACGTTGGCCCGAGCACGTCTGCAGGACCCATGTGTTGGCACAGGTGCAAGTGTTGGGCCAGGTGCCCTGCATCTCCCTCAGCCCAGGCCCCACTGGGGCAATCAGATTTCCCCAGGTTCCTAGAGCTGCCACTCATCCCTCTCCAAAGGGGTCACCTGTACTTCTTGGCCAGGTAGAGCCTCCTGGAAGACTTCCAGCCACCATGTGGGAGGACTCCTCTCCCTTCTCTCCCAGGCCTACCTGGGAAGCTGCTCCCTGAAACCTTGTAGGGAATTTTAGGGCCAGGGAGAGGGGTGCACCCTCCCCCCATGCTGCAGGTGGCCTGTTTCTGCCTTAAAATGGTATGAGAATTCTAGGGTAATCTTGGTTGTATCCTTCCAAATTAGACTCCATAGAATCAGACTTCTGTTTTCTATACTAGGAAGACCACTGCCCCCACAGCTACCACAGGGCCATGTCTGGGGAAATAGGGAAGCAGGAGTCAGGAGGCACGTCTCGGAGTTAGGACTGTGACAGCAAACCCCTTAGAGAAACCTCAGGTTCCTGCTGGGACAGAAACGTGTCCATTTTTTCTACTTGGAAATTTATTATTTTCTGAACTTTTCAGAAAGGATAGTGCACCCTTGTATACAATGAAATAATAAGGTTATGAATAGTGGGATTTTTTTTAAAGTAAAGAGTGCCCGATTCCATAACGAATCTGCAGGACACAGACACAGCAAAATCATTTTACCTGGACACACAGGTAGAAAGACAAGGGCCAAGTGCATGGCGGAAGATGGCAGAAGGGAAGGTGACTGTGATGGATGTGAGCTCTTGCTCTTGTGTTTTCTTTTGAATTTGTGCTGGGGTGGTTGACATGGGAAGATCTGCCGAGCAGTAGTTGTTCAATTTTACTTGAACGTGAAGAGGTCCCAGAGAGGGTCATTTCTCAAAAAAAAAGGAAAAGAAAAGGATTTGGTAGCCCAAATTTTGGATCTACCTTAATGCAGACTAAAGCTCAGAGTCTCTGAGGGATGTGTTCACCCTTCTAGATTTCCTCTGGTCCCCGTCCAGCTTTAGCAGGACCCAGAGAACACAGAGGTGAACAGGACGTCATCGGTAGGTGCCAGAAGTGTTGGAATCCCAGGTCGGAAGAAAGCATGAACTCCACATTGCAGAAATGGAGACTAGCTGGAGACCCTAAATCACACCATGAACCCTGTGCACCCCCAACCCTAGAGGCTCCACTTCCACAGCTCAAGTCCGAACGCTCCTTCTGAGTCATGACTCAGCTCCCATGCCCACAAGCAAACGTAGATTCTGCTTCCAGGCCTTTTGACCCCTACTGAGCAGTGATGCACATGGACCATGCTCTAGGTTGAATAGTGAACCCTCAAATTCATGTCCACATGGAAACTTAGAATGTGACTTTATTTGGAGATAGGGTCTTTGCAGAGGGAAATAGTAACGATGAGATCATCCTGAATTAGGTGGGCCCCAAATCCTACGACTGGTGTTCTTTATAAGACACCATGTGAAGACAGAGGCAGAGATTGGGGTGATGTGTCTATAAGCCAAGGGACACAAAAGATTTCAGGCCACCCCTGGAAGCTGGGCCTTAACGGGAGAGGGGAGATCTGGATCACTCTGTATCCCCTCCCCTGCCCTGGTCTCCCTCTACCTCTGTCCAGGAGCTTCTGCAGGTCACAGGGCATGTCCCACGGGTCTTCTGAAACAGGTGACCACCTGGCTCCTCACTGGGGCTCCGCGTCATATATGCTGGGTCACCTGTCTGTGCCAAGGCTGCCCAACCCCATACTCAGCGGGGTCCAGCCCTCAGAGTGGCTGAGCCCTACTGGGTCGCATGCCTTCTCACTTTCATTTTCTCCTTTAAGACCACTGCACACCAAAATATAAATAGAATTCTTCTCCCCCCAGCTAAAATTCAAACACTAGCTCAAGCAAGTAAGTCTTGGGAAAAGTCACCCACCCCCAGGCCCACAGGAGAGCAGTGAGCATCCTAGCATGGAGGTGGGTGGAAATTGCTCCCCCATATCCAGCAGGTCCCCCCAAGGCCCCATGTCCTGGCCTACGTGGGCTACCAGGGGTCATCACCACATGTGAAGCTCAGACTTTGAACAAGAAAAGTAATAATTTCATTTCTAGACCTTTCAGCAGCTAGGAAAGTGAAATTAAAGCCCCAGTTGTAGGCCCTTGATCCTGAATGTTCCCGAGTCAGAAGAAAGGAGACTGGGATTCCTGTATGACCATTGGCCCCCAAGGCCACCCAAACTTCTGCAGCTGGCGCTTGGGCTCCGAGTGGAGACCTATGTGTTTTTCCACATCATCGTAAAAGTTAATTTGCAGCTGAGGAATGTAAAGTTTCTTGTAAAATTGTGGATGGTCATTCTGGCTGGGGGGAGAGAGTCTGCATCAGAAGTGACCCACAATGGGTATTCTCTCGTTGGCTCAAGATGGGAAGACCCTCAAAGAACTCTGGAACGTCCCACAGAGCAGTCACTCCACTTAGGACTGAAGTCATCTGTGCAAAGCAGATTTTTTTAAGTCTTAAAGTCAATGGAAGTCTTTACTTTGCTAAAGTCTAGGACCCAGGCTCCTTTATGCCATCCTCACCCCCAGTTCCTGTTGACCAGTGGGCCTGTTTGAGGCATCTCCAGGGCATTATCCCCCTAGGGCTTTGAGGACTTTGGGGTTCCCTGTGCACCACACAGGCAGAGGAGACCCAGGGGTCCTGCCTCTGAATCCCTCCCCCAACCGCCTTCTCCCACCCTACCAGGAAGCCTCTGTGTACCACGTTGTGTGAGGCTCTGGGTCAGGTTGTCAAGCTTCTGTAGGGGTTTCCCCAGGGATGGCCAGCAAGGTGCATTCCTGTCCCCGTGTCCTAGAGTGCCTTCACACCAGCTAACCCCATGTAAGGGAAGAAAGCCAGGGCCCAGGCACCTGGCGTCCTCACCCACCTGGATCTGCCTTCTCTTCCCATACACCTCCAACCCAGAAAAGGTGGCATTTCCTTTTCTTGCTGGGTGATAGCAACTTCCTGGACTCCACATCCCAAGATGACTCGACCCCAGAGCTATAGTAAAACTCTGTGATCTAACCGAGCACACTGACCCCGTGTATGGCAACTCCAGGAATTTAGTAAATCCTTCTCTCTCCCAGCAATGCATGGCTTTTACATCCGTTGCTTGCTGGGGACTCACAAATCTTCTTTGCCAGTCAAGGCTGAAAAACGACTTTGTTTTCCTAGCTGGTATGCCTGTCCTTCCCGTGGAGCCCAAAAACCCACCGCTTCAATAGGCAAGGAGCCTGAGAACAACAAGATTTATAGGTTATGAAAATACATCTGAACATATTTTAAAAAATATTATCCCCATTATGAGGTGAGGGTGCTGGTGAGTTGTGTCCGGCATTGTCTATTGAGTCAGGCAAAGTGTTAAGACGCTTTTATTCCTGAGGTTGCTCTGTGCCCTTTGTCTGTACTGACATCTGGGACCACAACCCAGCAAACGGGGAGTCATGGCAAAGATTAACCAGAGAAGGGGTGGGGATGAGTGAGAGAGAGAGAGAGAGAGAGAGAGAGAGAGAGAGAGAGAGAACTCTCCTCAATGCCCAGAAATATCTAGAACTACAAAAAAGCACCTAGGCTGTGGGTTCTGGATCTAGCCAACAGCGTCAAAAGGTTTCCACCCTAGTTTTCTGCCTCTGCAACGTTAGCTTGGAGAAGGCCGTCCAGGTGTGTTTAGGGCCACGAGGGCAGCACGAGTGTCCTGCCAGCCCTGCTGCATGGACAAAGCTCAGGTGCTGACAGCTGACACTTCTGACATGAGCTTCTCCTCATGGAAGGATGAGCACGGACCAGGCAAGAGGATCATTCAAGAGGCTCAAGGAAACAGAACTTTTCAGCATTAGAAGTACATTGAGAACATTAAATGTTAAGAGGAAAAGAAGAAAGTGAAAACTCTTCTGGGTTTATAAGACCGAGAACGGTATTTTTTAAAACACACACATACTTGAAGCCCTTGAGTATAGAATGCTGGGAAATAGCAAGGAGCATTTGACATTTTCCTTCATTATCTATGTGTTATTTAAATGACTTTTGGTGTTTATACCTAAAGACTGTGGAATAATGTAATTGTTCCTGAGATCATTGATTTTCTTCAAAATAAATGAAGTTACATGATGTTTTTTCAGCAGTATCACATGTAATAGGAAACTTTGCAAAGGACTGACTTTGGTAATAAAGGTATTTTGATGGTGTTGGGTCCCCAGAATATCATTTTACAACGATGCGAAGCAGCTCTGCCTTCTCTGAGTGAGGGGTTTTTATTTCTGTAAAATATTACCAATGGCTGGTGGCACTGCATTAGTGGAAATGCAGTGTCTTCCAGAAAGGATTTGGCGTTTGCAAAGTCCTAAGCGAGAGGGGGTTAAACTGGGCAAAACTGCAGGTCCCTTTCAACAAAACAAAAGCCCAGGACGTCTGCAGATGTAGTCTGCAGACTCCCTGTAGGGCCCCTGCTTCGCTGCCAGCAGCGCATCGTCACAGAGAAGCACGGTCAGCCAGTGTCTTTGATTCTCGGAATTTAGAGAGCTGAAACTAAAAGCATTCTTCATCTGCTACATATCCAAAGGTAGGCTCTTTTCGCCTTTTTTCTTTTTTTTGTTATGTTTTGGGTGGTTTTCTTGGGAGTTCCTTAATAAGGAGAAGACATTTCTAGTGTACTTGGTTCTGCAGCTTTCGCCAGCCTGGTCAGATGGTAAGTGAACTCCTGGGTGACAAAACCAGCCATCTGTGAACAGGGTGGATGTGCAGCCACCAGCTGGGGAGCGGACTGGGATCTGAGGGGACCTTGGTGGGGCGGCCCTGTTTGTCCCCACTGCTCCCTCCTTACCCGTGACCCCTTCCCTGCTGCCATTCCCATTCCCAAGGGAAAGCTGTACCTTCAGGGCGCCAGGCCGTGGGAACTTCCTCCTGCTGCAGTAAAGTCCCAGGATCTTGGGCCGGATGGATGCTGGCGGGGACCGGCCCTGCTGATTTCTGGCCCCTCCACGCTCTTCTCTGCCATCTCCTCCCCTTCTGGAAGTTTCTTCCGTGTTAAGCGGGCCCTTGAGACGTTGCTACCACGGTCACATGTTGGTTCTGCCTCCCAGCTCCCACCCACCCTTCCCCTAGTCCTGGGAGAGCCACTCTGTGACTCTGGGTCCCCCAGATTGGGGTCAGAGCATGTGCCTTACCTAATCCTGGCACCAGAGACGCTCACTGCCCTGGCTGGAGGGTCACATGGGCGATCCACTGTCACAAGCCTTCAGTCCCATTAAATCTTTTGTCCCCCGCCCTTGCCCCTGGTGTTGCTTTCAGCCCACCCATCTCTTTCCTCCCCCTTCCCTGGGATCTCTGCATGAGGCAGGGGCGCTGTCAGCAGCAGAGCCGTTTCTGCCCAGGAAGCCTAATTAATCAATCCACCAATTAGTGGCAAAAAGCCAGCCCCGTATTGCAGGTTTAGTTTATGTGTTTTCTTCTTATGAGACCACAACTGGAAAAATCAGAGGCCTTCTGATCTGGAGTCCCCGAATGACAGAAACCTTTCCAGAGGGCTCTGGGCAACGCGACTCATGTTTCTGCTGGCTGCCTCTCTCCCACGGCCCTTCATGTTCCCTTCAAAGTACCGCCTCTCCATCCTGGAGATGAACTTTCTAGTCGTCTTTGATGAGGACAATTCTGACCTATAGGCCATCACCAGCTTTGTTCCGTAGAACGTTTCCAAGAGAGGCGCCCACTGCGAGGTTGGTTAGACACCTCTGTTACAAATGCCAGTCTTGGTCTTGGGGGCATCCCTGGGCGAGTGACCCGGTCCCTGGTTCCGCTCAATCGTGCAACCCACGAGGGAGCCCGAGGGGCCCTCTGCGCTACTGAGGAGCCACCACCCTGTCAGCCAGGACTGGGGCCCTGCAGATGTCAGGAAATACTACGCAGAAGCCAGGCTGCGGGAAGGAGAAGCTGAAGCCTGGCTCTGTGGGCGGCTTTGGGGGGACTGTCCCTGTGTGGTCCCATGGCACCCCTTCATCCCAGGGAAGTTTTCAAGCCTGATCCAAGCAAGGCCAGGCAGTGCCCGCCTGCCTGAAAGAGGCCCCATCTGAGCTATGTGCCGCTTTGCTTAAAGGTGCTTCGTGGACACACATGTTTCAGTGGCTGCAGGAATTTTGGTGCGAGAGATGACAATCTCCTCAACACGTATCCCGACAACGTGCCAGGGCCGCAGGGCAGTGGGCAGCCCCATCGCTACAACGAAAGCCAAGAGCAAGTAGCCAGCTAGCTGGGGTTTGTTTCCAACAAAATGAAAACACAGATTTCTTTTCCCCCTGAATTGTCGGAGCTGGGTAAAGGTTATTTCTGGAATCCCACAGAAAGAAAGAATCAAGGTGTTGGACATTTAGAAACCACCTAATAATCATTTTAATGCAGTGTGTTGTTGATGTATTACTCCCAAAGTTTTCTGCTAAGGGATCAGCTTGGGAAGAATAAAAGAGCTTTTCTGAATAACTTTGACCAGATGTTTCTCTCTGGGGATGACCGTATCTGGGCTGGGTAAGTTGAATGTCAGAAGCTGATTTGATGGTTGGATTCCATAGGGAGAGAAACCAAGTTATTGCAACTTTATATGCATTCAGATGAAAGTAGGTAATAATAATGTCTTACTGTAAAATGAAAACAACACTAATGATTGTATTCATTAGCGAAATGATATTTGCTGGACTAGCATTAGCAGTTATCGAATTGCAGGCAATAATGGGAATGTGAAATTAATTTCATTGAAGGAATTGAAGAATGATTTATTTACAGTGAGTATCCATTCTCTGTGAAACTTCACTGACTCCATTAAAAAAAAAAATACAGGGCTTCCCTGGTGGCGAAGTGGTTGAGAGTCCGCCTGCCGATGTAGGGGACACGGGTTCATGCCCCAGTCCAGGAAGATCCCACATGCCGCAGAGCGACTGGGCCTGTGAGCCACGGGCGCTGAGCCTGCGTGTCCGGAGCCTGTGCTCCACAACGGGAGAGGCCACACCAGTGAGAGGCCTGCGTACCGCAAAAAAAAAAATAAAATAAAATAAAAAATAAAAAATAAAAAATAAATAAAAAATACAGCTGTATCCTTCTTAGAATGTGCAACTCAAAACTAACAGTTCAAAATCTCATTATTTTATGTTTTTGTTAAAGTTTACTTTCAAAAAATCTCCACCACAGTGCCAATTCATATGAGAACACTTTGCAAAAATGTGAGAAATGACAGTTTAGGTTCCGTAACTTTATTTTGCTTTGATTGGTCTAATAGCAGAATGTAGTCATTTTTTATGTTGCTGAGGTATAATTGACAGAAAGCAAGCAAGGCCTAAATGTGGTGCAATGGATTTTTCTCTGTGGCTACACGTGCATAACCACGACCCCGATCAAGACACAGAATGTTCTAGCACCCAGGAAAGTTCCCACCCCTTCCAGTAGATACCTACACCCCAAGGAACAACTATTCTGACTTCCAACAGCATAGATTCGTTTGCCTGAGTTTAGGTTTCATATAAATGCAATTATACTGTGTATATCATTTTGTTTCCAGCTCCCTTCCCTCAACATTGCATTTTTGAGATTCAGACGCACATTGTCATGTATCAGTAGTTGGTTAATTTTTATTGTCTAGTTTCAGTCTTTACATCTTTTGTTTTGACTCGATATGTGGTTGACTCTAATTGCCATTGAGAAATTTACAGTGACCTGGGTCATCTCTGATAAGATCTGAGTTTTGTGGCACAAGGGGCAGAGGACAGAAACTTAGGAGACGTCACCCATCTGGGGGGCCTGGGGTGAGTCACTTAGCTGCTCTGACCTTGGACCCCTATCTATGAACAGTCATCAAGGATGCTAGTCCAACAGCTTTGCAAGGTCCAGAGGCAGACAGACTACGAAGGGGCCCTGGGGACACCCGGAGACACTCTGAGGGCACAGTATCAGGCAGCATGTCACCCTGGGCCCTCTGGTTTCTAAGCTCTACAATTGTGTTGTGCACAGTATTTACCATTGATTTTTAAAAATCAGTTCTGAGCTCTGGTTGCAAAATCTAACGTTCACGTCTTGCTACAAACACATGATGTTCAGCCTCCTAGTTTTGACACACCACACATACACACAGAGAGACACCCCTGCCCCTTTCATTGATGTAGTTCTCCATCTCGTCAAAGAGCTTATTATTTTACAGAAGTTCTCTTGGGGGCATGAGCTGCAGCAGCCCTCTCTTCTGTATTTATTTATTAATTAGCTGGCTGAGTGGGAAATCGCACCCTTTTCTTATTCATTGTTTTTTAAGGATTTGAGCTGATTATCTAAACAAACAGTGCTCTTAAAATTTTCCCTCAAGTAGAATTGCTAATCCCACCTTCTATTTTTCTTAAAATAATATAAGATCCATTTCCCCCTGAATAGTCTCTGTTGTTCATTTCACCTTTTCAAGGACAAGCCGAGTCTGGGCATGGATTAAAAACCCAAGTCCAATCTCATACCTCCAAGTGTCCCAGAGGAAAAGGTATGAAAAAAGCCTATTTGCTCCATGGTGAATAGGTGTTCACAGTTTTAAAGAACGGTCCTTCAAGTATTAGATGCATTCCAAAACTGCTTTTGAAACAGAAAACGTGATGCAAAGTCTACCTGGCCAGTTAAAAATCTTGAAGAAAAAATGACGTGAACAGGAGTCCCCTGAAGTTTCCTCCCAGTGTGGAAGGTGTTGCAGTGATGAAGTACTACACCTATCATCAAAATAAAGCAATGCCACATTTGATATAGGACCTTCCCTAATTCATGGTCATAATAAAAGTTAAAGGAGGAAGAAGTTACCATTCAAAATGAGATCATTTGTGTTTGTTACAAAAAGAAGTGCAATTCTGCCTTCATGAGCATTTGGAAGATTTCTCTTGAAATGCATCCTATGTTAAATCTCCGAGTACAGGTAACAGCTAGGAGTGAACAGGTGCGTGGCCCTGGGTGGTGGGAGACACAGTCAAGAGGGCAGCTTAGGCAGAAGCCAGGGTGTGTGGTCCCCCCAGAGCAGGAGGACCTGACAAAGTAAGGAGCCGGTGTGGCGCCACCTCCTTTCACCTGCCCTGTGGCCCTGCAGGTGAGGCAGAACCCAGGTGAGGCCCTGTCTGCCACTGCTCCTTCCCGCCTCCAGAGGGTTCTTCCTTACTTGTGTGTATCACACAAGGAACCAGGAAAGACAGAGGGGTTTGGGTGCCCCAGGACCTATGAATGCCACTTTATTTGGAGACAGGGTCTTTGTAGGTATGATTAAATATGGGTCTGGAAATCATCCGGGATCTAGAGTGGGCCCTGAATACAAGGACAACTGTCCTCATGAGAGAAAGGAGATGGGGATTTGGGACCCAGAGACACAGGATGGAAGCAAAGATTGGAGTTATACAGCTACGAACCAAGGAACACCAAGGATGACCAGAAGCCATCAAAAGCGAAGCATGGAAATGATTCTCCCTCTGAAGGAACCAACCCTGATCTCAGACTTCTAGCCTCTAGAACTACAAGAGAATACTTTACTATTGTTTTAAGCCACCAAGTTCTTGGTAATTTTTTATGGCAGCCACAGGAAACTAATACATTGAGTACCCCAGACCCTGGAAGAGCTGGAGTCCAATACCAGGGACCCTTGTGCAGGTGACATCGGCAAAGAGGGACCCCACCCCAGCCAGCTCCCCAGGCAGCGCAGGTTCTAAAGCTTGGCTGGGGCTTGCTGTGCAGATCTACACAATGAGATCAGCACAGGGCCGGACAACAAACCAGCTGGGGAAAGATTCTCAATGGTTATTATCTCAGCATGGACGTACTACTGGCTGGACCTGACTTTCCAAGTTCTAAGAGGGAGAGGGGTGGAATAACTTCAGGTCACCTGAGTTGATGGAGGAGATGCGGGGGCAGGGAACTGAAGATGCCTATTAACGTCATCACGTTTCATGTGGACGGCATCACGTTTTATCCTCACAAGAAACTTCAAAAATCCTGTTATCCACTCCAGGTTAGAGACGAGGAAACTGAGCTTGGACAGGGGAAATCATTGTCTAAGACCCCAGCCCCCCGGCTTGAGAAAGACAGGCTGGCTGCCCAGGTACCAGCACTAAGCCCTGTGTTGCTCCACCCCCGAGACCATCAGGAAATGAAAGTCCAGGAGCGACTGTGCAGACTCCTCCTCTGGACGGATGCTCTTGGGGTTGGGCTAATTTCCACCAGCGTGGTGTGGAGTTTGCCTTCAGCCATCCATGGGCAGTGGAGGGTGAAGAGTGGAGGCCAAGCCAGTGCAGATAAAAATTCAGCTCTGGTGAAAGGGGTGTCTGATGAGGCCCCTGAGTGGCTCCTAACTGCACATAAACAAATAACTTTGCAAATCGATTTTATCTGATCCCTACCTAGAAATGTTCCCCAAGGGCCCGAGTGGTGTAAAGGTCACAGAATCCTGCAATTAAAGAAATTCCTAAATAAAACTCCTGGATACATTAGTAAATTTCCCCAAGGGTCAGTTGGATGTGTTTTGTGTGTGACCCACCATCCACGATGTGCAACACTCAGGGATGGTGGGAAACCAGCCCTGTCCCCCTACACGCAGTCAGACAGTAAGAGCACAGGTAAGTTATGACTGTTTGTGACAGTTGTTTGCCTTTCCATGTATCTACTGACCTAACCAAAACTTCTTATGCATTTCTGAGTGCATATTTACTGAATCTAGTTTTAAGAAAAGTAGAAAAACTGCAGGACAATAGACAGCAGAGGCTACAGGTTAGCATCATCCTAGAACTACCTGGAGAGATTGTTTTAAATGCCCTGCCTGAACCCCAGCCTGGAATTTTGACAAAACTGGCCTAGGGGAGTATCCAGCATTGGTGATTTGACTGTGCGGAAACCACAGACCATGGACCGACATACAACTCAGATCGGGAAAGCAGACAGAGGACTTTGAGGAAAGGAAGGAAGCACTGGTGAGTGAAATGCAGTTGGCTGACCATTTTAAAATACTGAATTAAAATGATCAGTAAGGTGTAACCTGTGTCAGAGAACACAAGGTAGAAATAGGATTTAGCTGTGAGCACAGCAAAGACATGGAGGACGTGCCGGTGAAGACACGGAAACCAGGTGTCAAAGAGTCGTCTTTTCCACAGCCTCAGGTGGGCATAGGGACAGGTTTGACAGAATTGACGTAAACCTTCTGGAACTTTCCACTAGTCACTCACATTACTCCCTCAAGAGTTTAATTGCTGGACTCATTTAGCACAGTCTCCAAGACGAAAGGTGTCATTGGTTGAGCTTCCAAATCAATCCGTGCATTCATATTTCAGTAATGAAGATTAAAATCTGCTAAAACCACCTGACTACCCTGGATATAGCCAACTCTTAGGCAACGAAATGATGAGAAACTCCTGAGGTCTGACTGAATATTGAAGCCTAAAGTCCTAATAACCTGATGATCCTACAACAGGTCCAAACAGAGAGTCTGAATCCTGAGGCCTGATTTCCTTAAGAACCAAAGACATTGTCAACCCCCAACCAAGACAGAGGGTCAGAAGAGGCGGCCCGAGAGCCTCTATCAGATGCGGTGAGGTCTGACTCTTCTGTACTCTGCAGGCCTGAGTCCACAGGCCCAGAGGCCTCCTGGCCAGAACACGTGGCCTCCCCGTGCCCAGGCTCTGCTACCCTCCCATCCTCCCAGCTACCCCCATGCACCATCCTAGAAGCTGTCTTTGGAAACCAATTTCTGAGACTCCCCGTCATCAACCTGTGTTCCTTCATCAGCCACAGCAACAGGAAAACTCATTCCAGGGAAATGAGAGCCACTGGCCTGATTTTCCGCCCCCGGTCCAGCCCTGGCCTCATCCTTCCGAGGCCTGACCACATCTTCCTGTTCTTGCTGGCCGGATTCGCTGGTGCGGGTCTGCATTTCTAGGTTAGAACTGGGAATGTGAGCAAACTACCAGCAGCTGGAAGTCTGCCTTTGATAGGCTCCCAGCCTGTGCAGAGGAAGATATACTGGGTTTTTCACTAGAAGCCTATTTTCATGCACTATGAAATTCAAGTCAAGAGTTGGATTTCCCCAAACTCATTCTACGAGGCCACCATCACCTTGATACCAAAACCAGGCAAGGATGTCACAAAGAAAGAAAACTACAGGCCAATATCACTGATGAACGTAGATGCAAAAATCCTCACAAAATACTAGCAAACAGAATCCAACAGCACATTAAAAGGATCATACACCATGATCAAGTGGGGTTTATCCCAGGAATGCAAGGATTCTTCAATATACGCAAATCAATCAATGTGATACACCATATTAACAAGTTGAAGGAGAAAAACCATATGATCATCTCAATAGATGCAGAGAAAGCTTTCGACAAAATTCAACACCCATTTATGATAAAAACCCTGCAGAAAGTAGGCATAGAGGGAACTTTCCTCAACATAATAAAGGCCATATATGACAAACCCACAGCCAACATTGTCCTCAATGGTGAAAAACTGAAACCATTTCCACTAAGATCAGGAACAAGACAAGGTTGCCCACTCTCACCACTCTTATTCAACCTAGTTTTGGAAGTTTTAGCCACAGCAATCAGAGAAGAAAAGGAAATAAAAGGAATCCAAATCGGAAAAGAAGAAGTAAAGCTGTCATTGTTTGCAGATGACATGATACTATACATAGAGAATCCTAAAGATGCTACCGAAAAACTACTAGAGCTAATCAATGAATTTGGTAAAGTAGCAGGTTACAAAATTAATGTACAGAAATCTCTGGCATTCCTGTACACTAATGATGAAAAATCTGAAAATGAAATCAAGAAAACACTCCCATTTACCATTGCAACAAAAAGAATAAAATATCTAGGAATAAACCTACCTAAGGAGACAAAAGACCTGTATGCAGAAAATTATAAGACACTGATGAAAGAAATTAAAGATGATACAAACAGATGGAGAGATATACCATGCTCCTGGATTGGAAGAATCAATATTGTGAAAATGACTCTACTACCCAAAGCAATCTACAGATTCAATGCAATCCCTATCAAACTACCACTGGCATTTTTCACAGAACTAGAACAAAAAATTTCAAAATTTGTTTGGAAAAACAAAAGACCCCGAATAGCCAAAGCAATCTTGAGAACGAAAAAAGGAGCTGGAGGAATCAGGCTCCCTGACTTCAGACTATACTACAAAGCTACAGTAATTAAGACAGTGTGGTACTGGCATAAAAACAGAAAGATAGATCAGTGGATCAGGATAGAAAGCCCAGAGATAAACCCACGCACATATGGCCAACTTATCTTTGATAAAGGAGGCAGGAATGTACAGTGGAGAAAGGACAGCCTCTTCAATAAGTGGTGCTGGGAAAACTGGACAGGGACATGTAAAAGTATGAGATTAGATCATTCCCTAACACCATACACAAAAATAAGCTCAAAATGGATTAAAGACTTAAATGTAAGGCCAGAAACTATCAAACTCTTAGAGGAAAACATAGGTAGAACACTCTATGACATAAATCACAGCAAGATCCTTTTGGACCCACCTCCTAGAGAAATGGAAATAAAAACAAAGGTAAACAAATGGGACCTAATGAAACTGAAAAGCTTTTGCACAGCAAAGGAAACCATAAACAAGACCAAAAGACAACCCTCAGAATGGGAGAAAATATTTGCAAATGAAGCAACTGACAAAGGATTAATCTCCAAAATTTATAAACAGCTCATGCAGCTCAATAGCAAAAAAACAAACAACCCAATCCAAAAATGGGCAGAAGACTTAAATAGGCATTTCTCCAAAGAAGATATACAGACTGCCAACAAACACATGAAAGAATGCTCAACATCATTAATCATTAGAGAAATGCAAATCAAAAGTACAATGAGATATCATCTCACACCAGTCAGAATGGCCATCATCAAGAAATCTAGAAACAATAAATGCTGGAGAGGGTGTGGAGAAAAGGGAACACTCTTGCACTGCTGGTGGGAATGTGAATTGGTACAGCCACTATGGAGAACAGTATGGAGGTTCCTTAAAAAACTAAAAATAGAACTACCATATGATCCAGCAATCCCACTACTAGGCATATACCCTGAGAAAACCATAATTCAAAAAGAGACATGTACCAAAATGTTCATTGCAGCTCTATTCACAATAGCCCGGAGCTGGAAACAACCTAAGTGTCCATCATCGGATGAATGGATAAAGAAGATTGGCACATATATACAATGGAATATTACTCAGCCATAAAAAGAAACGAAACTGAGCTATTTGTAATGAGGTGGATAGACCTAGAGTCTGTCATACAGAGTGAAGTAAGTCAGAAAGAGAAAGACAAATACCGTATGCTAACACATATATATGGAATATAAGAAAAAAAAATGTCATGAAGAACCTAGGGGTAAAACGGGAATAAAGACACAGACATACTTGAGAATGGACTTGAGGATATGGGGAGGGGGAAGGGTAAGCTGTGACAAAGCGAAAGAGAGGCATGGACATATATACACTACCAAACGTAGGCTAGATAGACAGTGGGAAGCAGCCGCAGAGCACAGGGAGATCAGCTCGGTGCTTTGTGACTGCCTGGAGGGGAGGGATAGGGAGGGTGGGAGGGAGGGAGATGCATGAGGGAGGGGATGTGGGAACAGATGTATATGTATGACTGATTCACTTTGTTATAAAGCAGAAACTAATAAAAAAAAAAAAAAAAAAAAAAGAGTTGGATTTCCAAGAATTAGATGCATGCCTCAGCAGCAACAAAGTCACGGGCATTTAGTAAACTCCAGGTCAGTCCTGAAATCCTGAGGCAGACTTGCCCCCAAACAGCTGCATTCACCAGGCGTTTCCACTGAGTCACAGGTACTGGTTTTACTCTTTGTTACAACATACCGAGAATAGAGGCAGAAAAGCACAATCTTAGGAAGGTGTGGATCACACTGATGACTGAGAAACGGTCTTTAATTTCTCCTGAAATGCCGAATCTCTAAATTAAAGAAGAAAAGGGGCTTCCCTGGTGGCGCAGTGGTTGAGAGTCCGCCTGCCGATGCAGGGGATGCGGGTTCGTGCCCCGGTCCGGGAGGATCCCACATGCTGCGGAGCGGCTGGGCCTGTGAGCCATGGCCTCTGAGCCTGCGCGTCCGGAGCCTGTGCTCCGCAACGGGAGAGGCCACAACAGTGAGAGGCCCGCGTACCGCAAAAAAAAATAATAATAAAATAAAATAAAAAAGAAAAGACTTGTGTAACCTTCTCTGCCATCACAAAGTTACATAACACACTTAAAATATCATAAGATTTTAATGGAAAATGAGGCAGGAACAGTTGCAGAATTTCCCATAATTGGGAGCCCCGATGCCAGGTGCACCCATGGCCTCACCCTGGGCCTCTGTTCCCTAAGAGGCCTTTGAGGGAACCCTGTCCCTGGGACCCAATGGCTGCTGTCACTTTCCTTTTGCTCTTGTTGTCACTAACTTTGCTTAATGACCTTGTTCTCTGGGACTCACCGTTTCTCCAGCAGAGAAACAGGCCTATAGCTCTTTGAGGCTGGAGTTGGGGGAATTTGCTCTCTGGCCGAGACCCCAGAGTACAGGGGGCAGAGCCGCATGTGTTGTGATGGGACCAAATGTTCCAGACATTTCTTTTCTAATGGATGTTCAGTATTTTAAGTGGCACATCAGTTTCTCTGGGGTACGCTTATCCAGTTCACTCCATCAGCTTCAATAAAGGCCAGATTTAAAAGAAAGTAAAAAAAAAAGAGGAAGAAATAGCATGTTCTTCACTGTGTGTGTGTGTGTATATGAGAGAGAGAGAGAGAGAGAGAGAGAGAGAGAGAGAGAGAATTCAAACTTCTGAATGAAAACCAAAAGGCATTAACAAGGCAGAGGAACAGAAAGTACCTATGAAGAAAAAGGCCAGGAACGCTTTCCCTAAACGCTGACATTTAGCCATGTTCAGCCAGCGGATTCTCCAGGAAGGGGCTTCTCCTTTGCTTCCTCTGTGCACCGCCCCTCCCTTGGCTTTTCCTTCATATTTTCTGTGCCTTTTTGGTGAGCAGAATAAAGACCCCGGCCCAAGGTGTCAACATCCTATACCTTAAACCTGCCACCTTACCGGGCACAGGGGAAGGGACATTGCAGGTGTGACTAAGTGACCGATATTGAGATGGGAGTTCATTCTGGATGACCCGGGTGGACCTGATGAAATCACAAGGGCCCTTACCAGTGAAAGAGGCCAGAAGGTCAGAGTGAGAGATGTGAGGGCTGAAGCAGAGGATGGAGTGGCATGGGGCCACCAGCCAAGGAATGCAGGCAGCTTCTAGAAGCTGAAAAAGGCAAGGGAACAGACCCTCCCCTAAAGCTTCCAGAAGGAACGCCCACACATTGACCTTAGCCCCGGGAAACTGACTTCAACGTCGTGATCTTCAGAACAATAAGATGGTAAATGTGGGCTGGTTTAAGCCTGTAGAAGGGATAAAAGAAAGTTCTGGAACCACTGCTGCCCCTAGGGAACTTCCCATCTTGGCTTGCAGAAAGAAGATTTAGACGTACGAAGAAGAGACTGATTCGGGAAGAGACACAGTGAGAGGATTCGGAACCCAGTTATAAAAACCAAAGCACACAGACGGGGACGGGGCTCAGAGTTCTCCTTGAGGGGCGGGACGGGCTGCAGCTGTGCTCCAGCAGCACGGGCAGGGGCCCCTCGCTCCTTCACGGCTTCTGCCATCAGCACCCCGGCTGCAGCAGGTGCAGCCCACCCGTCCTCTCTCCATCCTGCTCCAGCTTGGAAGTGGCCCAGCCCGCAAGGTCAGAGGCAGGTCCTGGTCCCAGAAATGTCCAAATGGGCAGACCCCAGGATGGGACTGCCCGGGTTCCATGGACAATTCAAATCGTTGAGGCGTTTCCAAAGGGAATCTCGGAGCAGGGTGGGCTTCCCCACAACCAGGGCTAAACCGGCCCTTGAGGAGCTGTCTGCCCATGTTTCCAGAGGAGACCCCGTCCCTGCCAGGAGGGCAGAAAGGAGGGGCCCGTTCACGGCTGTCATCATGCAGGTGCGGCCTTCTCGCGGTTATAAGATGTGAGTGGGGTGCCTGTCAGTTGGGATCTGCACACAGGAAGGAACAGCCAGGCCGACTCTGTCCACTGGGCAGCATTTTCCAACTGAGAGCTGAAAGCGGAGGGGTGGGGAGGGAGAGGACAGGGTCCTGGTTGTTTCCAACACCCAGCGCACCTACAGTGGCTCTGCTTAGTTAGAGCAATCCCCAGACACTTTGAACGACCCCGCATTTCTCTATTCCACTGTGGCTTCTCTTTTCTCCCCCAAGCCTCTTAACTGTTTCCTGGTGTCTGCCTCCATAACGCCTGCTCTCTCCCCTGCTTTTCTAGTGGGTGCACCTCTAACTGCCGGGCACCTCTGTGTTTTGTCAGAAGTTCAGCTACCAGCGTGGATTTAGCCTCCTGCCTTGGGACCCACTAGAGAGTCATGGCAGGATGGCCTCGTGCCTGGGCTTCAGGTAGTCTGGTTGGGAAGCCCAGGTCCACAGGACAGCGTCCAGTGAACAAGGAAGGGTAGGAGATGCCGAGCCAGCAGGCAGCCCCCAGGGGAGCTTGGGGTACAGAGGGGTGACGGCCCTGGGAATGAAAGGGGCCTGTTTTGCCTCTAATCTGTTCCAGTTCATACTCAGAGTCAAGTCACGGCCACAGGAAGTACTCATCCTCCTGCCCCAAATCGACCAAGAGTCAGGAAAGGACGGTCACACCTTGGAAATTACCTTGGGAAGGAGAGCCTGGAGTAACCAACCCCCTTTAGAATCCGCAGCTCGGACACCCGCAGCTCTCCAGGGCCAGGAAGACCGCAGCCACGAGCCTCAGCCTGGAGCCGCCAGTGGGCTGTCCAGGGGCACAGAGCCGTGACTGTGCAGATTGGCCATTTGCTCTGCACGAGCGTCACAGAGGCTCCTTTGGCAATGATGTCAATTCCTCTCCATCAGCTTTGGCGACGCTGAGAGCAAGTTTTTCAGGAGGCTGGGACGAGTATCATGGGGCCCGCTCTGCACACCGGGCATGAGGAAGGAACATTCACCATCCATCCTCTGATGTTTTCCAAATGGCCTCCACAGCGGCTGTCAGCACGAAGAATTATTTTATTACATTTTCAGATGTAACCGGGAAATCTCGTTTGGAGCCACTGTTTGGATGTTAAAACGGCATAGACAGATTTTCCATAACTGGGGAACAAATTGATCCCAGCGAACACAGCAAGAGGAAGTGCCTTCGGCACAGGCGGGGAGGGCGGGGAGGTCAGGAGGGGTGGTCGTGGCTGACCCCCGAGGGGAGAGGAGCGGCCTGAAGCCTCGCCGGGGGCCTCCTCCACCCCGGCGTGCAGGTGAGTCCTCTCCCCTGTCTGGGCCTCTCTCTTTTGTGGAATGAGGGGTCTGGGCTGGGAAGGACTTGGCTCTGGAGGCGGGATGAGGAGGACGTGCAGAGAACAGCAGGCCCTTCATCTTACTGAGTTGAGCAAAGGCCTGGGTTTCTATAGTGACAGCCAAATATTTGGATTTAAAGGCAGCCCCGTTTAGCCCTCTGAGAGGGTCTGGCCAAAGCCTGGGATGTATGGTATCATGTAAATCATGGTCTGCCTTCTCAGCTGGTCATCTGAAAGGAGCCCCCTCGCCTCCTGAAACACAGCTCCGAGTGGTAGGAAAAGGCGGAGTGTGGGACTGGAGACCATGCCTCAGTGTGTGTGTGCGTGTGTGTGTGTGTGCGCGCACGCACGCACGTGAGCACCAGGCCCATGTGTTGAACACACCAAGGTCCATGTGTCTACATGCGTGCTTGTGAGTGTACATACGTGCAACTTACCTATGTGTATGTGTGAAAGTGCCCCTGGGACAGGTGTGTGTTTCTGTGTGTTTGCACGTGTACATTCACGTGCTGGCTCGTGCACTATGTCAGGGGAGCGTCACCCCACCCCTGGCCCCCTCTTTGCCCTCAGATGCCCCTGGAGACCTCAGCCATGTCCATGCAGGCCAAGTGCTTCCTCAGCGGTCCATCCATTCTCTGTTTCCAGCCCAGCAGCGATCTCCAAAGCCACTGTGCTGTTAGGAAACCCGCCAGCCACTGGCAAGTTCCTCCTAGTAGGAGGCCCCTCTCCACCCAGGACTGGCCCCTGTGAAGCGGCGTGTGGACCCATCAGGTCACAAGCACCTTGGTCCTCAGGGTGCCACACACACGGGGCTCAAACAGAACAAGGAGAGGGACCCAGCCTTCCATGGAAGGCAGGCGGGGGGCCCAACGCAGAGTTCCCTCCAAGGGAAAGGGTGGAGAGGGGCTTCTAGTCTCCGTGGAGGGGACTGGGGTTCCTGGTTCGTGGAGGAAAGACCCAGCAGGTCGTGGTCCCAGAGCTGCCACGTCCCATGACTCACACCAGAGCAGTCTGTTGCCCCCTCTCTAGGAGCATTTTCTACCCCTAAATTTACCTCACTCTCTGCTTCCAAATCATAATCTCAAAGACATGATGCGTATGAAACTTGATGACACTTCTTGGGCCACCATGGAGAGAAGCAGGAAGAAACATCCCTGACCGTCAAGAGCACCGGGGTGGGAGCTAGCGCCCAAATGCCCACACAGCTGCCACCCCACCCACAGGGGCACCCAGCATCCTGAGCGGGCGAGAAACTGGCAATGCCGCCCACATCAGGCTGGCACCATCTCTGCCCGTTGTTTACATGGCAGGGTGAGAAGCAGGCCCCCCTGTGCTCTGGGTCCTGCACAGAAGATGCACAGTGGGGACCAGAAGCCAGGAGCCTGGCCCATGTGTGATCTTGGAGTGAAGCTCCACGCAGGACGGGACAGCAGTGGAAGCTACGCCCACGCCCGACCAAACACAGAGGAGGACCTGAGAGACAGTCAACAGACCCCACAGCCCTGAGGACATTGTCTTACCCAACAGCTCAACACAGAACGGAGTTTAATTCTCACTTCCTTGAAACCCAGGAGAGCAGGAAACTTGCCAGCAAGGTCCTGAAGGGAAGAGGAAGGAATATATAACCCCGTAATTACCAGAAAGAGATGTGCGCACCATAGTTTGCTAAATTCGCAGTCAACTAGAAGAATCAAACGAGTCGCCCAAGGTAAAAAATCTACACTTGAGGTATGAATTTAACTGACAAAAATCAAATGGAAGATGAGAGCGGACACTTTAGGAGTTGGAAAGCTTAAATGTTCAATGAGAGTTTTCTTTCTGAGGAGAATGACCAGTAAGATTCAAAGTGAAGCGGAGACAAATGAAAACGTGGCCTTTGGTTTTTTCTCCTTCTCGGAAGGCGGGTCTCCATTGCAGAGCAGGAAATGAGGAAAGGTCCATATGGAATCCACGTCGCGACCGCCTTCACCAAGAGAAAACGTCTCAATGAGAATCATCTTGATTCAAGCCTTGTCACTACAGCCTGAAAGCTAGATATAAATTATCAAAATATCCTTTGAACATTGGTCCATTAGAAGCTTCAAAGAGAATGTGGAATGCCACGGAAGAGTGGGAAATTACCCAAGACCAGGATGGGTGGAGTGCAGGCTGGGTCCTCGCCCCTCTAGACTTACACACTTAATCATGAAATTGTGCACTTAGTGAGAGGCAAGGCCGGTCTCGCACAGATGAGAGGAAGGGGTGTTTTGTGAACATAAGATAGAGATGCAGCCCTGAACCTCCCACCAGGTCCTCTGGGTATCCAGTGCTCATCTCCAAACAGACAGAGAATATTTTCTCCTCTGCATCCCGACTCTGTTTCCAGCTGTCGGTGGAAGCTGCACCCGTGTGAATGGATGGAAGAGGAGCCCCTTGGAGGTGGGCTCACCTCACCTGCAGCTCCAGCAAATTTACATGAAATTGATCATTGACTAATGGCCCTCCCGAGCCGCCCATCTCCTGGCAGAGTGCTGCTCCACTTGGTGAGTTAATTCCTTCTCTAGGACAGAGGTACATGCACAGAGAGCAGCACGATGAGAAAAGCACGAGGAAATTGGCTTCTGTTCCTCCGATTTCCTGCAGGGGCATTGGACAGCCCTCCAGGCAGCGGTGCCTCTCCGGAAAGGTGTTTGTGCCCTTGGGGTGAGTCTGGGGGGTCTGCGGGTGAGGTGAGAGGCTTGGAAGCAGGAAGCAGAGTTGGCCTGGCAGCTTCTCCGAAGGAGAGGGAGCTGGGATCAGGAGGCCAGATTGAAAATGTACAGAAATTATGGATTACTTTGCATAAGATGCTCGCCTCTGGTTTTTCCCTCTTTGCCACTGGCGATGGGGGACAACTGGTGTGGCTTCTGCTTGGCTCTCTGTGGCCTGATACTCTGGACTAAAATGCAGGGCAAACAGCAGGGAGACATGCAGCTTTGTGACCCGAGGGGCAGTGATTGAACCTGGGAAGAAGCCAGAACTGTGACACGAGGCCCCCGTCGCCTTCTGTTCCCCTCACCCGTTCCCCACCCAACAAGCCAAGTTATTGACCCAAGTCAGAGATTCTGGCTGATGTGGTGAAAAATCCTGATATGCATGCAGATGTGCAGGGGAACCTCTATACGGTGAGTCCAATTCCTAATTTGACGGGGGATAAAGGAAGCAGCGCAGAGGCTGGAGGCAAAGTCTCCAAACTCTCAATCCATCAGTGCCCACCAGCTACCGTGGATCCCAGAACACAACAATGGATGGGAATTGAACACGCACACATTCGGATGCAAGTCATCATCATCATCATTGTTATGATTATTACCAACATGTAAATTGTCTTTTCCTGGTTTCATGGAGTATAGTTTAGAATAAAAAAATAAATGATACATACATAAGTTGTATGTATTGACTAGCTTCCAGCATTAGTGAATAAGGGAAAGTTAAGACTATTAAGTCTTCTAGTTAGTACTGTAAGTTACTACAGTTGTAAGTTACAGATGTTTATAACAGCATCATTTATAATAGTGAAAAGTTACAAATAACTTACAGTCTATAATCCGGGAGACTTTTGTTATGTCTATTAAATGGAACACTATATAGCCATTAACAACTATGAGTACAAAAACATTTTAATGTTTTTTGTTTGTTTGTTTGTTTGTTTTTTTGCGGTATGCGGACCTCTCACTGCTGTGACCTCTCCTGTTGTGGAGCACAGGCTTCGGACACGCAGGCTTAGCGGCCATGGCTCACGGGCCCAGCCGCTCCGCGGCATGTGGGATCTTCCCGGACCGGGGCACGAACCCGTGTCCCCTGCATCGGCAGGCGGACCCTCAACCACTGCGCCACCAGGGAAACCCCATTTTAATGTTTTTAATACAATTGTGTTTATAATATAACCGTGAGATTAAAATGTACTTACTGTGTGTGTAGCGTAATCCCAATTTTGTTATGTAGGTATACAACAAAGTTGTTGTGCATGTGTGTTTTCTTCTTCACAATCTTTGTATATTTCTCAAATTTCTGTGATAATCATGTATCATTTATGAAGAATAATTTATTTTTCAAAGTACCATGACATTTTTAGAATTTTTGTTTATTTTTAATTATGAAATATTTCAAACAGAAAATAAAAATGTTGACATGTTCATCTCTCAAGTTTAACTTGGATTATCATATTTAACCATATTTAACACATTTAACATATTTGTATTGAGACATTTTTGAAATAAATTGTTACAGCTCCAACTGCAGCCACACCCCAGCACAATCTTTCTCTGAAGTGGGAGTCATTCTCACATGTGTTTTTCTGCTTTTACTACATATTTATTTTCCCGTAAATGATGTGTACTCTGGATGAGTCTTTTAAAAATTTACATAGGGCTTCCCTGGTGGCGCAGTGGTTGAGAGTCCACCTGCCGATGCAGGGGACACGGGTTCGTGCCCCGGTCCGGGAGGATCCCACGTGCTGCGGAGCGGCTGGGCCTGTGAAGCCATGGCTGCTGAGCCTGTGCATCCAGAGCCTGTGCTCCGCAACAGGAGAGGCCACAGCGGTGAGAGGCCCACGTACCACAAAAAAAAAAAAAAAAAAAAAAAATTACATAAACATTATCGTTTGTGATTTTAAAAGTCATTAAACTTTTTTTAACGTGACTTTGTGATTATTTTTGTCCACACAGAGGCATGTGGATCTGGTTCATTAATTTTTAACTCATGTATGAGGTACCCCTTTGTATGAACAATGATTTGCTTATTTGATCCTCTGTTGTTGGAGAGCCAGACTGTAATTCAGTACTTTTTCTGCTGATATAGACGGTGCTACAAACACCGTCTTTTTAGACGTCCCTTTGGACATGAGATGAGAGTTTCTTTAGAAAGATGCCTGGAAGCAGAATGGCTGGAGTGGAGGGTGTGAATGCCTTCCATTTCCCCAGGTCTTACAAAATTACCCTCTAAAGGGTATGCAACAATTTACCGTCCGTGCTCGGCAGAATAATGGCACCCCAAAGATGTCCATGTTTAATCCCCAAAACCTGTGACAATGTTATGGTACAAGGGGGAACTAAGTTTGCAGAAGGAATTAAGTTTGCTAAACTGCTGATTTCAAAATAAGGAGATGCGCCTGGATTACCCAGGTGGGCCCAGTGTAGTCACAAGGGTCCCTTAACTATGGAAAACAGAGGCAGGTCGGTCAGTGGTAAAGTGATGCTGGCTTTGAAGATGGAGGAATGTACCAGGAGCTGAGGGATGTGGGCAGTAGGCAGAGGCTGGAAAAGGCAAAGGAAGCAGATTCTCTCCTAGAGCTTCTAGAAGCAACACAACCCTGCTAACACTGATTTAGCCCCGTGAGACCCATTTCAGGCTTCTGATCCCCAGAACTATCAGGTAATACATTTGTTCTGCTCTAAGCCCCTCAGTTTGTGGTGACTGCTGACAGCAGCCGTAGGAAACGAACACACACTTCCTTCAGCAATGTTTGAATCCTTGTTTCCCCACATCCTTACAATCACTAAGTGGTACCCAACTTGCCAATATGCTTCTATTCAATGGGTAGGAAATTATCTCACTGTGGTATTACTTTCTATTCCTGTGGAGACGAAGCACTTGAGCTGTTCTCCTAGGATATTAAAAATTATTATTGCCTTTTCTTCAATTTCCCAGTTTATATACTTTGCCCATTTTTCTATTGGATGGCTTGTTTTGTCCTATTTATTTTGTAGGATTTCTTAAAATATTCTGGAAGCTGATCCTTTAGAAATTATATAAATGGTTGTATTAGTTTCCTAGGGCTGCCTTAATAAAGCAACACAACCTGGATGGCTTAGAAAAACGGACAATGATTCTAACAGTTCTACGGGATAGAGTCTGAAATCAGGGTGTCTGCAGAGCCATGCTCTTTCAGTGCTTCCGGCGGGAGCATCCTTCCTGCCTCTTCCAGCTTCTGGGGGATCCAGGTGCTCCTCGGCTTATGGCAGCACCACTCCCATCTCTGCCTCTGTCTTCTCACAGCCTTCTCCCTGTGTATCTGTGTCTGTGCTCACTTTTCTTTCTTCTTAAAGGACACCAGTCATTTTGGATCAGAGCCCCACCCTTCTCTAGCATGACAACAATTTAATTTAATTAATTATATCTACAACTACCTGTTTCCAAATGAAGTCACTTTCTGATGTACTAGGGGTCAGGACTTCAACAGATCTTTCTTGGAGGTGACATAATTTAACACAAGACACTGTAAACGTCTTCTACCAAATTACAGCTTATCTTTTACATTTGTTAATGAAATCTTTTGTCAAATGGAAATATTTAATTTTAATGCACCCATATTTATCCATTTTTGTTCACTGTTAGGGCTTTTTGTATCTTTTTATGAAATACTTTTCTGTCCAGATGTCATAAAAGAGTTTGTCAATAACTCTTAAAAAAAAACACAGTAGCCACAAATATTCCTCACATCACTCAAAAAATGACAAAGGTCCAGATGGTTTTACTTCTATAGTTCTTAGATTTTTAAGAACAGGTAATTCATATCTTATGCAAACTATTCTAGGAAATAGAAAGAAAGCTCTCCAACTCACTCATGAGTTTAGAATAACCTTGGAACCACATTAGCAAGCAACACTTGAAGAGGAGAAAATTGAACTGCCTCTTATTAACACAGACTCGAGATACTAAGTATAGTATTAACCAGTGAATATTATAATGTATTAAAAATACATGTCTTGACAAAGTAAGGTTTATCCCAGAAATATGAGGATGATTTAATTTGATCAAAACTGTTGTGTTATTCACCTCACAAAACAAACTACAGAAAAAAAATATATATGTGTTTATGTATATATATATTCATCTCACTAGAAACAGAATATAAAATTCAATAAAATTCCACAGCCATTCCAGATTCAAAGATACAAACATAATAAATTAAGAACTGAATACCAAATAGTCAACCAAAATCCTATAGCAAAATTAATACTTGACCCTGAGCTGTTACTCTGCAATCTTGTCTTGGCATTGACTTGATAGAGAATGTGTCTTTTGTAGCTCCAATTCAACACCCTAAAAGAGGTTAAGTGGTTGGTCCAGTTTCTTTATCAATAAAATAGAAAGAACTGTAACTTCCTCCTCCTGCAGTGGCTGCAAGTTTGCATGGATAATGTCCACATTACCCTGGGCAGGACACAGATTCTGTATTGCCACCGCTGGGTTCTGGTACTGAGGGCAGTGCCAGGTACAGAGCAGGTGCTCAGTTCAAACATGTGGCTGGAGACTTTAGTTCCTTCCATCGATGGTGAGACTGGTGATATTAATTTGTTCATTGTACACTGATTGAGTGCCCCCTCTGGGCTACACAATGTACAGGCACTGGGACACTTGAGTTCTTCATAAACTTTCTACCGCTACTAAAACAAATAAGAGCCATATCATATTGTTCTAAAAATAGCAATGCAATAGAGACATGAAAGACAAAAAGCAGAAAGGAAGAGGTAAGAGGTCATTTGCAAATTATGATTATATTCCTGAAAGAGCAAAGAAAAGCAACTGTTAAAACCAGTAGAAGCAGTAAGAGAATTTAGTTCAGAACTAGTGGAAATTGACATGTAAAAACAGTATCTTCCCTATATGTGAAGAGTAATCAGATAGGAAATCAAATGAGGGGAAAATCATACTCCTTAATATTACCAAGAAAGTTAACAACAACAAAAGGAAAGTTCAACTTCAACTGAGAGACATGAAAAAGGTCTTGAATAAATTCAAACATATACTTTGTACTTTGCTAGAACAATTCGATATCGTAAGGATATCAGTTCTCTCCAACTTAATCTATAAATGCATTGCAATCCCAGTCAAGACACCAATGAGATTTTTGAGGGAGAGTTGGTGAATTATCCCAATGTTCATTTAAAAACACCAAAATACAAGAAGAGTCCGAGAAATTCTCAAAAAAAAAATTGCTGCATACTAACCTTCACAGATAGTAATATGCATTTGAAAACTGCAAAACATTAAAGCAGGTACTGACTGAGAAATAGGCAGTGAAATTAGGAGAAGAGATTTTAAAAGGCCAAGTGTAAACAAACTACATCTGGGAATTTTAAATGTGATAAAGGTGGCATTTCAAATCCATAAGGAAAAAATCAAAGATCAGACATTTGGAATTCCTACCTCTCCTTTTTCACCAAAATTATTTCCAGATAAATCACAGATTTAAATGTAGTAATCAAAGTATAAACCTATTAGAAGAAAAAAATTGAGAGCATTTCATATTATTATCTTGAAGTGGACAAAGTCTTCTTCGCAAAACACAAGATCCAGAAGCCAAAAAGGACAAGTTCAATCCAGTTAACCACATATTTAATAATATAAATTTTCAAATATTGTATCATAAATCAAGTAAAAAAATCTGAAGAAAAGATATTTAATTAAGGAATATTTTGTAACGTGAATGGTAAAGTTCTATATAAATTATCAGAAAAAAGGGAGGATAATTCATTAGAAAAACAAGCATAGGCTACAAATAGAAAGGTAAATAAATACACATGGCCAGCGAAATCTGACAACACTCAATTTATAATTAAAGACATACAATTGAAACTGTATTTAGAGGACAATTGTTACCTATCAAGGCCAGGGGCTGGGAACTAGGCTCTCTCCAATGGCCTCACTGATAGGATTATAAGGATGGGATCATAAAATAGGATTATTATTCTCAAATGAAATTAACCCATCAGTTCCGTTTCGGGGAATTTATTCTACAGATAAAGTTCACAAAGACATATAGACATGGATGTTCAAGGCAGCAAAATTAGAAAATCCTGAATGCTGAATGCTTTATGGTAAATTATCCACTCTCTTCTATGGTGCCTTTAAAAAGCTGGGTTAGCTGGCATGCAAAGATACCCATGTCAGATAAAAATTCAAGTTTCTAGTGATATTGTGGTTTGACCATATGCTTTTATTTCTCCAAAAACAATCTGTGTGTGTGTGTGTGTGTGTGTTTAAGAGTATGAGTGTGCATGTGTAAGAAAATAAAATTTCTGGGAGTTTACTCAAGAAACAACAAATGAACAGTGATTAAATGTACAGAGGGGGACTGGAGTTATCAAGACAGGAAGAGTCTTTCTTTCAATTTTTTTTTTTTTTGGTTCAGGTTGACTTTTAACCAGGTCCATGTATTACTTTTATCATATAAAATAGTAATGAAGCAATTCTAAAACTCGAAGACAGAATTTTAAAAGGTAGATTTATAAAAGCGTTGAAGAGAAAATGATCTTGGGTATGCCATGTCTTTAATTAAAAGCATACTTCTGCTCCTAACCCTTTAGCGTTTCCTGTTCAGCTCTGATTCTTATATTCAAATGTCTTTCTTTATCTCTCTGTACCTTGAAGTGGACATTCTGCATGCTTCCTTTTGAGCACCCTGCAATAGATTATATTCCATTTCCTGATTCTCTTGAGATAGAGACCCCATCCACAGAACGGAAAGCAGCCAGGCGGAGGCCTCAGCCCGGACGGTCAACCATGGCTCTGCCCTCCATCCTCTTTGCCTTCATGAGCTTATCAGTGTTTCCAGATATGCACCGTCTCTGGGAAATGTCTGGTCTCACCTTACCTTTTCTGCCCTCAGTTTATTGACATTAACCCACAACTGGTGCTGGCTTACCCCAAACTCAGACAAATATGTGCAGACAGAAAGACAGACAGAGAGAGAGAAACAGAGCTCTTGAATGAATTTACCCAAGAACTCTCAATTAGAAAATCTAGAAAGACACTAAGTTTAGGTCAGCATACATATAAGTTTTGTGTTTTATGCTTTACTATTGTTTTTATTTTGAATGTTGTATCCTGATCTTCTCAACATTGAGCATCAGTGGTTTTCATCAGGCTTGGCCACAATGTAGAAGAGGTTGTCACCTAGGAAGACCATTTGCTTCTGCATGTGTCTGTTTGTTATAAAGTCCTTCTAAAAAGTACACCCAAAAGTCAATTTTCATTCTGACTCTTCTGCAGAGTGGTCCTGAAGCTTCCTCCATAAGCAGTTTGTCTTGCTTTATCTTCAGGACCTTTACATGTGGTTATGAGCATACAAATAATCCAGAGCTCACTATCCAAGAATCCCATCACTAATTACATTCAGATAATAGCACATTGATAGACATTGGAGGTCAAATAAAACTTACTCTCCAGATAATAAAGTGTTGATGGATTTCTGACTATTTATGATTATAATTATTTTTCCCCACAAAACCAACAGAATCTTTGCACATCTTCTTTATTAGAATAAAGGTAAATGTAGACATGGGTTTAATTCAAAATGCATACAGAATAATTATTTTTAACATCATTATCAAAATTATGGGACTTGAGTTCTCCAGTGTCATTCTTACCTATACCACAAGGACTTTGCAGTTGCCAAACATTGCATTTTCTCTGCACTGAGCAATTGGGAAGTAGCTCTAAAGCTGCATTTTTCTTTTTTACCTCTTCACAACTATTGTAAGGGTTTTATCATCTTCCCTCATTTAGTATAAAAAAAGGACATAGAGTGGGAAAGATGGAGCATTCTAAATGTTAGCATAAATGTCAAGGTGAAAAGAATAGCAAACCCTAAAAACACTCCCTGATAAAGCCTGGGAAGACTCTTATTTTATTTCAATGACAACCTCTACTTCCAACCCAAGTTTCAAGCCATAAACAATTGATGCCATCTTAAATACAAAGTCGCTTAACCACATTGCCAGAGAATAAACCATTCACAACATTTAATTTGACCTCTAAACCTGAACAGCCTTCCTAAAGTTTCAGTTTAAGGACAGAATATTGTGTTGCCCCTGTCAAGGACAGACACACAGTAAAAGGCATTTTTAATTGATTCTTCATTCCTTTTTTTATTATTATTTCAGAGGCTCCAGGAAGAGCAAGGAATCAGGTGATGTGTAAGAGAGAAGAAAGGGAAGCTGCTATGAAGACACAATTATGTATTCACACTCTGTCTGAGTCTTCAAATATGCAGTTGAAAAGTGATGAACTCCGTTAAAATTTTTTATATTTCTCAAAATCTAAATGTTTGACATCCTGTAGTAAAAAATGTCTGGGTGCTTAGAGGATTTGTTTCCTTCAGATCTTTGAAGCTGTGCTGACATCACAACAATTTGAAACACAGTGATGTACCTGAGGAGATGTGCAGTGAGCCAGTCTCTGAATGGGGTGTTCAAATTCATAGAACATGTCTCACTTACACTGAGAATTGAACACAGCCCATATTCAACTTTATTCTTTTATGTTTTTAAATTAAAATATATACACATGCACCTATAATGTTGTATATAGTAAAATAGAGAAGGAAGTGAATAAATATTACAGTAGTAAAATAAGGAAGTAAATAAATATTTTACATTGGTATAGTTTCAAATGATAGAAAAAATCAAAATTGAAATAATTCTTTCTTCCCCTACCTTACCCCCATTCTCCAGAAGTAGCCACTTTTAATAGTTTCAATGGTTTTGGTTCTTCTGGAAGTTACCACTATCTTTATATAATGTAGTTGTACTCTTATTTCCAGATTTACCTGTTATCATATAGTATCTACTGACTTCACTTTATGTCAAATTATAAATTGAGCTTACTTCCATTATCTCCACCTTCCCTTCCTTTCTACCTTCCACTGGCTCTTTTAGAGGATACATTTATAACTTTAATAATATATCTAAATCCTTAAAGCTTAAATTTAGATACTATCTATTGAATTCTATTGCCAGGAAAATCAGGAAATTAGTATATAATCACTTTTTTCTCTTTCTCTTTATCCTAACCTCTGAATTTTGTTAAATTATTTTGTACACATTGTCAATATTTTCAATAATTACACTCTGTCCTATAACTGTAATTGCCATTCATGATTTATCTATAATTATATTTGTCAAACTTTAGTGTGCATAAAATAACTTAAGAAATTTATTAAAAGATATTGAAGCCAATTTACTGCCAGCCATATTGAAGTGACTGGTACCAAACTAATCTTGCAGCCATAAACAGCCATAAGCCTGTACAAAAATATATAAGGCAATTGTTTTGAGGCATTGAACAGTGACCACACCAGACCAGGATCTCTGAGAGACGGGAAATTCATGAAGTGATCTCCACAGCTTCCCTGGTATACTTCCAAGACACAATTGTCAACCATGGTGCAGAGGGTAGCAATCCCAATGAGCTTAGGGACAGACACCAGAGTTCAGGCAAAATGGCTCAAATCTGTACAGCAGAGGATGGTAGAAGACAGGAGGAAGGGCTGCAAAGATAGAACTCCAGAATCAATGTTGGAAACCCTTGCAAGTCTGAGGCTGAGGGCTGGGCTGTACATTTGTAGGGCGAGACTACCTGAAGCTTACCAGGTAGCAAATGAAACAGGACTGAACATAGCACAGAGACATGAGAGGGCAAGCAGTGAGGGGAGAAAGTCAGTACCAGGAACATTGGAGCTTTGGTCCTGCCAGAGTGGAGAGACCTCATAGACACCTCTTTGATGTCACAGGCATGCAACTGAGACACTACAAAGACCTCTCTTTGGGAGTAAAGACTACACCCTAGAGTGAGAGCTATTCTAGATCACTCCAACAAAGTGTAAAACCAAACTCAGCCATCATCTGCAGGAAGACAGTATTTGGATATTGAATTCTAACAAGCTGGACCAGCTCAGCACACACTTTAGGTTTTCCACAGCCCTGCACAAGCCAAGCATAAAACCAAACATACGCAAGTCAACATGATCAACATGTAATTGAACTGCCTGCTAGAACAAGAGTTAATTCTCTTCAGGGATAGATAAGGGAATCCAGAGTTGCTATAACAAATAATTTCCAATGCCCAGTGTTCAATCAAAAAGCAATAGATATATAAATAAATAGGAAATTTTGAATCCACTCAATAGAAACTAAACTTGAGATGGCCTAGATGTTAATTTTAGGGGACAAAGTTTTTAAAGCAGCTAGTATAAGTATGTTCAAAGAATCAAATGAAAAAAAAAGTCAAATAATTAAAAATATGGTCTTCATGATGGAACAGATAAGAACTCTAAGAAGATTAGTAGAAACTACAAAAAGGATCCAAAAGGAAATTCTAGACCTGAAAAGTAAACATTAAAATTAAAAACTCACTGGCTGGACCTCACAGCATATTAGGGATAGCAGAGGAAGACAGAGTCAGTGAGTGTATAGTCAAATCAATAGAAATTATCCAATATGAAGAACAGAAAAAGAAAATTTATTAAAGAAAAATAATAAGACTCTCGGAGATCTGTAGGACAATATCAGATGTTCCTGGTAAACTAGAAAAAGAAAAAGTAAGATTGGGGCAGAAAAACTTATTTGGAGAAATAATGACTAGAAGTGTGAGAAATTTTATGAAAAAACATTGATTTACAGATTTAAGAAGTTAAGTGAGCCTCAAGCGTCAAAATATAGAGAAAATACAGCTAGACAAATTATAGTTATACTGCTGAAAATAAAAACAAACAAACAAAAAGTATCAAAAGCAGCCAGAGGAATAAAGATAGATTATATACAGGAGAACAGGGATAATAAAAATTGCTGATTTCTCACAAGAAGCAATAGAGGCCAAAAGACAATGAGATAAAATGGTTTCAAGAACTGAGAGGAAAACCGCAACTTTGTCCATTGAAAATATATTTCAAAACTGTAAATGAAATGGAGATGTTTTCTGATAAACAAAAGCTGAGAGATCTCCTTATCAGCAATCTTTCCTACAACAAATGTTAAAGGATCTTCATTAGGCTAAAGGAACTATATGGGAAGTTGGATCTGTAGGAAAGAAACAGGAAGACCAAAAACGGTAAATAAATGAGTAAACATTTAAGAATTGAGCTTTCTTACTTCTTGAAATTTACTTAAGAGAAAACTAAACATTTAAAGCCAAAATAAAAACATTGTAAGATGAAGTTTACCATGTGTGTATAAATAAAAGGTATGACAGTAATTTCACAAAGTATGAGGATAGAATAGAATTGTAGTATTGTGTGGTTGTTACATTTTTAAACTGTAAACTATGAAGTTTGTAGCTGGGATCGGGAAGCGTGAGGTGTCTAATGGAAAGATAAAAGCGTGAAGTAAGGGGCTTCCCTGGTGGCGCAGTGGTTGAGAGTCCACCTGCCGATGCGGGGGACACGGGTTCGAGCCCTGGTCTGGGAAGATCCCACATGCCGCGGAGCAACTAGGCCCGTGAGCCACAGCCACTGAGCCTGAGCGTCTGGAGCCTGTGCTCCGCAACAAGAGAGGCCGCGATAGTGAGAGGCCCGCGCACCGCGATGAAGAGTGGCCCCCGCTCGCCGCAACTAGAGAAAGCTCTCGCACAGAAACGAAGACCCAACACAGCAAAAATAAATAAATTAATTAATAAAAACTCCTACCCCTAACATCTAAAAAAAAAAAACGATAATTAAAGGGAGAAATAGACACATCCCAATCATAATCAGAGATCTCATGTCACTAAATTCCTACCATTTAAAGAGAACCAAGCCGTGTGTTATCTTTACTTTTATGGGGTCACTTTATTCATGTCCTTTCTTGTTTTTACACCTTTTACTTACACCTTTTCTGTAGTTCGTTTTGCTGGAGTATTTCCTCAAGAAATGCCTGCAGATAGGACCATGGGACTTGCCATGGAGAGCAGCTTCATTCATGGACTCAGGCCACAAACTCCTTTGTAATGTACGTTTCTCGAAACAAAAGATACTCTTATAACAGTTACATCACTTGAAGAACCTGTCATTTCAGTATGATGGATGAACTTAAAATCTAAGATCTATTATTAACAATGTGGCTTTTGATGTTAATTTTCCTCTAAGCATTGTTGGTCTTCATCTGGATATGTCTAAAGAAGGGTGGGTGAGACATTTCCATGAGAAATGAAGTGCCTTGCATTACTTTATGTGATAGAATGATGACATTTCTCAAAGCAGCTCCACCCTTCTCAATATTCTCCCCTCCAATAACCCTACCCAGCAGTTGGTGACGGGGATGTTTTATAAGGTTTTATTCTCTGAAATATGAATGGTCATAGTAATTAAAATATGGCCTCTAGTTTTCCAGACTCACATTTAATTCGTTACCTTTCATTGTTTCTCAGGTCATTTTGAACTGATAAACTGACCCCGAAATTGTAGGCAACCTTATTTATTACTGTATCCTGTGCTATGAAAGGGTATAACACAGGTGACCCAGACATTTCCAAATGCTTATCTTTACCATTCTCATCCTCAAATGGCTTCTACATGAAATATATATATAAATATATATGTATGCATGTGTATGTATATTAAGCATATAAACACAGATATACTATATATATTCCCATCAAAATTTCTGGGATATATTTGTATACAGAACCAGTTAAAGCACTTTAGAAATGTTTCTTCAGCTTTTTTCCACCAATATTTACAAATTTTACCCTTTTGAGTTAGTTTATGTTATGATTTTACTATATCGATTTTATCATAGTTTGTCATAAAATCCCTTTGACTGTCTGCATTTAAAGTGCAAAGAAAATATAATAAATGCTGACTTTCCAAGGAACTTAAAAGGCAAAACACTTTTTGAATCTTGCTATAAGGAGACTCATAGAGAAAGAATCTGATTAAATCCACTTTCAGCTGAAAATTTCTAAGCATTATATTAATGACCTTGAAGATTGTCCAGCAGAACTGTCTTGCGGGTATGAATTTCTTCAAAGGTTGAAATATAGGTTAGAACTCTCCAGAGGCTCCTGTGATATCAAATAAAAAGCTTAATCAATTTGTAGGAGCAAAAAGGTGGACATGCTTTAGAGCACCAGAAATTGATACTCTGAAATCTACAATTATTGGAACTGAAAGTAACTAACTTGAAGTCTGATAAGATTTCTTTCTACCAAGGGTTTCTTCTGCTTGGGCAGACATGAAAGGAGAAACAAATTTCAGTGGATTTGAAAACAACAGAACATTGTAAATGTGTCAGAACTTCCATGCTATAAAAATGTCATCTTATCTGGCCAAAGGTTAAATCCCTTATCCTGATAAATACATTGGCATAGAGACCCTTTCAGTTGTCACCCACTATTAACCCCTGCAATGTGACTTCAAAGCTTGTGTCTAAGCAGAGCCAATCTGGTGTTGGGTCCATGGTGTAGAAGTCTATGTACCTAAGGCCAGGCAGCAGGCATTTGCCCTGCATCTGTTTGTATGAAATGCAAGTACACCTATTACTGTTGGAATTACTGGATATTGTCAGACAAAAAAGGAAACTTCCCAGATTAAAGAAACACCTATACATGTCTATATATTCTCCATTTTTGTTACATGGGAGGGTATCACCAGCATGAACCCACCATGACCGACACCTCCAAGGGCTGCCAGGTAATTAACAAGGGCGCTAGCTGAGTTTTTCTCCTTGGGATTCAATGACAAGTCTGGTAAGAACTCAGAAATCTGTTCCTGATGAACAGGAGGGAGGAAAGTAGATCCTGATGATCTTGAAAGTTTAGCAAAGCACTTGAGAATTACCCATGCTGTCTTGTGATGACAAGTTAAGCGTTGTACCTCCCAGGTGAAGCTCCAAATTGAAATACTAGATTTGCACTGATATCGAAGTACTTAACTGAAGCCTAGTGTCAGTGGCTTTCTTTTGTTTTCTCCAAAGCATTGTGAGCATGTTCTGTCCAGAGAGCCTTGCTGATTTATTCATGATTGAAAGTTTTGGGCAGTGGAGCCAAAAGGAGACTCAGAGGAATCTCTGATGAGGGCCGGGGGGTAGCTTTGGGGAGACGTGGCCTGTCCTCTGAAGAACTTACTTTCATTAAACTACGACTGTGCTGGGGCAAAAAAGCAGCCTTCCCGTAACTCCATGTGGTCAAGGCTGACCTTAGGCAAGACCATTCTTTAAGAAGAAAACACGAACACGCCCTTCGCCTAGTACGAAGGTGCTGTGGCTACAATGACGTCACCTGGAATCACAGCACCCCTTTGGTATCAACATGGGCAAACCAGGGGCCATGTGAGCAAAAATGGTAAAATTAGAGAAAGAAGTACAAAGCAGGATTTTTTTTCCCCTAAAATTAGGGCATAGATCATTTTCAAATCATCAACTATTGGTTGCCAAATATGAAAACATTTAAGATCCACCTAAATAATTTTGTATCTTTAGTCACCATTTGTACCACTACTATTTATACAATATATATTATTTATATCCACTAGTTTTCTTTTTTTAGTATTTTTAAAATTTTTAATATATTTAAAATTATCCTAATTATGTTTATGCCCCAAGCTGGAATACCAAAAACACAATTTAAAAAATATGAATAGTTAGATTTTGAAGATAAAGAGATCAAGTGGCTCTCTTGAAAGTTGTCAATAATACAGTCTAAATAGTAATGATGCGTGGAATTTTTATTAATTTTTTCTTGATTTACAACTTAAGAAACTATTTTTATAACTTATCTCCTAATAGAGAATGGTCTTAGTTTTTGGAAGTTAAAGCTGTAAGAAAAACCTGATTTAGCCACAACCTATACATTACGGAGATATATATTTGTTGACTCTGTTTCATATCATGCAAAGGCGCAAAAAAAGTGCTATGGAAATATGATTCATACTGTTCAGATGAGGACTTTTTTTTTTTTTTTTTTTTTTTTGCGGTACACGGGCCTCTCACTGTTGCAGCCTCTCCCGTTGAGGAGCACAGGCTCCGGACACACAGGCTCAGCAGCCATGGCTCACGGGCCCAGCCACTCCACGGCATGTGGGATCTTCCCGGACCGGGGCGCGAACCCGTGTCCCCTGCATCGGCAGGCGGACTCTCAACCACTGCGCCACCTGGGAAGCCCTAGGACATATTTTAGAAAACGACATCAGGTTATAAAGAGTATCATTTGCTTACCCTTTCAGAAGTGGAAATAGTCGTGTTGAGATCCCTTTGGTTCTGGTAGCTTTCCCAACAGTTGTTCCTTTTCAATTCCGACAGTGGCTGATTGGCTAAGAGGATGCTTTAATCACAAGGTGCTGATATTTTTAGGTTGTGATTCAGTTTTTCATGCTTTAGACTCAGAAAGAACTAAATGGAACTTGGTTTCCCCCATCCTTGACCCCCAAATCCTCAGGGAGAGCAGACAGGTTTTGTTTTCTGGACACTGTTCTCAAACTCTCTGTGGTGAAGGAGCTCTGTAGAGTAAAATAAAAACGAATTACTAGAAAAAAATTAAAAACCAAACGTATAAAAAAGTCAGTTTTAATTATTAAAGTCAACAGACCTGTATTACTCAGTCAAAAAGTCATAAAGTTTTCCAAGCACTGCTTCTAAGTTTCTACACTTTCTTCTTTATGGAACAGAGATGAACATTTCATGAGTTTCCCCCTGTTCTCAGGCACAGTTCTAGAAGGTTGGCCTCCCTAGAAGGTGATGACCAGAAGCTTTTCTGTATCTCAGAATTGCACTGAAGACAGCCTTCATCCAAGCCAAGGCCATTGGTGGAAATAATCAGAGATAATTCTAAAGGGAAAAGATGAGGGCTGCATTCTCTCTCTCTCTCCTTCTCTCTCTCTCTCTTTCTTTCTTCTTTTTTTTTTTTTTCTTTTTTCTGGATGCATATGAAAGGCTTCACCCTAAATTGGCTTTCTAGAGCTGCAAATTGAAGAGCAGGGACTGGAATTTTTGCACACCAGGACCTTGCCTGAAGGAAGAATAACCCAGGAAAAAGCAAAGGGAAATGGTGAAAAGGGGGAAAGGCTCTGTACATCAGAAAGACTTCCACTGAGGGCATTGCTGCTGCCCACTGGGACCACAGAGCCCAGTAATAGGAGAGACTTCAAGTTCAAGAGTGGTGAGGACTCTGGGGAGGACATCAGACTGGCCAGCATAAATGAATGGTTCCTCCCTACTTTTTTTGGACTGTTCTAACCCAACTCATGGTCAGAGGGGGTGTTAAAACAATGACCAGATTATCCACTAATATCATAGTTGAGATTTAAGCAGGACTTAATATTTAGATTAAGAAAAAAATTAATGTGCCAAAACTAAGATGTTAGTGCATTTCATACTCACACATTCGTTTCAGACCATGAAAGAGAAGCCATTTCCATTTGTGATAGCCTGTCAAAAGTTGTAGGTAATTAAAATGCAAGATGGCTATCTAGGTTCTTTTCACATACTAGTGTTTAAAGACTATCTCCTGCGTGATTGAACTGTTCCCATACATTTAATGTTCAGATGTGGAAAGGAATATAAACATGGGAGGAAAAGATAGAAAATATGGAAGGGCACCATCAGAATCCTAGAGACTTGGAGGGATTTCTGTGAGACGTGGCTGAGCATCTGGGGAGAGAGTAGTGGGTACCACTCCTCCAGCCAGAACCTCCACCATGCTCTGGGCTTGCTCAGGGTTCCAGGGCCCTGGAGACTTGAGATATGGGTGGCCTCCAGACTTGCAGAATCCACAGAGTCCCAGGATGATAACAGAGTCAGAATCTGGGGAGGCTCTAACTTCCATTGTAGGGCATTGCTGCCACATTCCCAATGACGGAAACTGTGCTTGTTAGCTGAGCAACAACCCTCTTTTCTAACTCCAGGCCACCCAAGAAATGTGAAAGAGTGCCTTAGGAATAGTGAGGGGGAGTGATTCTGGACTGAAAGCCTCCAGTTGATCAATGATTTGGTCCTTCAATTTGACAAAGTTGAACTACAGTAAATCTAAGACGTTCTCATAATTGTTTATCTGAACCTAGAATACCTTAATAGAGGCCAACCCTCCCAGAATGCTCCATATTAGCATAGGTTAATATGCAGTGAATAGTCACTGGGTTTATGAAAAGATTAAGAATTTCAAAAGAGAGAGACCAATCTGAAAATTCATAGCAAATGTTTGCCTGGAAAACCAAGATGATCAGGATATAGCAGGGAAGTTTAGAGAGTATATTACTTTTGTATTGCTGTGTAACAAATCAGCACAAATTTAGTGGCTTAAAAAAGTGCACATTTATTATATCACCATTTCTGTGGGTCAGGAGTTTGATCACAGCATGGCTGGATCCTCTGCTTGTGGTCTCAGAAGGCTGAAGACAAAGTGCTGGCCAGGATGTGCTCTCATCTGGAGGTCTGACTGGTACAGAATCTGCTTCCAAGCTCACTCACCATATTGACAGAAATCACATCCTTGTGTCTGAATTGAGGGCTTCAGTTTCTAGTTATTGGTCCAAGGCCAACCTCGGGTCCTAGGGGCTGCCCACAGTTCATTGCTCTGCAGGCTTCTCCAGAAGCTGTTCATAACGTGACTGCCTGTTCCTTCAAGCACCAGAAGTGAGAATCGCTCAAGTGCATGCCAGGAAGACAAATATGTACACGCAACTAACAGACACACACACAGCCTCACAGACACATATACACAGTCTCAGGAATGGCATCCCCTCACCTTTACCCTATAATATAGTTAAAAGTAAGTCTTAGTTTCTGTCCATACTCAAGGGGTGGGGATTACATGGGGCATGAACATGGGTCCTCTGTAGGGTCTGTCCAACACGGAGTGTCTAATTCCCTCTCTCAACACTAAAGAGAGCATGCATCTACGAAAAGGGAATAAAAAGAAATGAGATCTGTGTGTTTGTGTGTGTGTGTGTGTGTGTGTGTGTGTGTGTGTGTGTGTTTAAGGAACTAGCAAAAAACATACTGGAAAATCCAAAAAACTATCTAGGATTTATTCATTGTTTTCATTTTCTCGATTTGAAAGCTAAATAATAGAGTGGAATGTGGTAAAAGGAAAGTAGACACACATGGAAGAAGTTTCAGGAAATTCAACATGTATATGTTAGGAATCCCATAAGAAGCATGCAGAGGAAAACTATTAGTAAAAAGACAATTTTTTTTTTTTTTGCTGAAGAAACTCTTCTTTTCCTTAAATGTAAGTTTTTACAGATAATGAACACCCCAGCATCAAAATAATAATTGTGATAATAATACATGCTCTACATAGACATAATTCTGTAAAAATTTTAAATATTTCTGTGTATAGGCAGGGGGAAAAAGAAAATACTTATACTCTTATAACTTCTAATAATAAACCAATCTTGTCCTCAAATATCCTAAATGCTGCAACACAAAAGAACATCATCTAGAAAGTTTAGAGGGAAATTATATGGGCACCCAAGCCATCATTTTTATGATTAATAAATTGTATACCCATACCTATGCTAAAGGAAAATCACTTGAAGATGAACTTCAGGAAGCTGAAAAATAAATCAAAATAACTATTTCAGGGAAAAGGAATTCATAGTGTAAAAAATGGAAGATAGGGAAAAAAACTACAAAAATTCAAAAGTTAATGTCTAAATAGTTTTAATATAATAATAAAACTAATTGCAAATGTCAAAAAATTCTGAGTTGTAGAAAAACAATGTAAAGTAATGTAATAACAAGAATAGAAATAATTATCTGCGTGAAAAATCCAATTGTTTTAACAAAAACTGAGAGGTGGGTAGAAAAAAAGGAGGGAATGAAAGTATGGTGAATTATTTTATCCCATGGGCTGGGGAGAAATGTCAAATTCGCTGTTAACAACAAAAGATATAAAATAACTAGGAATCAGTATGAAATCTGTAAAACCTGCACAAACTATGTTTCTGTATAAAAGACCAAGAATGCTAAAGAAGTCAATCCTTCCTCCAAATTAATCTATAGATTTAAGGTAATTTCAATAAAATTCCTAACAGGAATTTTTTTAAATAATAAAATAATCCTAAAGTTCATTTGAAAAAATGATCATGTTAGAGTTAAAAGATGAATGAGCGGGACCTGCCTAAGAAAACATCAGTGAACATTAAAAACCAGTGTTTTACTGCTGCAGAGACAGACAGATACATAAAACAGAATGGAACATCTTGAAACAGACCCAAGAATATGATAGTGACATTTCAAATCAAGATGAAATAAATGGTATTGGAGGAAATGACTATTCATTTAGGAAAATAAAATTAGATTCAGGCCTCAGATAAATTCCAAAGGGATTTAAATTTGTCATAAAAATCACAAAATAGCAGAACATACATGTTAAAAAAATCTGTACCATATGAGAATCAGGACACCCATCTGAGGATAACACCAAAGGCAAAACTATAGGGGAAAATATTGGTACATTTAACTGTATAAAAATGTTACACTACCGGTGGTCAGAAAATAACATAGAAAAACTAAAGTGCTAACAGTAAGTTGAGAAAATGTGGATGCTAAAATAGAAAAGCAGAACTTTTACAAATTGATACCAAAAAAATACAAGCCTCAATGGAGAAATGAGCAAAGAACATGGCATTCACCAAGATGAATCACAAATTCCTAACAAACCCGTTTTATTCAAAGATGCAAAATTTAGCCCAGTAAAACATCCACCCCTGTCACCCATAGAGTAGAAAATATTCAAGGTTCTTAGAAGGACAGATGCTTCCTGGTGAGGATAAAGGTGCAGGGACAGAGAATCTCAGGCACTGCCACTGGCAGGGTGAATTGATACAATTTTTCTGGAAGACATTTTGGCAAGAGAAGTAAAAAGCAATTTCACTCCTGTCAGTTTCCCCCAAGAAAATGATCATGGGCACACAGTTAGCTAAAGTGATTTTCTTCAAAGGGATATTTATAAGAACAAAAATGTACTGGTTAAGGAAAAGCCTAGGCAATCAATAGCATAGGGACTGCTTAAACAACGACACTGAGAGAGAGCTTCACAATATATTACGAGACAAGTGTTACAAGGCAGTTATGTCCTATATCTCCTTTTTTAAAATCACAAAGTACATATGCATGGAAAAACACAATAGAAGTTTATCTTGCTTCAGTGAGCACCAAATGTTTTCTCCATACAGTGGTTGTAAGTGTCAAAACCTCAACAATGTTAACAAAAACAGCTCTGAGGTGTAAAGAAAGCATCCTGCCATTCTCCCACCTAACTGCGGAGTGGGGGTGGGTGTCTTTGGTGAGTATCGCCTCCTTTTGCATTCATCATTCTGAACACGTGGGTGAATTTACAAGGAACAGGAAAGATCGTGGGTGTACTCAGGAAATCCAGAGTGACCTACCCTCTAATTCACGGGAGTGCCACCTGGCCATTCATCCAACCTCACTCTGAGTTTTCAGCATATGGCGGAACTATTCCAAAGACATTGTGACCAAGAAAATGTACAGTTTGTGAAAGCTGCACGGATGGGTCATGCTTCGCTGGTAACACCAACTGGCAGAATGAATGCAATTTTTAAAATATGAAATACAAATTTTTATCAAAGGAGAAGTAAAACATTATAGCTTTAGGTTCATTAAACCCGGCTCACATTCTGGGATTCCAAAAATACAGCACTGGCTATTTAAACTTGCAGCTTGACGAAACTGCTCGGAATCAAGCCCTGGAGACCGGGGCGAGGCACATTCAGGGCTGTCCCCTCCCCTCTGCTGGGCTCTAGGGACCCAGAAAGCTCCTTCCTCCTCCCCGCCCTGGGGCAATAGATGGCAGCAGCAGGGGCTGTGCGGGTTCATCCTGGCTGGGGCTGGCCGGCTCCCCTTGCCCTCCCTGGGAAGCCCCAGTCCACCCCTCAGGACCGTGCCCTTCTCCTCTCACCGAGGAACCAGTAAGTGGGGCATCCTTGAGCACAGGGCGGGCACCCTTCCAGTGTGGCCCACACTGTCTCTTGGGGGTCTACACCCTGGGGTGTGGGTCAGTGTGGGCTCCAGAGGCAGGCATAACTGCAGGCTGCTGGCATTTCTGAGCCCTCCCACCCTCAGCAGTGAGTGGTCCTTCGAGCACTCCATACCTCCCAGAACCACTATGAGCTGACTGCTCAGTGCAAGTGCTTGGCCCAGGATAAGGGAACCACAGATGGGTACCACGATGATCATAAGCTGCTGTAGACATCGGGAGAGGAAGGCTATGATGCACAAAGCAGGGCAAGAGCTGCGGGGCTCCGGGGAGCTCCCTGCCTCCTTCCTTCCTCCTGCATCTCGAAAGCTTCCTGCGCCCCATCAGTTGTCCCAGTGTCCTGCCTGCCTTGTCTGGTGTCTGCTTCTCCCTCTCCTCTCTCCTTTTCCTCTTCTGATGCGCAGCTCTCCCGGCTCAAACACCTTCCCCAAGTGAACTGGGGCTCCCATCTGGGCTCTGGACTTTCCTTCATCACCAAAGCCCTGGCAGGCCCTTCGCCCGGGGCATCCGCACACCCCACCACCTCCAGATGGCTTGGACTCCCCTCCGCACACCCCCGTCCTCAGAAGTCTCTGAATTTATCCTTTTCCCACTGAATTAATAAAGGAAAATGAAGACCATTTTAAGATGCATTTTTTTAATAAAAGATATATTTTGCCTCAAGTACAGAGTTTAGCTATAGATATTGATCCAACTCAGGAGGCAAATGAAAATTATATTTATCCTACTCGCAACAACATATTCATTATTTTTTATTGATCAACAGAATTCAGGTTTCTGTGAGATAGAAAACCGCTTCGCCAATATAATCGGAAGAGCAGCATTTAAAATTAGCCTTGTGAATAGATGGAAACATGTTGCCAAATAATGAAAATTGTTTTTCCTCTTCTGCTCTCCTTTGGGTGGCCCTGGTGACAGGGAGTGACACCATCAGCCTTCCTTTACATCTGTCAGCCCCCAGCTCCTTACTCCTCACTCTTTGTTTGAAATTAGACAACTGGCTATTTTTATACCAAGTTGCTTTTCTTTTTTGGGGGGGTGGGGAGGAGGAGGGAGGGAGGGAGCTATAATTAAAGAAAATTAGCTGTGATGATACAAGGCAAGCTTTGCAATACAGCGTTCCAGTAGCAATAAAGGATTTCTCCACTGAGAACAAGTTTCTATTCACCTAGAACTGATCTTATAATTCAAACACACTCTGGCTGTGAAATCTCGCCAGCAAAGTGCTTATGAGCGATATCATCTTAAATGCAGGCAGTGAAAACTGGGGCGATATTGCTAATAACACCGCTGCATTAATTAATTGCTATATAATTTGCAAAATAAAAAGAACGTTGGGAACAAAGCGATATAATATTTACCAGTGCTGAAAATTAGAAATAAATATTCAACATGCCCTTTTTGAGTCATACAAGCAAGCAGTTTTGAATAATAAGGCAGGACAAAGTCTTTTACACGGGAAAAGCTAATGATTTCTGCATTTTGCTGCTGGTGAGGAATTGAAGGATGGCTGATTTGAATCTTCCTTCAATCTCCCATCAATAAAACACAGACAAGGCAGAGGCGAAAGCTGATCTGGGAGAGTCATGCTTTTATAATTGCTTTTTACCCTCAGGCATTTGAAATCCAGAGGGTCAGGAGTCCTTGTGAGAAAGCGAGTGTAGCCAAGAGGCCCAGTCAAAACCCTGAGACAGAAATTAATTTGTTTGTGAGGCTCAGGTCTAATTTGAGGAAAGAGAACACTTCGTGGCACTTTATAATGTTATAACCTAATTAAAGATGGATCCATGTAAAATATTTATGCAAACTTTACCAAACCTGAAGATTTTAATCTCATTTGAGAGGTTAGCTGACTTGCGGGACCAAAAACAATTCCTAAAACAAGCTTCTGGACCAGGAATCCAGAAGGCAAATTATTAAAAAAAAAAAAAAATAGGTATTGCAAAATTTTCACTCTTTTGGGTACCTATTATTCATTTTAATTAGGGAGACCTAATCTCATGCTGCAATTTCTGACTGCTTGGTTACTGGGTAAGTCCAGATTGCTTTATTCAAGTATACCGTAACCTCTTTTTTTTTTTTTTTCTTTTCCTATTTTACTCCATGATGAGAAATTGAAGGGAAAATTTGCATTTCTTAGGGTTTTGCATCTGCTGCTATAAGCCTACCTGGGGCTGGTTCAGCCCAGAGCCCCACCCTGGAGGTCTTTAGTAAGTGCACAGCCGGGTAAGCAGGAAGCAAGCCACTCTGCCAGAAAAAATGAGTGAACAAAACCTAGTGTGACAAGAGCACCGTGATCCAGGGTCTCACCCTCACTCAATGTCTGACCCATCATATTGTAAATGAATATTTCACTGGGACTCCAGGTGAGGCCGTTCCGATAAAAGCCTTTCCAGGGCTGCCTTATTTTCATCCTTTTACCTAATAGATAAAATAATAATGAGTAACAGGTAAATAATAGGTTAAAAAAAATGTAATGAGATCAAAATTTAAGTAAACACAGTGACAATGCAAATGTGCTTTCCAGCACCAGTTGTTCGCTGAACCCATCCTCACAGAAGCACTATGTTCCCCATCTGGGCAAGACTTGCTCCTCTGATATCAGTTTCGAGGCTGGCATCCCCTGGTACCATCATGGACAGCATCTCCGGCAGCCTAAGGTCCACCCACCCGCTGGGCCAGCAGACGCCTGTCTTCCCTAAGATGGGGTTTGCAGGCCCCAAACGGACCTGCCCCTTTGGCTGGCTGGTGGCCTGACGTAGACTCGGAAGCGCGTCCTCTGTCTGACTCAGGAGAGGCCTGGCTTCTCTGAGACCAGAGAGAGACTGGCCGTGATCCCAGGAGAGGCTTCCCCACCAGAAGAGGCTCACACAGGCTTGAGGCAGCTTCACAAAATCGGGGGCTTTGTGGGCCAGGACCTCAGAGATCATCCTGGGCAGAACTTTTTTGTTTTATTTAGTAAAAATATATATAACATCAAATTGGACAAATTAACCGTTTTAGATGTACAATGCATGGCATTAATTACATTCATAATGTTATGCAACCATCACCACTTTCTATTTCCAAACCTTTTCCATCACCCCAAACAGAAATTGTAACAATTAAGGAATAACTCCAGATTCCAACTCCCCCCGCCCAGCTCCCAGCCCCTCGCAGCCTCCAATCTACTTTCTGCTCAATGAATTCTTGGCTCATACTTTTTCATGTCTCATGTTTCCTCTTCCAGAGTGTTCTTGGCAAAGACAGGGAGGGAAGGTAGCTGAGAAGGTGCCCGTCATGAAGGAGGCAGGGTTGGGGGCCAGTAGAGAAGAAGGATGGAGGGAGGGATACCCAGGATCCAGGAGCACTGAGGCCACTGGAGGAAGGGGCTGCCCAGGGCCAACACGGGGCAAAAAGATGCACAAAATTTCCAGCCCCAGGCTTCCCTGGTGGCGCAGTGGTTGAGAGTCCGCCTGCCAATGCAGGGGACATGGGTTCGTGCCCCGGTCCGGGAAGATCCTACATGCCGCAGAGCAGCTGGATCTGTGAGCCATGGCCGCTGGGCCTGCGCTCCGCAACGGGAGAGGCCACAACAGTGAGAGGCCCGCGTACTGCAAAAAAAAAAAAAAATTTCCAGCCTCAAGGCCAAGCTAGGAAGGACCTGGCTAGGGTTCTAGAGGGGTAAAGGAAGAGGCACTTCTCAGATATGTACATCTCTTTAGGACCACAGAAGTGAGAACTTTCAGTAATGCATCACCCAAGCATCCAGGCTGAGCCATTGGGCTGCAATCACCTGGCAGGTGAGATGGTCAAGTCTGGAGAAGGCCAGAGGCCACCCACAGCAAGGTCTGTCCCATGCCAGACTTCCAGCTCCTGGCTGGAGAAAACGTTTTCTGGGTATCTGGCAACAGTTCTCTGGGCCGAATCCTTCAGTGGGTGTCATGGAGATTCAGTTTAACTCTGCTTAGGAGACTAGAGGTTCTGAAAGCAAATGAGGAAAATTTCCAAATAAAGATGGAATAAATGAATTAATTTCCATTAAGTTCACATTTAGAATCCGGGCAGGCAAGCACCGAAGGCCACCTGGGTCCATGTCTTGTCAGCACCTGGGTGACCTCTCTGAGTTTTAGAAGCACCTGACCCCTTCCTGCCCAGGGAAGGGCCACCCGTGTAATTAGGGGACACTTTCCAAGCAAAGTAGACTTTACTTTGGGCTTCGCATCGTGAGGCTGGATGTGTGAGAAAATGGCTATAATAGTCTTATTTTAGTACTACATCTGACCCATTCTAAGGGTCCCCAGTGCCCCATAAAATGCTCACCTCCTAAGGAAGAACTTAATGAGAGTCAGTCATAAATCACCGTATTTAACAATTACGTTTGTTTACTCGGCACCTGACTTAAAACTGTTGGTGGACCTTGTCTGTCATGAGCTGAGATGCGTGGGGTTTACTTAGTGACGCCCAGGACGCCAGCCAACCGTCCCCACTGCCACCCCTGAGACACACACCCACCCCCAGTCTGATTGGGGAAGCAAGAATGGACTCTCCTAGCAAACCTCAAGCCCACTGCTGCGTTTGCTCCTTCCCCAAGGACGGATGGAATGAAGTCCAAGGACCAAAGCCAGATGGTTGCCGCATGTTTCGAACAGCAACCCCAAAGCCGGAGACTTAAGAAAAGCAAATAAAAATAAGCATGCAGGGGCTTCCCTGGTGGCGCAGTGGTTGAGAGTCCGTCTGCCGATGCAGGGGACACGGGTTCGTGCCCCGGTCCGGGAGGATCCCACATGCCGCGGAGCAGCTGGGCCCGTGAGCCATGGTCGCTGAGCCTGCGCGTCTGGAGCCTGTGCTCCGCCATGGGAGAGGCCACAGCAGTGAGAGGCCCACGTACCGCAAAAGAACAAAAAGAAAAAAAAAAATCTAAAGAATAAGCATGCTAAGCTTTTCCATATACATTCTGGAAAAGGGGGGAAATACCCCTTGAATTTTAATTTTCTGGGTTGGTTTTTCTGAAGACAACCCTTCATATGTGAAAACACAGCAGGGTTACCTTGGAAGGAAAGAAAGGGACACCGGTGACGACGCTGACAGCAGTTTGCTTTGTTCTTCAATTCACCCTGCAGGCCGGGCCTTGGGGAGTGGGGGCAGCTCCGGAGCAGACTGCCTGCCAGTGGGGGTAAACCTACCCATCAGCATCATAACATTTCCCTCGTGTCTTGAATGGAGCGTTCCTTGAACGATGAAACGAAAACAAAACGACTTCCGGACTTCATAGTTCTGGTCTAAAGAAAGCTACTTTTATGAGTCATTTTAGGAATATCTTTCATTCGAATCTGAAGGATAATGTGTTGAACCTCATTCTGAAGGGGAAAAACAGGAGGCCACCCAGCCCTGAGGCACAGCCAAAGGAGTGGCCCAGGCGTAAAGGAGTTTCCCTGGATGTTGGCAGCAGAATACAAGCCCCCATCCTCTCGGGTAAAGACGAGCCCATCACGGGTGAATTTTCATTTTTCCTAATTATAACATGTCTTTCACTGAAAATGACCATCTACCATCCATGCTGACAATATGAGGTAGTGGTATGATGTCAGGAGCCTCCTTGAGCTGGATTTTCTTACCCGAGGAAAGCTGACCTACACGTTGCCCTTTCCAAAGAGAGGACCCGTTGGCCCATGAATTTGGAAAAAGCTACCAGTCTCTTCCCTAGGACGTCCCAGGGCTCCCTGGCACCCACGTGCCCTGTCCATCTTGGAGAGAGAGCTGGGTGAGCACCTACCAGGAGGACGTCCTCAGACCGCACCCCAAACTGCGTGGACCCTCGGTGAGAAGCCTTTGCTTCCTTGCATCTGAAATCAGGGAGTCCGCTGCCGCAAGCGTGTCAGAGGGCACTTCTCTGAGCAGTAAAGTGTCACCATTTTTATCACCAGAAAGTGTTAGACAACTGTCTCTGTAGTGAGTGAGGCCGCCGGTAAATTTGCACTTGTTTTCTACCGGCTCGGAGCCGTCTCATTTTCACACTTCTCAGCTATTAAAGATGTGCTCTGGAGCAGAAGTTAAAACATGATACGGATACTCCAAAATGGGATATCAGCAGCTGATAAAGCTTCCTGTGTTCATCTGTGTGGTAGGTTAAGAAGCGATTCTGTTGCCAAGAAGCGTGTCTTCATGATCCTGGAATAAATTACTCCAAAGCGGTGCTTACATTCAACTTAGTGACTCACCCTCATACGAACTATGTGAGCAGAGGAGAAGACATCATCAAAATTCAGAGAAGAGGCCAAAAGGAGGGGTGAGCAATCAACGAAAAAGTACATAAACAAGGGACGTTGGACGCCCCAGGAAAAGAGCTCTGTGCTGTCTTGAAGAAAAGCTTTTTAAGTAAAAGTAATGTTATTTATACTACCATTTTCAAATAAGGAGCCCAATCTAGGAATCAAAGATTGTTTCTTGCTGTGTCCACTTGGGAGAATATTTTCAATAGCTCTAAGTCTAAGGTTCTATTTTAAAAATGTGCATGTACAATCCAAATAACACCCTGCTGTTCATTAAAAAATAAATCACAGCCAGCTGCCGATCGGTACCCATATCAGGTCTGGCAAAACTTTACATGAGACCTCGGGAAAAAAAAAAAAAAAAAAAAAACACGACTTCCTCATGCACTGATACGATCTGTAGAATATATAACATTCACTTAAAGCCATCTGTACCGACATGAAAATTTAACTCTCTCGGAAGGGAATCAATCAAATGCTGGTATTAAAATTAGAATTCCGTGTAGGAGATATAGATTAATACTCTCAAAAAGAATCAAAACTAAACAGAAATTCCTAGAGGAGAGATGTTTATTTCCTGACTCTTCAGACGCGATGAGATTTTTGGAAAAAATAGGACATTTCACAAAGTGATTATTATACCAGGGCCGTCACATTTTACTAACACGAATTCATAAGGTGACCCCAGAGATCAACAATAAAACACAACTTTATAATGGGCTGAAATAGGCGGAAAGTTTCAGCATCCACATCCTCTGGCCAAATAGCTTCCCCTCGATTCTGCCGTTTCAGGGATGGCTCCCTGGATGGCCTCAGTTCCAGGCCCCGTTAAGATGAGATGCCGTCCGGCTCGCCTGAAATTGTGTGGCATTCTTGATAGAGGAGATAAGGTCCTTGCCCTTTCACAACTGTCTTGGCTTTTATGCTGGCTCTCTCAGGCCCCCTCCCAGTCTGTAAAATGGAGGTAAATTAAACCGATTATAAACTAGGCAGGAGTCGAAACACTTTGCCAAATTGGAGCGCCAGCTTCCGAAGCCCTTGCCGGCTACCTTCCCTTCCTGAGGCGATCAGCGGCCCACTGTCACCTTCAGCTGCCCTTGCCACTTCAGGGTGTGTCTGGAAACAGCTTTGCAGATGGCCTCGTAGGTTTTACAGGAAATATTACTTAAACATTGAAAAGGATCACATTTCTCCTGTTAGGAATTACAAATCTGGATTTCATTTTCTCTCTCGCTTTTTTTTCCCCCTCCCAACCCTGGGAAAAAATGTAACTATTATATATGAGATGCAGGAAGCATTTGGGAATTTTTTTAATACACCCCTAGCACTCACTCACTCTCTCGCTCTTTATGTATATTTACACCCATGCATAGAAAATCTGTTTGCATGTAGTATATGAATACACACAGACTCACAATCCTGTTATTTCATTTATAAGTAAACGAAAGTGCACAGGAGGAAGAAACTCGTGAAAACTGAGAGAACTGTTTCTTCTCTTTTTTTCCTTCTTTTTTTAATCTTCTGTAGCACAAGAAAAAAAATTCATCGCTCATCTCACTTGGATAACTAAACCATGAACTGTTTCTCTCACACTGGCTTCTCTTTATGCATTTTATTCAGATTCATGGAGATCAGGGGAATTCCTATTGTTGAGAAAATGATGAGCATCAATAAACAATTAAGACAGTAGCAGGGAAGGTGAGTTTGATGGAAGCTAGCCTGTGTCACGGGCGTTTTCCACACTCCTCGTGGTGGGCAAATGGGAGAAATTGTGAAATCAACGTTCCACAGGGAAAGGCAGTTCCCCTAGTCTTTATTAAATGCCCGCTTCCCAATTTTAGAAAACATTTCCCCAGAAAGGAGTTCACCGACACAGCCGGAGCTCCAGCTGGACTCAGGAATGTGATCAGAACCACAGGGACGGATGCGAAGGCTGCGTTCTCCTCCCTGAATATGGAGGGGCCTCTGGAGGTCCCCCCACCTCGGGCCACGCTGCAGGTGGCCTCAGAGGGACCCAGCCCGGCTGAGATCAGGGATCTCCATCGCCTCTGCACTCAGAAATCTGCGGCTACAGTTTGCATTTTAATATTTCTAAAGCGAGCCCAGACAGGGAGAAAGTGACCCAGCCAGGTAGGGACATTGTCCCCTTCAACGCAGGGTCGGGAGGCATCCCTAAACGCCGCTCCCGTCTACGCAGCAGCCATGCTGTGTGCCCAGCTGTGAATACGGTGCTGGAGGAGGACAGGGTCAATGTCAGCTTTTTCTTAGACTTGCAGCGCTTCCCTGGAACGTCCAGGGCGAGGCTCCAGCAAGGCCGGGCACCACACAGCGCCGGAATCTGCAGGGTGTTTGCACTGCCCGGCTGGAGGGTTTTCCCTCTGGGTTGAAACACAGTAACCAAGGCTCCAGGCAGCACCCCAGTAATGTCCTGCCAGCCCCCGGCCCCCCGCCCTCGCCTCCACGGCACAGATGCCTCTCCTGCCATCTGGAACCTCCTTCGTGTGCCTCCCCTCATTAACTCCCCATCTCATTTCATACTTCCTCAAAAGGTCTCTCTTCTCCTGTCTCTCTTGCACCCCGGCCTGAAATACCTGTTTGCCTTATCATGTGTACCATCCTCGGAGGGCCCATGGGATCCCAGAACCCAGAGGTACAGGGGGGCCAGGACCCCGGAGGTGGCCTTCCTGGGAGGTGAGAGGCCTGGACACCCCTACACTGCCACCCCTGACCTTCCTTCAGCATGTGATCTCCTCTGGCCGAGAGGAGCAGGCGGGGGCGAGGAGGGACCCCAGCAGCTGCACGGGAAGGTGGGCACCCGGCCCGGGGGCACCGCTTCGGCTGTGGGAGCCCCTCCGAGCCTCCACTCCCTGCCCTATTAGAGAGACAGATGGCGATCCCAGTGACATCCTCCGAGACAGCTCCCCAAGGGCAGAGACCACTCCTGTGCCAGCCTGGCTCTCGGTGGAGACACTGGGTCAGTAATCAGAAAGAGGAGAAGAGACGCTTGACCGGGGTGGTAGGGTTGGGGGGGACCGGGAGGAGGGCGGAGAAGCCTAGAGGCACAGGCCGGGCCCTGGGGTTGTCCCACCTGGGGCAGTGGCCCGCCCTCTGGAAACCCATTCCGTGCTAACATGTGTACGCTGCCCCTTCCAGAATCAAGCAGCACAGACCCTAAAATGGGGGAGACGTGGCGCTTCGTGGGACCCTCGGCCAGGCCTGGGGATGGGGCACCCATCACCTCAACTGCAAAGAGGAACTGCCGGGACTCGCACCCACTCCCACCCTGCCGAGACCGCTGTGCTGACGCCCTAACCCCATCCGGAGCCGCCGGCCCCCTGCACACCTCCCCTTCCGAGGGGACCGACACTGCGGGAGCCGGGGCCCACTCCTGGGGCTGCAGGGTGCCTGACTTACCTCGTAGAACACCCCAGGCCCTCCTGCAAGCAACTCCCACAGGGCCCTGACGGGCCTCCAGGGACACAGCCAAAGGAAGGGTGGGACCTGGGAGAGAAACAAACAGATTTAGGAAGCCAGGTGCCAAGGTCTGAAGCAATTAGAGGAGACAAGTGAAAGATCACTGCTAGGGGTGAGACATCTGGGACTTTCTAAAAGAAAAGGTGAAACGGTAACAATGATCCCAAACACTCAATATCTTAAACATGGCTTTGTTCATAAACAAAAATGATAGATTTGGGGAAATGAGCTACATCTGCACCTAAACTTGACATATGCTAATTGGCAAAACTCAAAGAACCACAGTGCAGGCAAGAATTGCCATTGTATGTATTAAATACGTACGAGTATATATGTAGGTATATGTATATATATATATATATACAGGGCACACGCTAAATGCTAAATAAATACTTCTTGAATGAATGAACAAAAGAGGGAATGGACATCTGCCTATAAAGCTGTCAGGCTGGATTTAACGCCACGGCTTCACGACTTCGTGTTAATTTCCCTACTTGTGTGGCAAACGCAAAGGGTCATTTGTTCCCTCTTCTCTGTTCTCCTGAAAGCCTCCTTGGAGCTCACGGAGGTGTTTTGTTTTATACGTTCATGACAGTTTCATGGGATGAAGGCAGGGCCAGGCCAGGTTCTTCCCAAAGCAAGGCTCTGCCCGCTGGGCTGTGGAGGCCCAGGAGGGAGCATGTCTCGCTGGGGGCCAGCTGCAGCCGGCCCTTCGTCCGGGAAAAGCAGCAGCAGAGAGAAGGAGGAGACCCCACGCTCCACGTCAGACACCCTGGATTTGATCTGAGCCAAAGCCTCAGCACTGCTTCTGAAACTTAACTGTGGATCCAGGGAGGGGCACGCCGAGGATGGACTAAACATTAGAGCCAGATCAGCAATCCGGAGGTCAGAGGTTTTCTTAAGAAAGTGGCTTGTCTGAAACATAAATGAAGGGATACCAGAGTCCTCTCCTCTGGCATTAGCTGCCCAGCCCCTAAGAGCCATCACTGCACCATTTAGGCTCAGCCCAGAGGTTCTTCATAGCTGTAGCAGAATATTTCCATCCTTCAAGCAGAATTTCCCCCCAGTGGTGGAAGTGTCCCTTATGCTGCTGTAAGTGGGTGCTTCCCAAGATTGGGCAAAAGACTGATTCACAACAGTCCTGCTCCAGAGAGAAGAGGGGAGCCCACTGCACTGTCCCACGGGAGGAGGTGCCCAAGGCCCCCCAGCCCTTTCTGGTCGTGCCCATCATGCTGTTCTCAGATTGCATGAAAGCCACAAATCTTACATGAAGATGCTAAGACTTAGTTTTCCGTGGACGTGGCCAGGAGTTGCAATGGAGACAGAGGTCAGTATGTGGGCAAAATCAGAATCAGAGCCATCTAGAAGAAATGCTGCCTGTGTTCCAGTGTGCCCAGGAAAGATAGCCTTGTGCCAATCTTCTGGATCATTCTTTGTTGTTTATTCCAGCAGGTCTGATACCCCAGCTCTGAGATCCTTGTTTGGAAGCACATGATGCTTGTAAAGTTTCTCACCACAAGATTCCCCCTCTGTCGGTAAGGTCGGTGTGTGCTCCTGTTTTCCTGGTTCCGGGCACTCTGGGTGCCAGAGATGGGAGACGACTCTCTCTGACACCTTTTGAGCGTCCCCCCGTCTCCCACCCCTGCACACCAGGAATGCAGCACATGACTCAGCAAACTCTGCACCTCACAAACAGGGGCAGGACCACAGCCTGGGCACAACGTGCACCCACGTCCTGAGGCGGCATGCATCTGCCGTCAGGAGGAGGACTTTCCTTGGCTGGGCTCAGCCTGTCCTCTCGATGGTGCAGCCTTCTCCTGGAGGCTGCAGCTCTGTTCTGCTTTGGGCCATTTGCCTCCAGATGGTATGAGGCTGTAGCTGTGAAGAAGGAATTCCTCCATAAAGACAGAGGAAGGCGTCCAAAGCATGGTTCGTTACAGGGTCTTTTGCAGGTGACAAATTCATGGGGTTTGTCTAGACTTGTGGCTCAGGGCACACAACCCTGCCCTCCCCAAGCTGCTCAGAGGCATCCTGGTGGGTGCCGGACTGGGAGGGGGGCGTGTGCAGGGGGAAAAGCCCATGCAGCCAGCGACAAGGGCAAATTCCAGCCACAACTCAGCCACTTCCCAGGGCAGCAACAGCTTAGACTGTAGATCAGATTTTGTCTGAAATGCTCATATTGAGTGAAAGGAGGCCTTAAAAAACAGATTGGAAACGATTTCCCTCCACTCTAAAATAAGAAGCTTCTTCCCCGAAAACGAGCAATTAGTGGAGAGTTTGATCAATGTCAGTATTTCCCTGCAAGTGCTGGGATGGGAAAATTCTTCGATATAAAATAACTTATTGAAAAGAGCACAAACACTATTATTCACAGTAGCATGTTTGTCTTTGGGAAGAAAAAGAAATCTATTTCGGTTTCATCATTTTTACAGCCTTCCCCAGCTCCCCGAGTTCTTTTAAATACAAAAAAAATGCTAATCTGTCTCATTAATAATAATAGGCTGCAATCGCAGAATATTCTCTAATAATGATCATTAGCTCCTCTGTGGTTTTTGTCACTCTGATATTGATGTGGGATTGGGATTAGCCGGGCTTTCCATTTTTAAAGAAGCCAAACAAATTTGAAGAAAAAATTTTGTTTTCATCTGAGGGCGCCTATTCACCATTGCAGGGGCAACATGGGGAACTGGGCAGGGAGAGGAGGTGGGCAGCAAAGCGGGCCGGCTTTGCGGGCCCGTCTTTGTGTCTGAGACAGGCTCCTGGCACCGGCTCTGGCAGGCCCTGCTGGCTGCCTCGCGCAGTGCCCACCCGGGGGACAGCAAGGCGGCACCACCCTGGACGGCTCGCCAAAGGGACACTGACCGCCACCATCGCCCACCCCCGCTCCTCCCCGACAGCCCGACTCCTCTGTGCCCCGGCACATGGTTGGTCCTCACCAGAGCCCCATCCTCCCGGCTTCGTGTGGAAGAATGCAGGCGGCTCGGCCCCTCCCGCGCTCAGCTCTCTGCTTGGCACCGGCCGCGCTCAGCTGGGACTTCACTAAGGATCTCGCTTTCCTGGGCAAACAGAGCTTCACCTGCCCTCCAGATCCCTCTCTCCTCCTTCCCCCTCTCCGCCCTCCCCGCTGAGCTATGTTAATCAGGTGGGGGACACAAGGTAACATTGAAGTAATTCAGCCAATTAGGCCCTGAATTGTTTGCATCCAACAGCATTTTGTATTTCTGCAAATGTGTGAAATGCAAAATGTGCCCTCCAGCAAAAACGACAGCAGCCATGTACTGGCGGCATGTCAACAGATCCTGGGAACTGGCGGCCCTGACGGCTAATAGCGACGCCTGCATATGCTCGGGAAGGCTGGCCTTCTTTCTGTGCACCCCTCTCTGCGAGGGGTGACAGAGCTGGGGGTCTTGGTGGCAGATGGGCAGGGGTAACAGGGATTGGCTAATCCCAGATCTGCATTCCCTTCTCCACGTAGCAACTGGGGAAAGATGGGGCCAGCTGTCAAATGGAAGACTTTCATGGTCCCTTGCACACAACAGCTGCACACGCCCTGCCTGCTTGGTTCTAAATTATTAAACATCTTTTTAGTTTGTTCCAGCTGCAGGCATCAGTGTGTTTATGCAGCCTTTGTGCATTTTACGTATGATTCCTTCTCCCCTCCTCTCATCAAAATGCTGTTTGTAAAAGTCATTATCCCATCTGTGCCCCAGTTTGGCCAAACAGCCAAAGACAAATCCGATGCCATTCTCCTTCCAGGACAATTTGGGAGTTGAAACTGACGGCTGTGACTCGAGACTTTGGGGGTTTGCCGCACTCTCTCTGCCACCTGTAAGAGGTGGTGTCATCTCGGCAGCTTAAGGGCACCGAGGCATCATGGGGTCTCTTCGAGGAAGATTTCACTGTTGCGCACTTATGGCTTTAGAGCAAACACACAGGCAGGAAAAACAAAACTTGGCCTCCATCTCTGCGGGTCTCGGAGGTTTCAGGGAGTTAGGGCAATGGGGAGTCTTCTCGAAATCCTGGCTGCCTGTCAGCTCCGGTCCGTGAAGATTTCAACAGCAATCTTACAGTTGTGATTATTTTCCGTCGACGTGAATATTCACAAACAGGTTTCAAGTGCCGCTGCTTCCAGGGGCTTCTTTGACAGAGAAGCCACAGGCGCTGGCCTCCTGGACAGGCAGGAACCTTCTGGGAAGAGAGGATGTGAGAAACACGCCCCTGGCAGGATGCACACAGCCTGACCTGATGTGTTCATTACATCCCCGAACCTACAAAGGATTTGTTGGAAGTGGCTGCTTCCTGCAGGACGCAGTAGTGGCAGCCAGATCCAGCTCAAAACGAAAGGCACCAGCAACAGTTGCTTTGTTTGCAGCCAAGATGAAAACTCCTTTGTCCAGAGCTCGCCGAGCTCTCCTGCTCCCGGGGTCTGGGCACGACTTGGCGGCTCTGTTCTCCTCTTGCTTCCAGGAGCCCGGAGCCACTGATGCTGCTGCGAAGGCCCCTAGCCCCCCGCCGTGGGGCAACTCCTTCCCTGGCCGGGTGCTCCCCGGCCCCTCACCCACCTGTAGTGTCCCTCCCTGGTCCTACTAGGATGCCGCTGGTTTACTTTTAATGTGACGACATGGGCTTCCAGTGGGTTTCATACGGCCTCTGAATATTTTATTTCCCAGAGAGTCTTTCTCAGTTATTGCCCACAGTCCTTCCTCCCCCTCTGCGACCCTGGGTACAAGCAACAAAGTGCCAGGCGTGGCTCTCCTCCCCCCGGCAGATAGGTGTCGTCCCCAGAGCCTCCAAATTGATACCAGACGCACCTCCAAATTGGGGCGTCGGGGAGAGACCCCCAGACGCTGGAACCCTCCCAAACTCCGGCCATGCTTGCTAAGGAGATGCCAGAAGTGCTAGAGAGAGGCCAGAGCAGGGACAGCACTGTCCGCTCAGGGCAGGGTCACCCTCCAAGCCCGGGAGACGGAGAGATTGACCGTGGGAACCACCGGGACACAGTTATGGACAAGACGGCAAACAGGGGCTTTTGGGATTTCCAAGGGTCCCCAGAAATGTCATCTCTCCCTGTCTCCGGAAATACCCCACTGCCAAGGCTGGGTCAGGGGCACCGTGTTCAAGGTACCTCAGCAAAATCATCCTTTCCCTGGAGGAGAGGAACGGCGGGACACAGCAGCCTTTTTCACTTTTTAGTTTGTGTTTTGTGATCTTAAAAGGCAAGCTGCCCTGTGGCCCTTCTGTGGGACAGGGCTGAACTCCCAGGATGGAGCCGTCCTCTGGCGTGACTGTCACACATCGGCTTAGTGGGGACAGAGTTTGCTCAGCACCACCTCCATGAAGTCCTAAGCATTTAGCAGACTTCGCTTCCTCTAACGGCAGCTGGTAACGGTCTCCAAGGACAATGAGGAAACCGAAATTTCCAGGAAATGGTAATTTCAACCTCAGCTAATTTGGGGGACAGTGCTTTCTGTCCTTTATGAGGTGCGTGATGAGGCAGCCCACGGCCTCGGCAGGGTCCAGCTCCCCAGGCAGGGCAGGGAGGGAGGAAGGGATGCCCTGTCCCCAGGGCTGGGGGCACAGGAATAACCGGCTTCACACTCGACAAATGACTCCTTTGTTTTACTCCATTTTTAATTAGCCTCCTTTTTAATGACCGAAGTTAATAAGTGTCAAAAGGTGCGAAACACAGCGTGGCTTTATTTTTAAAGTAGGAATTTGCCTTTCATCTCCGAGGCCCTGAGTGAGTCTCAGCTGCAAGGGCACAGCTCCGAGTGGCTTTGTCATCTCATACCTGAGATCCCTGGGCCCTCGGCCCGCCACCCAGAGGGCAGCTGGGGGCCACTGGGATGGGGCGGCGACCTCAGGGCCTCCAGTAGCTGCCCAGCATCTGGGCACAACCCAGTGAAAGCCCTCACCTGTCGTACGTCCTGGAGCTGCCCCCATTTCCCCAGTCCCTCCAGCCGCCCTAGGAGTGAATTGGGACCATCCTCCTTGAAGCTGCGGTACTGAGAAGCAGGCAAGAGGCAAGGGGGTGGAGGCGGCTTTTGTCCAGAGGCCCAGAGGAGACGGCACAGCTCACGCCTTGCCAGGCGATGGGCAAGGTCTGGCCTGCAGAGCTGGCTTCCTTTGCATCTCCTTCTTCTCCCAGGATCACTCCTCACTTTCCCTCCCTCATTTCCTCTGCTTCCTCCTGAAAGTTCCGGAGGGCCCCAGAACCACGCAGGGGTGGAGGGCACAGACAGCAGGGCAACTGCAGGTTCTAGGACTTCGTAGGGGTGCCTGCCAGGGTACGAGAACTGTAGGAGCGTGTGTGCCTCCTGTGTGCGTGTGTGTGTGCCTGTGCACGCGTGCGCACCCGCACGTGCTCCAAGCCCTGGTTTCTGATGGGGCCCTAAAGACACGCTCTACTTTGCATACATATGAGCCCCACTCCATCAGGCTTCTGTAGCAAAAAGCTGCCGCCGAGGGGGTAAGAAACCTCTCTGGTGAGTGACAGCGCCAGGATTCACTTTGAATTCGCTTGGTATCAGATAGATGCCACCGGTGTGGGAGAGGCAGCTACTATTCCAGGCTGCCCAGGGCACCGCCCCGGAGAGAAAAGTGCTATTAATTTTGTGGCGTTTTATAGCATGAATGCATCCTCCCCGAAGACCCAGACTCCAACCATAGTGCTCACGTTTGTTTATGATCGGAATGGAGGGGAAGAGCTGGCACAGAGATCTAAACCACCAAACCACTGGACGGAAATGTATCATCCATCACACAAGCCCATGTTCAATGATGCCTTCCTTTCCTGCTGCAACAAAATCACACGAACACTAAACGTCGGACACGAGTCTATGCTGGCACAGTTATTCCATCCCTCAAAGAGGGTCATGTGAAAACCTCAAGGTCACCAAGGAAAACGTGTTTAGGGGGCCTGGTCTGAATGGGCTAGCTGAGTCCAGGGGTGGTTTGCAGCAACAGGGCAGGGGAGCAAGGTTCTACCTCCAAAGACTTCCTGGCAAACTCCCAAATCACTAGGAATTGCTTGACGCCATTCTAGTTTTTTCATCTAAAAAGTCAAGATGAGCACAAATTTTGAATGGCCCATAGGAATCCATTGTGATGGGTTATGGAGACATGTATTAAAATGCATTTCTAAATATAGAGATGTGAATAAAAGCAGGCTTGTGGCTCAGGTTGGTTTGTGCAGGTAATTTCCGTAAGAATTAATATTCCTGACTTTACTGGAACTAAATAATTAAGGACGAAAGTATATTACAATAATAAAATTATCAACAGAGTTTTGACAAGCAGTCATGTGCTTGTAAATGAAATTTATTTAGGTGCCACTCAAAACATTGTAATTAAGAGGTACAGAATGCATTACCAGATGGTTCCTGTTTAGTATCTATTTCCTTTAGAGAACAAGGGGATTACAATGAGCACTAACTAGCCCCCGAAATACCCAGTCAACCCCAGCCTCTGAAACAGCACCCCCATATGACATTTCTCTGCTAACAAGTCTGTGCTGTGAAAACTGGTTGCTAAACACAAGTGTAACATGCACGCCAGCAATTACTGCTTAAAAATAAACAAAAGGAGAGATAATGATTGTGAACATGTCAGGGTATTAGAACTACAAATTAAGAAATAAGCTAATAAAAATTCAGCCCTATGTAGTGGTTGCTAACTTCTTCCACTGTTCCACAGAGTCACTGAGCAGCTCACCTTAGACAGCACAGGACCAGTCAAGACACTATGATCAGTTCCTTTACTCTAATGATAATGACTAGCTGATTTTCCTGGGATTCCTATTTAAAAAGTAGTTACACACTATGCAGAGTAGAGCCTCAGAAGTGTAGGATATGAGAACCAGAGGGATATAAACTCCTTGCACACAGAATGTCTCTGATCCTCAGAGACGCTGGATGAGTCGCCCAAGGTCACAGAGGAGTTGGTGGGTATATGGGTTTGTTTGAGCTGCCTTAACAAAGTACCACAGACTGGGCAGCTTAAACGAAAGAAATTTATTTCCTCACTGTTCTGGAGACCAGAAGTCTGAGATCAAGACGTGGACAGGGTTGGTTTCTTGTGATGCCTCTCTCCTTGCCTTGTAGACAGCCACCTTCTCCCTGTGTTCTCACGTGGTCTTTCTTCTGTGTGTGTCTGTGTCCTAGTCTCCTCTTTTTGTAAAGACACCAGCGATACAGATTAGGGCTCATCCTAAAGACCTCATTTAGCTTTAGCTACTCCTTCAAAGGCCTTCAAAGATGGTATCTCCAAATACAGCCACATTCTGAGGTACGGGGGTTAGGGTTTCAACACGTGAATTTGCGGGGAACACGATTCAGTCTATAACAGGTGGCAACTGTAGGCTCTCAGGGCACCCCAGTCTTTTGCTTTGTCTCCTATATCCTATAATTTGAAAGATGCCCAGAAGGCCCCCAACTCCAAATGTCTCTGTCAAAGATCAGTTGTTCTTATCTGGGCTGGCAAGTCTTTATAAACACACGTCTTGCAGGACACAGCCCCAGTAGCCACACACAGTTCAATGAACCCTTTTCCTGTTGTGATGGGGTGGGGAGAAGTGAGGTGGGACTTGAAAACTGTGGTCTGGGCAGGAATTTAGGTGCCCACCTTGTTGTCCAGGCAGCTGCAGTGCAGCCCACCAGCTCCTGTAGCAGCAGGTAGGAGGGCTGGGATGAGGGAGAACAGCAACCCAGGTGAGGTGGTAGGGAGGAGCTGGCAACGAGTGCCACCCAGGGGACATTCTAGGAGGGAATCCAAGTGTGGCAGGGTAAATAAATTAGCTTCAGTAGAGAGAATTGAGCAAATTAGAAAATATATTAAGGATAATGGGAGCCAGTTTTTCACTGTCAAAAAAGAGAGAGGCAGTTATAAAAAAAATAGGGAAGCTAGAGCGTACCCTGAGGCTGGATTGGAATTGGAGGTATTGGTGTAAACACACGGTTTTCATAGTTAGGTATAAAAATAAATATAGATGAAGATGCATCTGCATGTACGTACACACATGTTTCCTAGTCTGTCCACTGAGAGGGCTGGAAGCAGCAACACCTCACTAACAATGAGCACACCTAGTGCCAGATCTTGGTTTCTAAATACCATTCCTTGCTTTAAAACATCCTGGCCTTCTTTCTTCTTGGAGAAATGGCTAGATTGGAAAAAGAACTAGGTTATCATGGAATATCATTTAAAAGTGCCAGAAAGTAAAGAAGAACTTGAAGAATGAGGAGGACACATCTAAAGGTCAAAGGTGCAACTTCAAGGGCTCCTAATGGCCAAATCTGGGACAGTTTCAGTAGCAAAATAAATAATAAGAAATTATAACCCATGGCATAAAATGCGAATCAATAAACCCATAGTTACATAAAGAAACAAGCAAATAAATTGGGAGAAAAGAAAACAGTTCCTCTCATTTGAAAGACAACTGATAAATGTAAGAGGAAAGGTGGAGGTAGAAAGCCATCAATTGGAAAACATCGTAGCAATAATTCACACAGGCCAGAAACACGCATGGAGATTAAGTAAGTAAAAATAGGATAAGGAATGTGTTTCACAAAACCTCAAACATCTCCTCCCATAGCACTTATCCATGAGAACGGGGGAGAGCAACTGTACAGAGGACAGATCTGGCAGACACCACCTCAATCAGGTCACCATCGTGACCATGATTAGAAATGACACAAATCAACACTGTGCACCAGGCTGACAAGGCAACAGCAGGGCTACTGTGATATTCTGGCAAAACAAAACAAAACATGGGTCTAAGCATGAGAAAACATTAAATAAACACACGTTGAAGGATACTCTGCAAAATGACTGGCCCATAATAGGCTAAAGTGTTAAGGTCATAAAGGTCAAAGATCAAGGAACCGTTCAAGATTGAAGGAGGCTACACAGGCAGGACACCAGGATGCAGCCCAGACCTTTTGGCCCTAAGAGACCCAATTCAAGGAGAAAGGTGAGTAGGGGGGAGGATATGAGAGTTATTTGTGCTGTTCATGCAACCTTTCTGTGTCTGAAAATGTCTTAAAATAAAAAGTAAAAAAAAAAGTGTATATATGTGTGTGTGTGTATATATGCACACACACATACATATCTCTCAAAATAAAGTTCTTTGGCATCTAAATGTTGAAAATAAACCATTGGTAACGTCTCAAAAATGTGTGGCAGTGAAAAATGAACATTCCTAACTACCAGGACACAGAGGGTTAGGGAAAGTAAACATTTCAGATACAAAAGGATATTACGTCATTTTCATTATTACAAAGCTGGCATATATATATATTTTTTTTTTCCAAAATTATTTTGGCAATATATGTCTGTAGACTTTGAATATTTTTTCCTTTACCCTTTACAATTCCATTTCTGGGACTCTGTCCTATGGAAATAATCTGAAATTCAGCAAAAGGTTTGTGTTCACACTTACTCACTGCAGAGTTATTTATAAAAGCAAAAGTTTGGAATCAGCCTAATTGTTCAACCATGGGGGAATGGGTTCATAAATTTATAGTATCTACCCAGTGGAATGATATGAAGCCACTGAAAGCAATATTTATAAGGAGTTAATGATGTGGGGAAATCCTAATAATTGTTAAAGAGGAAAAGAAACACAACCTTTGATAGAAAATGATTGAAATCATACTGTATACAAAAATTTGTTACAGAGTGAAGTCAGAAAGAGAAAAAAAATACCGTATGCTAACATATATATGGAATCTAAAAAAAAAAAAAAAGTTCTGAAGAACCTAGGGGCAGGACAGGAATAAAGATGCAGACGTAGAGAATGGACTTGAGGACACAGGGAGGGGGAAGGGTAAGCTGGGACGAAGTGAGAGAGTGGCGTGGACATATATACACTACCAAATGTAAAATAGATAGCTAGTGGGAAGCAGCCACATAGCACAGGGAGATCAGCTTGGTGCTTTGTGACCACCTGGAGGGGTGGGATAGGGACGGGGGGAGGGAGATGCAAGAGGGAGGGGATATGGGGATATGTGTATATGTACAGCTGCTTCACTTTGTTATACAGCAGAAACTAACACACCATTGTAAAGCAATTATACTCCAATAAAGATGTTAAAATAACAACACCAACAACAAAAAAAAAGTACAAGCACTGACACAGAACCTAAAACTCACAGCATAAATATTAAAAAAAAAGGGCTTCCCTGGTGGCGCAGTGGTTGAGAGTCTGCCTGCCAATGCAGGGGACACGGGTTCGTGCCCCGGTCTGGGAAGATCCCACATGCTGCGGAGCGGCTGGGCCCGTGAGCCATGGCCGCTGAGCCTGCGCGTCCGGAGCCTGTGCTCTGCAACGGGAGAGGCCACAACAGTGAGAGGCCCGTATACTGCGAAAAAAAAAAATTGTATTTTTTTTACTCTAACCTTTAAAGACTAGGAAAAAAATATCAAAGGCTCACCTGTGAGTGAAAATATCAGTGATTTTTTTCCCTCTTCTTTCTATTTTCTGTACTTTCCAAAATCTAGATCGTATTTACATTTTACCTTTATAACCGGAAACTAACATGATTTTTGCTGTTGTTGTTAAGGAATTGAGGTATTAAACTTTTTAAATGCTGGGAAATACCAAAAAAAAAAAAAAAAAGGCAAATAGAGGTAGCTTCAGAGAGGATGAAAACGAAATGAGGGCTCCAATCCGAGGGAACGGGGGTTAGGGGTGAGACTCTCCGCTGAGGACGTATGAGGCGGCATGAAAGCACGGTGCACTTTCACGGAAGAGTGGTGTGTATTTGGGTGGAAGGCAGTCAGCAAAGACAGGAGGTCAATCCGAAGAGAGAAGAGAAGAAAACTCCAACCTGCAGGGAAGCCTCTGGCAGTCCTTGAAGCCCTGAAGTCTTCTCCAAAATCCACAAAGGCTCCCACTTGCCTGGCAGACAGAAAGGAATGAATGCGATGATTGGGGTGATTAACTTGACAGTCCCCCTCGGGATGGGCAGGGGAGAAGTGAGAGTCCTGGGGGGGCGGGGCAAGGATGCGAGGCCGGAGGCACTGATGGAGGCAGCAGAACTAGGAACCCAGGGTGAGCCGGGGGCCGGGGGAAGGCAGCAAAGGGTGCCAGGGAGACAGGTCCCTGGGGAGCAAGAGGAAAGGGATGGGCAAAGCGGAGGAGGAACGGAACTCAGAGAAGTCTCCAAGAGCCTCCCACCCGAGGGAAGACAGGGGCCCACGCATCTGGCATTTTCCTAGGCATTTGGTCTTCAAGGGAATCATTTTGGAAGTCAGATCGCAAGGTTTACTTCAGCCTGGGGCAAATAAAATTATGTGATGGGAACCTCAGCTTTGCCTGCTGCATTCAGGGGACAGACATCACTCTTCATCAGATAGTTACCTGTTTTCTCATTTTTATGAGTGAGTATTGACATGATGATCAGCTGACTTATTACAGTGAGTGAAATGTCAGTAGCATCTATGAAATTTCCTAGTAGAAACAGATAAAGAAAAATAAAGAACTGGAAACTACTGATAATTGCAGTGTCATGGGTACTTGTGACTAAGTGACATTAATGTGACATGTTCAGCAAAACTTAAAGTGAAAGTTTGTTGTAGATACTCCCTCATCCATGTAAACGCAGCAACTGTTATCACACAGGGCAAAACACCAGCACAAATCCTGCTATTTATACTAGAAATTACATTCCTGTGTATCTGATAGTCAGTTACGTCATTTGTTTTTAAAGAAATAGCATGACTATTTACAATAGCCAGGACACGGAAGCAACCTAAGTATCCATTGACAGATGAATGCATAAAGAAGATGTGACCCATATATACAATGGAATATTACGCAGCCATATAAAGAAACAAAATTGAGTTATTTGTAGTGAGGTGGATGGACCTAGAGTCTGTCATACAGAGTGAAGTAAGTCAGAAAGAGTAAAACAAATACCATATATTTGGTACACAGTGTATACCATAAATACATATATATGGAACCTAAAAAAACAGGTTCTAATGAAACTAGGAGCAGGACAGGAATAAAGATGTAGATGTAGAGAATAGACTTGAGGACACAGGGAGGGGGAAAGGTAAGCTGGGACAAAGTGAGAGAGTGGCACTGACATATATACACTACCAAATGTCAAATGGATAGCTAGTGGGAAACAGCCGCATAGCACAGGGAGATCAGCTCGGTGCTGGTGACCACCTAGAGGGGTGGGATAGGGAGGGTGGGAGGGAGAGGCAAGAGGGAGGGGATATGGGGATATTATGTATGCATATAGCTGATTCACTTTGTTATACAGCAGAAACTAACACAACATTGTAAAGCAATTATACTCCAATAAAGATGTTAAAAAAAAGAATGGCATGATTTGGGGCAGGTGGGGGCATGGTGACAGCAAGATCCTCTGAGGAGGGCACTCGGGGAGAATCACTGCTGGCTGGGTTACCTGATTTTACAGTAATTCCAGGGGTAGAATATGGCCACGCTGCATGTTGAGGCAATTTTTGAAAGGCCTCCAATCTCCTTTAAGGTTAATTTTTTAATGAATTGTCTCTCCACTCACCCCACTTTAAGTGCAAGCTTCTTTTCACCCATTTACAAAATGACTCAGTGTTTTCTGGTAGCACGTTCTAAAGGCCTTAAATGGCACCGTGCTTGGGTCAAAATGCCATCCCAGGACTCACAAATTAACTCCGCAGCCCACTCCAGACCCTCCTCCCTTATGGAGCACGAACCTTTGACACCCTCTCTGGCATGTAGGTAAATTCTTCTTCGGTGGCCTCCAGTTTAGAAGCACCTTCATCTACTCCAGGAGGACCTTCCCTGGGGGGCAGGACTGCTAGGGAGCTGCCCCAGGGGCTCCCGCCATCCCATGTTTACCCCAGCCTTCAATCTCTTCTTGTTGTCGACGCGTCTGCCATGCCTAAAGCTTGGAACATTTCTGGAAACGCTGCCTCGTCACTCTTTAAGTCCCAGCAAATTCCAGTTTGTTGTCCTCATTCAATCCAGTCATGTCTAGCACAAGGCCGTGAGCTGGATGGCAAAACTTTCTTCTGTCTACACTCAACAACACTCACAGCTTCACTGGAGACCACTTATTCACACATTAATTTTCCTCCACTGAGAAGACGGTAATCCCGGGTGGCCAGGGACCGCCCATGGCGAGTCCTTGCAAATGGTGTCCAGGAGGGCACATCTAGGTGACCACGGACTGGTGCATGCCTTTTCAGACTCAACTGTCCGGTTTGCCATCACGCTCCTGGAGAGTGTGTGTATGAAGCTGCAGCAGCTGACGTGGGGTCCCCAGGGAGGGGCTGTAGAGCGATGGGACTGAATGGGTCCTTTCCTGCAAACTGGCCAAGTCTGAGCCACCACCAAGGGCTCCATCTTCCACGCGACCCCCTCCAATAATTCCGTACACTGTCGACCCGAAATCACATCCATCCATGTCCGCTCCGCGTTCAGCTTTGGATTAATGAAACCATCTGGCTGGCACCACCTCATCTCGGGAAACAAGCGAAGGAAGATTTTTCTGGAAGCCAGTGTGAGCTCCTTTCGGGAAGCCCGTCGTGAGCTGCAGGCTTCTGTTTCTTGCGACCCCCTCTCACTTGAAAGCCAGCCACCAACACAGTGACGAGCGAGGTCAGGGAGCACCAGTTGTGTATGAAAGATGCGAAAATTTACTGCAAATGAGACAAGAGCAGTAACTTCATTTTTATTCAAATTACTGTCATCATACATTACCACATCCCCTGTAAACACTGTGCTCCAGACAGGGTGACAGCATGTTATTATTTGTGAAGTTATACTATTATTAAGCTATTACCATGTCACCCCCTGCTTGAAACAATGACTCAGCGCCATTCTGCATAATAGGACAAACGAGGGAGACAAGAGGAGGTGACAGAAAGGTTAGTTTTCAGACGGCAGGCTGGGCGGAGAGTGACAGCTGGCACGTACGGCCCACGTAATGAGGGGCCTGAGCAGGCTTATTGGGGAACCTCTGTAATCATATGATTACCCCGAAGACTTTGCTTTGTCTCCTTCAGAACTCGAATTGCCCAAACATCATTAATTAGTTCAGTTGCTGACTTTGCATCGGGAAGGAGAGGTTCTGGGTGAAGGAACCCCATCCCAGGTTAGGTGTTCCCAGCCTGATGGCTTCCTTCTCCAGAGACATGTGTCTAGTCGGGAGCGTTCCCGCCGGCCTGCCCTCTGATTGTCCCAGCGCACACCGTGCAGGACAGGAGCACCCGTGCCAGACCACAGCTGCCCTAAGGCTCCTGCAGGAGAGGGTCTCACAGCTCTGCTTCCAGCTCTCTGGGGCTTGCTAAGGATTAAAATGTTATAGTCCATGGGCTTCAAAGGGCGTGGGTGTAGTGGTGCCCACTGAAGTTACTGGGATGTACACATCCCCCTGGCTCTCCTTTTCCTTCAATAAATGCTGGGACAATCCCCGCCCATCAGAACCAACGACGAGCATCCTTCAAATGTCTGTGTGATGTGTGGGACTTTCTCTGTCTTCACTGTAGCTATGTCACATCGGTGGAGACGGCAGCCCGGGCCAGTCACCTGCGGTGGCTTTTGCTAGATCTGTTTCCTTGAGATTGCCGATGGCTCCACTGTCTCCTCCAACTGAGGTCCACACCCGAGGACCTAGGACAGGACAAGGCCCCCAGCAGCCTTGAAGGGGGTCAGAGCCATTCTCCCCTTGGCTTTGCTGGCTGTCCGTGGGTCTTGGACTCAACTCTCCATCAGCCCTGGTCTGCAAGATGGCTGTAGATTAAGTGGAAGAACATTTATGTAAATTGAGTTTGCTTCAATCTCTCTTTTCAGTGTTTTGTAGGCTCCTGTGGACAAAAATGACATTTTGTGAAATCAAGGGAAGAGCAAATGTTGGACACATTTTGTTCTAAATTAGTTGGGAAAGAATCTTGTGAAGTGAAACAAATTTAGGGGCACATCAGTCTGTTACTAATGATCACATTTTAGGCTTGATGAGAAAAAAAAAAATAAACGAAAGGAGCAGCTCAGAAGGTTTTCAGCCTCAAAGGCTGTGTTTTTGTGCAGAACCTGCCAAGTGCTCTCTGCCTGGCCCAGGCGTCTCAGGCTCATCTGTTAGAAGTGCCTTTTTCAGACAGAATTCTATGCTTTAAGACCACAACTTTGATTTCTTGAAAGCTCAGAGTTGCATGTGCTATTTTATTAAATTGTCCTTAAACGATTAAGAAGCTGAGAAATTGGCAAACTTGAACCATCAACAGGTTCTGAGCTAGATCTTTTCCCAGTTGTAAAACTGTTGTTATTTTCCCCAAATGCCTCTCAGGTTCCTGAACAGCAAAGGCCTTCCTCACCGCCCACCCCCCTGCCACCCCGTTGGTGATGAGTGTTTCTCTCCAACATTCTGCTCCTTGCCTTCCATTCAAAGGCCAGTTTTTCATTTCCTGTCACATGGCTGAGGGTCACCTCAGCTTCAGAGACCCACTCTCTCCAATGGTCTCCTCTCAGCGGTGGACACTATACTTCAAAATAAGCCATTTGGCGGGTCAGTCGGTCTGCGGCTCTTTGCAGCACAGCTGTGGCCATGCACATCAGCCCCATGGGCCACACTTACAATAGCTTCCCTCTTTTGTCAAAATGAGCACTCTAACTCTTGGTCATTAATCTCTCCCCATCTCTCCCGGGCACAAATCCTCAACAGACCAAATTCTCTTCTTCAAGATTTGCTCTCAACTTTCTCTGGCATCAATGGAGTTCTGTATAAGGGACTGAATACACCATTTTTCTTCCATGTCTGTTTTGTGTCAAAATGATAACCCTACTTTTGAAGGGAGAAAGTTAAAAGGGTTCCCTAGATTTAATTAAGGGAAGGTCCGCCGAGATATTGTACATGCATCTGTTCACAGAATCATGTGCTGGAAAAGTGTCTGAGGATCTTCTGGTCCCATCTCTTATCCTCACACAGGTTGGATTTTCTATCTTCCAGGAGATAGAACCAAGGCCCAGAGAGATGACATGGGATAAGTAAATTCTTTCAGTGTTGTGCCCAAGGTGGCTTGGCTGGTGATGGCAGAGCATGGACTAAAACCAAGTCTCATTGCTTTATGCACCTTCCACCTCTTTGTCACCTTGTAAAGAAAGGTCTGAGTGAGCCCACACAAGTTCAGATTCCAAGCACAGCCCAGAGCCAGACTTTTTTTTTTTTTTTTTGCGAATATAAACCAATTGTATGGTCCATCACTATGCTCAAGAAAAAAAAAATCTAGTAACTATAGATGTGTAGGGAAGGAACAAATGAAGAGCAAACAGGAGATTTAATTAACATTTACATTTGTATCTCAAAGCACACGTGTCTGGTCCTCCTCAGAGTAGTTTGTGTCCACCAGACAAAGTCTGCTCTACTTGATTTTGACAAAATGGTGAGTTCTTCAAGAAGAAGAATGACTCCTGGTTCGTTCACTTGGCTGAGCTCCACCAACGCGACCACAAAAAGGTTGTCCAGCCCTTGGCCCACAAGGAGATCCCTTAGGTGGTTGTTCAAGGTGGTCATGGAATGACGAAGAGGCAAGGGAAATGCAATGAATGCACTGCTGTTGTCCCTTTCTCTAGCAGCATCTCCTGCATCTTTACCAGTTACCACGTCCTCCTCTCCTGCACAACTCTGGCCAGTCCTGGATGGAGAACTTTGAATCCCCCCATTCTGTACCATTTCTGGCCTGGATGGGTAGTCAGAGAGGTGGGGGGCTCCCCAGGTGGAGTCGACCCACCTGAGTGAAGAAGTCTGGCGACAGCTCCAGAACCCACCACACCCAACTTATGGGAAGGAAGCTTTCAAGAGCAGTTAAGTCTTCCCATAAGTGGGGTTGCTATTGTGAGCAAAATCAGAAATCTTTCCATGACTTCAGGCAATGTGTTCATTGCGGTAGCTACAGGAGTGAGTTCTGAAGCCCGGATGCTGGGTTTAAACCCCAAGTCAGCTACATGTGACCCTGGAGAAGGTACCTAACCTTCCTCTACCCCAGTTCTCACATCTGGAAGTGGGGGGTCGGGATCATACCAGCTCCTGCTGCATGGAATCGGCCCTGGATGGAGGGTTGGGCGACTCAAGCATGCACTCACCTGTATCCAAAGCCTCTCAGGTACAAGGCCATCCAGCCAGTCAATGCAGGTTTCTTGTGCGGTGGCTTCCTGGGGTAAAGCCTAGCTTTTGGGTTTCCCTCTGTACATCCATTGCCTGGTGCACAGGGATGTTCAGTGTTGTTGCATGAATAATACAGGGCCCATCCCCAACACTCCAGACACTCTGCCTGCACAGTAGATCCAAAGATGGAGCTAAGCCTGCCCTGCCCTTGAGGCTCTCACACTCCAGCACAGGGATGGCAACCTGGAAGCACATGGGTGGCTACAAGGATGTCCTCAACTCCACAGACCCTCACAGCAGAAAAGTGGAAAGCAGACTCCCATTCTCTCCAACACCAGGCTCCCTCATCTGAGTTGACACAGGAAGGAAAAGGACTTTCCATCTTTGTAGAAGACCATCCCTTCCTCTGCAGGAAGAAGAAAAAGTCTGGGGGCTGTCCCAAGCATGGCAGATGCTCAATCTTCTTAATTTGATGGATGAATGTTGCTTAAATGTGCAAAGCTCTGACGGAGGAGGAGATGACAGACCAGAACCAAGAGCCTCAGTGCCCTTAGCTTGGGGAAACCTGGAACCTCCTGACTGGTTCCTCTACTAGGGAACTGAGAGCTGCCCCTGTCCTGGTCCTGTCTTACTGAACATCTTCCAGCACTGGTCCTTCCCTGGATGACAGCACCATGTTTTTGTCATCTTTTACATTCAGGACTGCAGACCAGTGGCCTCAACGACTGCTGTTGACCTGAACATGGAACTTCTCAAGTCCATCCACCATCCAGCACTGGGGTTGGGGCAGATGGTTGCGTTTGCCTCAAAATAAAACAACCACAAGTTAGTTCATTGGGAAACTCCATGGGAAATATCTGTACAATAACACTCCAATTCAGTTGAAGAATTTACATTGGCTCAGAGCCTATTGATTTGATTTGTGAAGGCACACAGATTACTTGTTTAAGAGTATATTAAACAAATAAAAAACAAAAAACTGATGACTCTTTTAGGCAGAATATATTCCTAGAGAGACCTGAAAATTATCAGCTATATCAATTCATCCTCCAAAAAGCATCTAGCATCAGACGCCAGATAAATACGATTCTGTGGTTTGCTCCTTGTTGGCTTTGGATGAGCTTTTGGCCTTCGCATTTCTTGTTTAGAAGATATAGACTGAAAAAAATATGCACAACCTGGAAGTTGAGAATTATGTTTTCATTCAGCACGCTTGCTGAGAACTTGAGCCCAGGACACAGCCTCTCAGATATCTCCAAGGGACTGTTCTGAAGAGTCAGATGACCAAGGCAAGGAAATGGAATAGGACCAAGGTGACAGGTGAAGATTTCATCTCAAGAACAATGAAGCTTCCTTAGTCTTAAAAAGTCTGGGGCTTCCCTGGTGGTGCAGTGGTTGAGAGTCCGCCTGCCGATGCAGGGGACGGGGGTTCGTGCCCCGGTCCGGGAGGATCCCACATGCCGCGGAGCAGCTGGGCCCGTGATCCATGGCCGCTGGGGCTGCACGTCCGGAGCCTGTGCTCTGCGACGGGAGAGGCCACAACAGTGAGGGGCCTGCATACAGCAAAAAAAAAAAAAAAAGAAAAAGAAAAGTCTGGTAGACTCTAAATACAAAAACCGGAGAGACCTTCAAGATGGCGGAGGAGTAAGACGTGGAGATCACCTTCCTCCCCACAAATACATCAGGAATACATCTACATGTGGAACAACTCCTATAGAACACCTACTGAACGCTGGCAGAAGACCTCAGACTTCCCAAAAGGCAAGAAACTCCACACGTACCTGGGTAGGGCAAAAGAAACAAGAATAAACAGAGACAAAAGGGTAGGGACAGGACCTGCCCCTCTGGGAGGGAGCTGTGAAGGAGGAAAAGTTTCCACACACTAAGAAGCCCCTTCACTGGAGGAGACAGGGGATGGGCAGGGGGGAAGCTTCAGAAACACAGAGGAGAACACAGCAACGGGGGTGCAGAAGGCAAAGTGGAGAGATTCCTGAACAAAGGATCAGTGCCGACCAGCACTCACCAGCCTGAAAGGCTTGTCTGCTCACCCGCTGGGGTGGGTGGGGGCTGGGAGCTGAGGTTTGGGCTTTGGAGGTCAGATCCCAGGGAAGGCCTGGGGTTGGCTGCATGAACACAGCCTGAAGGGGTTAGTGCACCACAGCTAGCCGGGAGGGAAACTGGGAAAAAGTCTGGACCTGCCAAAGAGGCAAGAGACTGTTATTTCCAGGTGCGCGAGGAGAGGGTATCAGAGCACCACCTAAATGAGCTCCAGAGATGGGTGTGAGCCGCAGCTATCAGCGTGGACATGAGAGATGGGTATGAGATGCTAAGGCTGCTGCTGCCGCCACCAAGAAGCCTGTGTGCAAACACAGGTCACTGTCCACACCTCCCCTCCCAGGAGCCTGTGCAGCCCACCATTGCCAGGGTCCTGTGATCCAGGGACAACGTCCCCAGGAGAACACATGGCGCACCTCAGGCTGTTGAAATGTCACATCGGCCTCTGCCGCCACAGGCTCGCCCCACACTCCGTACTCCTCCCTCCCCACAGCCTGAGTGAGCCAGAGTCCCCTAATCAGCTGCTCCTTTAATCCTGTCCTGTCTGGGCAGGGAACAGACACCCTAAGGTGACCTACATGCAGAGGGGGGTCCAAATCCAAAGCTAAACCCCGGGAGCTATGCAAACAAAGAAGAGAAAGGGAAATCTCTCCCAGCAGCCTCAGGGGCAGCGGATTAAATCTCCACAATCAACTTGATGGACACTGCATCTCAGGAATATCTGAATAGACAACGAATCATCCCAAAATTGAGGCAGTGGACTTTAGGAGCAACTGTAGACTTGGGGTGTGCTTTCTGCATCTAATTTTTTTCCGGTTTTATGTTTATCTCAGTTTACTATTTAGAGTTTACTATCATTGATACATTTGCTTATTGATTTGGGGGCTCTCTTCCTTTTTGTTATATATATAGATATATATTTTTTACCTTTTTCTCTTTTTGTGAGTGTGTATGTGTATGCTTCTTTGTGTGATTTTGTCTGTATAGCTTTGCTTCTAACATTTCTCCTAGGGTTCTTTCTGTCTGTTTTTTTTTTTTTTCTGTATACTTTTTAGCACATGTTACAATTGGTGGATTTGTTTTTTGGTTTGGTTGCTCTCTTCTTTCTTTTTCTTTTCTTTTCTTTTTATTATCTTTTAATTTTTTGAAAATTTTTTATCTTAGTAACATTATTTTTTCTTTCTTTCTTTCTTTCTCCCTTTTCTTCTGAGCCATGTGCGTGACAGGGTCTTGGTGCTCTGGCCAGGTGTCAGGCCAGAGCCTCTGAGGTGGGAGAGCTGAGTTCAGGACATTGGTCCACCAGAGCTCTCCCGGCACCATGCAATATCAAATGGTGAAAGCTCTCCCAGAGATCTCCATCTCAACACTAAGACCCAGCTCCACTCAATGACCAGCAAGCTCCAGTGCTGGACACCATATGCCAAACAACTAGCAAGACAGGAACAAAACCCCACCCATTACAAGAGAGGTTGCCTAAAATCACAGTGAGGTCACAGACACACCAAAACACACCACTGGATATGGTCCTGCCCACCAGAAAGACAGGAACCAGCCTCATCCACCAGAACACAGGCACCAGTCCCCTCCACCAGGAAGCCTACACAACCCACTGAACCAACCTTACCCACTGGGGGCAGACATAAAAACAATGGGAACTATGAACCTGAGCCTGAGAAAAGGAGACCCCAAACACAGTAGTGAAACAAAATGAGAAGACAGAGATGGGTGAAGCAGATGAAGGGGCAAGGTAAAAGCCCACCAGACCAAACAAATGAAGAGGAAATAGACAGTCTACCTGAAAAATAATTCAGAGTAATGATAGTAAAGATGATCCAAAATTTTGGAAATAGAATGGAGAAAATATAAGAAACGTTTAACAAGGACCTAGAAGAACAAAAGAGCAAATAAACAATAATGAACAACACAATAAATGAAATTTAAAATTCTCTAGAAGGAATCAAGAGCAGAATAACTGAGGCAGAAGAACATATAAGTGACCTGGAAGATAAAATAGTGAAAATAACTACCACAGAGCAGAATAAAGAAAAAAGAATGAAAAGAATTGAGGACAGTCTCAGAGACCTCTGGGACAACATTAAATGCACCAACATTCAAATTATAGGGGTCCCAGAGAAGAAGAGAAATAAAAGAGACTGAGAAAATATTTGAAGAGATTATAGCTGAAAACTTCCCTAATATGGGAAAGGAAATAGTCAGTCAAGTCCAGGAAGTGCAGAGAGTCCCATACAGGATAAATCCAAGGAGAAACATGCCAAGACACATATTAATCAAACTGTCAAAAATTAAATACAAAGAAAAATATTAAAAGCAGCAAGGAAAAAACAAATAACATACAAGGAAATTCCCATAAGGTTAACAGCTGACCTTTCAGCAGAAACTCTGCAAGCCAGAAGGGAGTGGCAGGACATATTTAAAGTGATGAAAGGGAAAAACCTACAACCAAGATTACTCTACCCAGCAAGGATCTCATTCAGATTTGATGGAGAAATTAAAAGCTTTACAGACAAGCAAAAGCTAAGAGAATTCAGCACCACCAAACCAGCTTTACAACAAAGGCTAAAGGAATTTCTCTAGGCAGGAAACATAAGAGAAGGAAAAGACCTACAATAACACATCCAAAACAATTAAGAAAATGGTAATAGGAACATACATATTGATCATTACCTTAAATGTAAATGGATTAAATGCTCCCACCAAAAGACATAGACTGGCTGAATGGATACAAAAACAAGACCCATATATATGCTGTCTACAAGAGATCCACTTCAGACCTAGGGACTGATACAGACTGAAAGTGAGGGGATGGAAAAAGATATTCCATGCAAATGGAAATCAAAAGAAAGCTGGAGTAGCAATTCTCATATCAGACAAAATGGACTTTAAAATAAAGACTATTGCAAGAGACAAAGAAGGACACTACATAATGATCAAGGGATCAATCCAAGAAGAAGCTATAACAATTGTAAAGATTTAGGCACCCAACATAGGAGCACCTCAATACATAAGGCAAATGCCAACTGCCATAAAAGGGGAAATTAACAGTAACACAATAATAGTAGGTGACTTTAACACCCCACTTTCACCAATGGACAGATCATCCAAAATGAAAATAAATAAGGAAGCACAAACTTTAAATGATACATTAAACAAGATGGACTTAATTTATATTTATAGGACTTCCCATCCAAAAACAACAGAATACACTTTCTTCTAAAGTGCTCATGGAATATTCTCCAGGATAGATCATATCTTGGGTCACAAATCAGGCCTTGGTAAATTTAAGAAAATTGAAATCGTATCAAGTATCTTTTCTGACCACAACACTCTGAGATTAGATATCAGTTACAGGAAAAACTCTGTAAAAAATAGAAACACGGAGGCTAAACCATACACTACTAAATAACCAAGAGATCAGTGAAGAAATAAAAGAGGAAATAAAAAAAATACCTAGAAACAAATGACAATGAAAATACAATGACCCCAAACCTATGGGATGCAGCAAAAGCAGTTCAAAGAGGGAAGTTTATAGCAATACAATCCTACCTCAAGAAACAAGAAAGATCTCAAATAAACAAGTTAACCTTACACCTAAAGCAAGTAGAGAAAGAAGAACAAAAAACCCCCAAAGTTAGCAGAAGGAAAGAAATCATAAAGATCAGATCAGAAATAAATGAAAAAGAAATGATGGAAACAATAGCAAAGATCAATAAAACTAAAAGCTGGTTCTTTGAGAAGATAAACAAAATTGATAAACCATTAGCCAGACTCATCAAGAAAAAAAGGGAGAAGACTCAAATCAATAGAATTAGAAATGAAAAAGGAGAAGTAACAACAACTGACATTGCAGAAATACAAAGGATCATGAGAGATTACTACAAGCAACTATATGCCAATAAAATGGACAACCTGGAAGAAATGGACAAATTCCTAGAAAAGCACAACCTGCCAAGACTGAATCAGGAAGAAATAGAAACTATAAAAGACCAATCACAAGCACTGAAATTGAGACTGTGATTAAAAACCTTCCAACAAACAGAAGCCCAGGACCAGATGGCTTCACAGGCGAATTCTATCAAGCATTTAGAGAAGAGCTAACACCTATCCTTCTCAAACTCTTCCAAAATATAGCAGAGGGAGGAGCACTCCAAAACTCATTCTACGAGGCCACCATCAACCTGATACCAAAACCAGACAAAGATGTCACAAAGAAAGAAAACTACAGGCCAATATCACTGATGAGCACAGATGCAAAAATCCTCAACAAAATGCTAGCAAGCAGAATCCAACAGCACATTAAAAGGATCATACACCATGATCAAGTGGGGTTTATCCCAGGAATGCAAGGATTCTTCAATATATGCAAATCAATCAATGTGATAAACCATATTAATGAATTGAAGGAGAAAAAGCACATGATCATCTCAATAGATGCAGAAAAAGCTTTCAACAAAATTCAACATCCATTTATGATAAAATGCTCTCCAGAAAGTAGGCATAGGGGGAACTTACCTCAACATAATAAAGGCCATATATGACAAACCCACAGCCAACATCATTCTCAATGGTGAAAAACTGAAACTATTTCCTCTATGATCAGGAACAAGACAAGGTTGTCCACTCACCACTATTATTCAACATAGTTTTGGAAGCTTTAGACAGCAATCAGAGAAGAAAAAGAAAAAAAGGAATCCAAATTGGAAAAGATGAAGTAAAGCTGTCACTGCTTGCAGATGACATGATGCTATACATAGAGAATCCTAAAGATGCTACCAGAAAACTACTAGAGCTAATCAATGAATTTGATAAAGTAGCAGGATACAAAATTAATGCACAGAAATCTCTTGCGTTTCTATATACTAATGATGAAATATCTGAAAGAGAAATTAAGGAAACACTCCCATTTACCACTGCAACAGAAAGAATAAAATACCTAGGAATAAACCTACCTAAGGAGACAAAAGACCTGTATGCAGAAAACTATAAGACACTGCCGAAAGAAATTAAAGATGATACAAACAGATGGAGAGATATATCATGTTCTTGGATTGGAAGAATCAACATTGTGAAAATGACCATATTACCCAAAGCAATCTACAGATTCGATGCAATCCCTATCAAACTACCAATGTCATTTTTCACAGAACTAGAACAAAAAATTTCACAATTTGTATGGAAACACAAAAGACCCCGAATAGCCAAAGCAATCTTGAGAAAGAAAAACAGAGCTAGAGGAATCAGGCTCCTGGACTTCAGACTATACTACAAAGCTACAGTAGCCAAGACTGTATGGGACTGTCTCCAAAACAGAAATATAGATCAATGGAACAGGATAGAAAGCCCAGAAAAACCCACTCACAATTGGTCACCTTATTTTTGATACAGGAGGCAAGAATATACAATGGAGAAAAGACAGACTCTTCAATAAGTGGTGCTGGGAAATCTGGACAGCTACATGTAAAAGAATGAAATTAGAACACTCCCGAAAACCATACACACACACAAAAATAAACTCAAAATGGATTAAAGACCTAATGGTAAGGCCAGACACTATAAAACTCTTAGAGGACAACATAGGCAGAACATTCTATGACACAAATCACAGAAAGATCCTTTTTGACCCACCTCCTAGAGAAATGGAAATAAAGACAAAAATAAACACATGGGACCTAATGAAACTTAAAAGCTTTTGCACAGCAATGGAAACCATAAACAAGACGAAAAGACAACCCTCAGAATCAGAGAAAATATTTGCAAACAAAACAACTGACAGGTTTAATCTCCAAAATTCACAAGCAACACATGCAGATCAATATCAAAAAAAAACAAACAACCCAATCCAAAAATGGGCAGAAGACCTAAATAGACATTTCTCCAAAGAAGATATACAGATTGCCAACAAACACATGAAAGGATGCTCAACATCACTAATTATTAGAGAAATGCAAATCAAAACTACAATGAGATATCACCTCACACCAGCCAGAATGGCCATCATCAAACAATCTACAAACAATATATGCTGGAGAGGGTGTGGAGAAAAGTGAACCCCCTTGCACTGTTGGTGGGAATGTCAATTGATACAGCCACTGTGGAGATTCCTTAAAAAGCTAAAAATAGTACTACCATACAACCCAGCAATCCCACTACTGGGCATACCCTGAGAAAACCATAGTTCAAAAAAAGGCATGTACCACAATGTTCATTGAAGCTCTATTTACAATAGCCAGGATATGGAAGCAACCTAGGTGTCCATCGACAGATGAATGGCTAAAGAAGATACGGCACATATATACAATGGAATATTACTCAGCCATAAAAAGAAACGAAATGAGTTATTTGTAGTGAAGTGGATGGACCTAGAGTCTGTCATACAGAGTGAACTAAGTCAGAAAGAGAAAAACAAATACTGTATTATAACACATATATATGGAATATAAAAAAAAATGGTTCTGAAGAACCTAGGGGCAGGACAGGAATAAAGATGCAGACGTAGAGAATGGACTTGAGGACACAGGGAGGGGGAAGGGTAAACTGGGATGAAGTGAGAGAGTGGCATGGACATATGTACACTACCAAATGTAAAATAGATAGCTAGTGGGAAGCAGCCACATAGCGCAGGGAGAGCAGCTTTGTGCTTTGTGTCCACCTAGAGGGGTGGGATAGGAAGGGTGGGAGGAAGACACAAGAGGGAGGAGATATGGGGATATATGTACATGTATAGCTGATTCACTTTGTTATAAAGCAGAAACTAACACACCATTGTAAAGCAATTATACTCCAATAAAGATGTTTAAAAAAATAAATAGATATAAAAAAATTCTTCCTCCAAATATGAAATGTGACTTTTTCCTTCACTGTGTGCATGACAACCAAGGGTTCAATATAAACTTCAATGAGGTCCTGCAGACAGAGAGCTTGGCCCATCATGCTAAGCAGTAGTGACATTATTGTATCACTACCACTATCTTTAGTGGTAACAAAACTCTTTTCCTTTCACAATTGTGCTTTTAAAGCTGAGTTGAGTAAGACACAAAATGAAAGTGTTATAAAATCAGTGGGACACTGATTTCCAGGGACAATGAAATTCCCCCGACAGCAGGATTTTGGCTGGCCAAGAGCAGCCTGGGACCACTGGAGAACAGCACACAAATTTCTATCAAGGGGGCAGTGGTGGTGAAAGAAGTAACAATATATAAATCAGGAGTCAGCAAAGTACAGCCTGCAAGCAAATCCAGCCCTCTCTCTGTTTTTGTAAATAAAGTTTTATTGAAACACAATGACTCCATTCATTGACGTATTGTCTGAGGCTTCTTTCACACTACAGTGGCAGAGTTGAATAGCTGCAACAGAGATCATAGCTCAGGAAGCTGAAAATGCTTACTCTCTGGCCCTTTACAGAAAAAATGCATGGCCCTGGTACTAAAGAAAGAAAGAATGAACATGTATAGAATTATACATGTTGTAATTATACATGCAGGAATTATACTGAATGCTCTGCAAGCCTTTGCTCAACGAACCCTTAATGTAGGATTACTAGTGTCTACAACTTCCCGGAGAAGAAACTGAGGTTCTACAGAAGGTGGTGACCCGTTCAAGTTTCCAAAGGTGAGTTACCATCAGAGAGGACTGGACTCAGGCCACGTGCGTCTAACGCCCTCTGTGAGCGCCCTGGGTCCAGTTCCGTTGTGAGTGCTGAGAGCACGCACTGCTCCCTGTTGGAGGGTCCTCCCTCATCTCAGGTGCATCTGCAGGGTGGAAACCTCTTCTGCTACTTCCAACTCACCCCCATCGAGCCGCCCTTCAGAATTCAATTCAATTCCCGAGCATCGCGGTCAATAATTTCGTGGAGGAAATAAACTCTTAGGGTTTCCAGGATATAAAAGCAGAGCCAAAAGTATCATTCCTGATGCCCTGAAAATCTACGTCCATAGAGTAAGGCTTGTATCTTTGGTCTCCACTGATTCATGCTCAGGGAGGTCTAAAAATGCCTCATAACCTGGCAAAGATGCTGGATCATGAGCTGGACTCGAGCTAAGCCTTTCTCTCTGAAGGATGTAGGTGTTTCTAGAAGTTCAGTCTTCATCCCATTGCAGATGCTCTCAGAAGTTCAGTGACCTTCATTTGTCGGGGAGGAAATGGGAGGGGAGAGGTACTGCGGGCCCAGAACTCTCCCATGGCATTGCCTACCTTTGCCTACCGAAAGAAAATGTGGGACTTAAAAAAAAACAACAGGGCTTCCCTGGTGGCGCAGTGGTTGAGAGTCCGCCTGCCGATGCAGGGGACACGGGTTCGTGCCCTGGTCTGGGAGGATCCCACATGCCGCAGAGCGGCTGGGCCCGTGAGGCATGGCCGCTGAGCCTGCGCGTCCGGAGCCTGTGCTCCGCAACGGGAGAGGCCACAACAGTGAGAGGCCCGCGTACGGCAAAAAAAAGACAAAAAAACAAAAAAAAAGCCCCCAAACTGTAGATATGTATTCTGTATGGCAAACTCTTATTGTTTAAAAGAAAAAAAAAAAAAAACAGTAGGCTGGGACAGAGCTGTTGCATCAGACCAAATAGAAATGATTTCAAACCACACGAAGAAAGAAAATATTGGTGCGGAGCCACGTTGTAAGCAGCTAATGTAGTTTCCCTGCTCTTCCCTCCCTCCCTCTTTGCTGTGTCCATCCAACTCCTTCCTCTTTCAGGCTATGAGGAAGTTAGGAGTAATAAAATGTCTGTGATACACATAGAGAGTGGAGGTAATCTATTTGCATGAGAGAAGCTTTGTCCCCCCGACCCCGACTCCATAATCCAGGCACAATGAAAACCAACGTGGCATGCGTGGTAGGCTTGGACCTCGAGTCCATGGCTTTTTTGTCACTATCACCACCTTCCTAGTTTTGCCCGGCTCAGACTCTCTCAAATGAGCTCTCTTTCTGTTAACACAGAGGGTGGGGTGCTAACTGAGGGCCGAATTAGCAAGAGGCTGGTTGGGAAAGAAGAGTGTTTTCGCTGATAATCTACCACGTGTTTAATCCGTGTACAGAGCATCCTCGTGTTGACCATGGAGAAGGTGCCCAATGGTGCAGACCCACAGATGCCCATTCTCAAAACAGAAAGCAGGGACCCGGGGCTGTCACCTTGCCAGCAAGGACTGGGAGGCTGGCAAACAAGCAGAGCTCCAACACCCCATCTCCCCAAACTGAGGTACAGCTGGGCACCTCAGCTGCTCTACACTGACCTGCCCACTGGCCCCAGGGGGTGGGGCAGGGGGGAGGGGCCCTCCTTGGAGAGCTTTGCCCATCTCCTGAGCTGCTTCTCTGATCTGCTTCCTGACCTGGTGTCCATAGATCTTGGGTAGGTACTGGGAGCGTGCAGGCTGCTGGCGGGGAGGCGTGCCTGTCCAGCTCTGGAAAAGTCTATCCCTCCTGAAGCCTGCCCACATGAGGCCTGTCCTGGTGAAGACTGTGATTTGATTTGACTTTTTGTTTTTCACTAAAAGAAAAGTCTCACCACTGCAGGCACTGCTTTCCTGGAGCCGAGGGCAGCTGTGCAGACTCGAGTGCAGGGGCGCAGACCTCAGGGTAAAGCACAGGTATTCTCCTGACCCGAGCGAGGAGACCATTACTCCCAGCATCTGCTTGGCTGGCTTCTGTCAAGTTCCTCACGGAGCCAGGGCAGAGCCAGTCAGACCCAGGCATCAGGGCAGAATTCCAGCCCCAGGGAGAGCCAGCTACAAAGTCATCATCTCCATCCACAGACCCGAGCCCAGGCAACTTGCTTCACTCCAGTTTAGAGAGAGAATCTAAGGAAATCTAACTTCCACAAACTTCTGAACAATGAAGCTGCCCTCCCACCACTGCCCAGGAGGGTGTCACAGTGGCTGGGCCATCCAGATCCCACAGCAGGGGCTGTGTGTGCTCAGCTTTGCCCCTGCCCCCGGCACCCCGTTGGTTCCTGGGGCCCCTGGAACTTGTGAAAGCTGCTCAATGCAAATTCACCAAATTCACTCCAGCCCGTTATGAATGTGGGACCCCACTGATCAGGCAACATTATTTCTATTATCCTACTGGGCTTCACACTAGGGGTAGAGGCACTTGCCTTGATTTGAAACTTGCAGACACCAAGAGAATTTGCTGATTGCTAATGAGAAAAGCTGAGGTTTTGTTGATACCATCTGGGACCTTCTTGCTGTGGGCTGAGATTAGGATGAGGAACTGACATAACACGCCTTATTAAGGAGGCAGTGACTTTGTTATGGGCTCCATGTAACTTTTCATGTCTGCTGTACGCCAGGAGCTTAGCCCGAAACACCTTTTTCCAGAATATGAAACATAATATCTCCATGCTCACTGCATTATTTAAAAAGGGGCAATGTGGTTCATAACTTTACAGTTATTGCATACTTTTAAGCCATTTGACCCATATAAATATTGCTATAGAGTTGCCCTCAGTTATTAAATTCTTATTGCTTATAAAAGGGGCAACAGGAAGTATATATAAGCAGCAGTGGAAGGTGTGGGCAGGGCAGGGGGCAGGGGTGGTGTGCCAGTTGGGGGCAGGGAGCACATTGGTTTCCATTCTGCTTTCTGCTTTCAAGCCTGGGATTGGATTGGATTTTTTTCCTTTTCTCGTTGTGGGCAGAGCCTGTTTGACTTTAACTCAAAGAATTATGTATTGACACGGCAAGCGACATTTTGCCTTTCTACTGATTAAAATGGAACCCCACTCTTAAAAGAAATAGGTTGAAAGAATTTTTTATTTCCTCGGCACAGCTGAGACCAGATAAAAACAGGGCATCAACGTTTATCAGGGTTCAAAGTTGAGTCTCCTGACTGTGAAAGGGACCAAAGTGTGTCTTCATTGTCAGCCTTGTATTCTTGTTAACGCTGCCTTCCCCTGGTCTCCTGGGCCTCCTAGGATGCTCGCTGGTTCCTGCTACATCACGCACACCTGCACGGTACCCGTGCCCACGGAGGCTCTCTCCTGGTGCACACCTTTTGGAAATGACAGAATAACCACAAGCACTTGAAGACACCTCAAAGCAGTTCAACGGAGAAGGTGTCCTAGAAGCAAGTTCCCTTGAACTTCAGTGTGGGGCCCCGTCCAGGGAGCTCCCCACCCCACTGTGTGCAGGACACAGGGCAGAGGGAGTTCGTGTGATCAACTCCAACACAGAGTGGAGGTGGAGATACTTGGGGTCCCAGGCTGTTATGAAAACATGTTTGTTTTTTTTTTCCTATTTTTTTGCACATAATAGGAATCCTCCCGCCAAGGTCCACAGCAGCACCTGGGCCGGGGAGGAGTATGCAAGGCATCCCTGTCCCTTGCATATCTGGGGCATCTCTGGCCACACATTAACATGGGCGATTTTACTTCCCCTTGCTTAGGGCAGAGCCTCTACACCTAGAGGTTACTTGCTGTCAACCAAGGACCTTTTTCCTCCTGTCACTGCTTTCAGAGATGAAGGGAAAGATTTCCCTTAGCCTACAGCATTTAGCGTGCAAACCCTCCACCATCACCTCGTGAAGCCACAGAAATCATGAGGCCAGCCTGCGACCTTCCAGCTCAGTGACAGGACAGGAATCCCTTGAGCAGTGGACGCCTCCTCTGATATTTGGAAAAGTGTCATGTTTTCTTTACAGAGAAAACTGTCAGGTTGTTGTTGGCATAAAATACAACCCTTCCTGGATTGTGATTTGCTTGTTTGCTACAAAATGTCACCTGGGCACATGACATGTTTTGTTTTGCTCACAGCCGCTTCGTACTTAAGATATTCAAATGGTGTGGGGAGAAAGGCCAGCTCTGTGCTCAGGTCAGTCCTCTTTGCCATTACAGAGCCTCCACTTCCTACAGCAGTGAGGTCTGCAGGGGAGAGGACTCAGCCCACGGAGCCACTCCCTTGTTGAGGTGGGATGATTCTGCAAATACATGTTTACCTATTCATGTGCTCTTTAGAAAACCTCTAGAACAAAGATAGGCAATCACTGGGCACTGCTGGTCATACTCTTTTAAAAGAAATAGAGAATAAAATGTGAATAACTTAAAAATACCACCACCAACCACCCGTAGGGTTGGCCAAGCCAGGCTGTGATTCCTGAAAGGGGACAGATTGCTCAGGTCAGCTGGTCACCCGGGCACATCACCCTACAACACATCAGTATAATCTTGGCCGTTAACCTTAATCTCCCATCCTGGATAATACTTATTTGTAAATTCCTTTTTTTTTTTTTTTCCATTCCTGGGTACTTTTCTTAGAAGCCCACGGCAGGATTTATACTTAATAAATAGTGAGTTATTTAGGTGACATGAGAAAAAAGCTTGAGGAAATATAGTATCCATGTTATTTTTTTTTTCGTTTTGCTCCTTTGAAGACCTAAAATAAGAAAAATATGTCCTTATCAAGTCTTAGGTCTTGACAGACGGAGGTGCAGAGATTTAAATAATGTCTTTTTTTCTGTTGTGCATTTAGCACAAGAAAGAAACGCAAAAAAAAAAAAAGCCAGCTAAAAAAGAGATACTGCAAAATTCAGTTGAATATCTAAAAGTAGTGTTGTCGATAAACAGAATTCCCTTCGAGGAGTTTCTCCACAGCCCTAGAAGGCACTAAACTGTTTGGTTAAAGAAGCAAGTAGAATTCTCTCCTCGGGATGACAAATACAAGAAAAATCAAGCCCCAGTGACTCTCTGGTTTCCCAGTACTTTTGCAGTAGAGGTTGGAGTCAAGTGAAAAATAGAAATAAAACAATAGCACAACCACAGGGAGGCTTTATCCCTCAGCCATATCATCTGGGAGTGTTTCAGGCCACAGTGAAAAATATAAGCTCATCTTGAGCTGACAACCCGGTTGGTTATTTAGCTCTTAGAATGCAGATTTAAGGATGGAGGCGAAAGCAGAGTACCAGACAGCACTGGCGGCAAAGGTGTTTTGTTTATTTTTAATGGTTTGTATGATTTGAAAAATATGTTGTGCAAACCAAGAAGATTCCTTAATTGCCACCAAGCACACCCCTGTCTGCTGGGAATGCAGCTGGAAAGCTCCGTGACTCTGCGGTTAGGGGAGAATTCGAGAATTTCTTCCACGCTTTGTGCCAAGTGCGCTCCGAGAGTGAAAAATACAGACCCTGCTCTCATGCCTTTCCCAGGAACAGGACATTAATTTCTTGCATTTATACACATACAGATCGCAGCTCTGGACACTGGCCCTTCAAGATCCTGCCTCTGCATTTTGATAACTGGCCATTTCTGCCAGATTTCCATCAAATCCAAATCAGAAAGTACAAGGAAATATGACCTTCGTTTATTAGGACTTGCATTCAGTTTTTTTGCTCTTGATGTTGTTTTTTAGTTTTGCCTTTCTTTTCCTCCATTGTTGCCCAAATAAAACTGCTTTATGCTGCAACTACACAGTTCGGCCGGAGGCTGGCTGTACCCTTGGAAGACAAAACCCCTGACAAACGGTACAGAAAACAGTACCTCTGACCTTCAGCCGGACTGCAGCAACATTGCCTAACTCAATATCATTAGGGACGTGCAGTTTGCAACTTCTTAACTTCCAGTCATAAGAGAACAGTCGGGTAACTTCTTCCTGGCATCTGCTCATGGCCTTCCTGGTACTTTAAGAGGTGCTCTTTATTGTGATTGCCTGGAGGGTATGGAGGGTTACAAAATCCACTGCAGACACCTGACATAGGGCAAGGCATTTGCCACCGGGACACAGATATTATTTCAAGAATGGATTCCATATTTAATCTCTTTTCTTAAGTCAGAAGTGATTTTAACAGGAAAGCAAAAAAAAAAAAAAAAAAAAAAAGGAACTGTATGCATGGATTCCTCTTAAAATGTAGGGGGTTTTCTGTATTTCATTTGGAATTGAACTGTGGACAGCCATTGGCAGCTTCATATAAAAAGATTCGTGTTTTGTCCTCTTGGACGATAGCTTTGGTCAGTGGTGCTCAGAGCACAAATACAGCTGCTGAGGGTCCTGCCCAGAAGATGTTTTTCATAAGGACAAATATACACATTAACCAAATTGGGTGTTTTCACTTAAAAATAGGAGCAATCCTTCCCTTTTGCATTATAGCAACCTGAATATTTCTAATCCAGAGCAAGGGCAGTGTTTCATAGTTGTTTATATTATGCTTTAGCTGGCTGTTCTGCTCACGTAACTCACTTCATACTTGAAAAGAAAGAATTGCAGGAAAAAATTAACATCTTTGTTTTCCCTTGAACATTTTAAGGCAAGCCCCTACCTTCTAATGGTAGAACTTTATTTTCTTCCTTATAGTAATATATAGTACTGAAATTCCAAAGGTTTCTGGTGCATTTCAGCTGTCACCTCAAGTCAAAACCATAGAGTTCAGCTATAAAAGAATATAATAAATTTAACCTGACCTAACTGGGGATTTTTAAGCAGCCATTTTTTAAAATTGTGTATCTGTGAGCTCCCTATGCCCACATATAAATGGTCTTTTTTTTTTTTTTTTTTTTTTGGCTCGTTCTTTCTTAAGTTCAAACTTGTGTACCTTTGTGACATTATCTCTGATTACATGAAAGTGCTTTCAAAGATTTTAAGGGAAGATGCCATTTTGGAAGAAAATGCAATTCTAAAAGAAACTTTGAACGGACTATTTTAACCTAGCCTCCAATCTCCTGAATTTTCGGTGGCATCGTGTCCTGGGTAACTATTGTAGGAGCCTGCCACGGGGCATCTCCCTCTCCAAGAAAAGTCTACGGAATGCGCCCGGGGGGACACCAGACACCCTGGCCCCCAGCCCAGCCTGCTCGCTATTTAGCGCTCACGGGGCTGATATTTTATACACCGAAGTAAACTTCCGCACTCCAATTCAAATGTAATCACTGTTTTGTTTTTGCAGCCTTTGTAGATTGAGTCTTTGTTAGGCGAGCACGTCTTGTTTCCCCAGCACCCGAGGAAATCCTCGGCATCAGAGTGCCCCCCAAAGGCAGCCCGGGAAATGAGCAGGGGCGCGCTGACCTTTAGCGAGACAGCTAAGGTTATGCACATAACATTTGCTTGTTTACTTTGCAAAATAAGCAACGAGTTGGAAACTCCGAGCATTTCCGGCGCCTCCGCGCACTTAAAAAACAACTGGAACCGAGGCACCCGGTCTTCCCAGCTCCAGCGCGGAGCCCAGATCTGCTTTGCTCTGTATCTATCGTGATGCAACTTTAATAACGTTAGCCAAGGCTGCTCACAAAATCACAGCTGTAGCTGGAGGCAAAGGGGGAAAAAAAAAAAAAAAAAAAAGAGGAAAAAGGAAAATACGCCAAAACGAGGTGCTGCTTCCCAGCCTCACCTAGGAGCCCGGTGACGCGGGGCGCTCGGAGAGGCAGGGGCCACCGGATCGATGTCCGCAGCGGGCTGATGGCCACTGGTCGTTTTGATGGATATGACTGTAAAAAAAAGGTCCAGATTGGTTCACCGTGGACCTCAAACCGTGTCAGCTAAAACCAAAGAGACAAAAAAGTGACAGCTGTGGAGAGTGCACTGCAGGCAGTCAACGGCGCCTGTGATTTATTGTTCCATCTGCCTCGCCGCTGTGAGGACAAGTTCCCCCTGATTTGGTTAAAATGAAAAGGACCTCAGAGAGCGCAACGTGGGTTTTGAAAATGTGCAGAAACTTTTTTTTTTTTTATTCCCTGATTTATGTCCCTTTCCCCCTCCAGAAAGTCTGCACCACCCCCTGGTCGGGCCGCTCGGCTGCCAGGAGGGTTCGCGCGCCCCCGACCCCCAGGGCGCAGGATTTTGGGGTCGGGGCCCAGCGCCCCGATCGATCCCGGCCCGGTGTGCTGCGCCGGGGTCGCAGGGGCCGCCAGGGACGCGCGGGGGGGCGGGAGGGACCCCGAAAGACGGGGCAGGGGCCGTGGAGCACCCTGTCCTGGCTGCGCCCTCCCCAAAGCATCATTCCCTGGAAGTTCAGCCTGCCTGTCCTCGGATTCTAATAAAAGTTTTATGCCGGTCAGCACATTTTCAGCCAATTTCCCATGACGAGGCCTGTTGGTTTCGATGGTGCATGGAAAGTTCTGCTCCCGTCCCCCTGCCTTGGCCAGGGCCTCTGGAGCCCTGACCCAGTGGCTAGCACTTCCTGGCTGGAGATTTTAGGCCTCACAGGTCCAACCTGGTGTCAGAAGCTGGCCTGTCTTCTGTCTCAGGATGTTGGTTTTACCTCTCAAGTGTTTCCTGAATTTGTGAAAATTCTGTTTCTAGACGCTTGTCCATAGTGGCTTCCTGCTCAAAAAAATATTTACCTTTTTTTTTTTTTCTTTTTCTTTTTTGAGAGAGAGAAAGAAAAGAGGATGGAGGTGGGGCAGGGGACTGAGAAAGTGGCAGAAAGAGGGAGAAAGAAAGAGAGGCTTGGCAGCTACCGTGGAGCAGGGGCTGCCCCCAGGGGGCCAGTTCTACTTTTGGAACATGTTTCTGTCAGGCAGGGGTCAACATCTTTTACCTCTTTTTTCCATTATTCAAAATAAGTATTGATGTTATGTTTTAGCTATTTAAAAGCCAGCTGCCTTGCTCATTTCAGATGCTTTTCCTGGTATGATTGTATGTGGTAATAGCTGGTCTGTGTATCGTCTTTCACAAAATCTAGGCTTTCAGAGCCTCGGTCTTCAAATGATATCAATCAAAATTTATGCAATTCAAAATCCATATGTATAGAGTCCCAGTTCACCTCATTTCATGATAATAGTAAACCACATGTTGTATCCATGTCTAAAACACTTTTCTCGTTCTTGACTGTGTTAACCCTAGAGGCACCCTGTTCTGTACGGCTTGCCCGTCGGAGCGGCATAAAACACTGATTAATGCCTGACAACGACGATGGAAACCTGGAATAATAAAATGGTGAACAAGGTAAATGCAAACTAATAAAACGCGGGGAGTGTCAATAAGATTTGAAGATGTTTGTTGACATAAACAACCCAGGAAGACCTAAGGGGCGGCGGAAGCCAGTTAATCCTCACGTACAGGATCGTCTCTTATTAACTGTTCTTAAGGGCGATCTTCCTTCAAAATACATGTGGTGACCTGTGGAAAATAAGCCGTTTGGTCCTGCCAGGTCCTTTCTTGAGTTCCGCGGAGGAGACCTCTGCCCCTCATCCCAGTCCGGGCAGCTCTGCACTTGGGCCTGTTGCTTCTGCACTTGTGCATGGAGCAGAGGGTGGGGAAGGAAGAGTAGCATCACCATGAAACTAGTCCATCATTGTACTCCCTTAATCCTAGGTGGGGAAAATGAGAGTGGGATTTTTGAGAGTTCATTTGCATTAGCTTTGACACCTGGTCAACATAATACTTGAGGCTTTTTTTTTTTTTTTTAAGAAACAGCTGATAAGTAGGTGGTTCAAAGAGATATTATTAATTCACTGTACTTGGGTGGAACATTTTACAGGCGTGCTGGATTCCTGCACAGACTACACAGATGTATGTGTTCTTTAAATGACACAATCCTTCATCTGATCTATTTTCATCAAAGGCAAAATTGGTAACTGTGACACAATAGCATTTGCCTCTGACAGGATGCATTATTTACTTCAGGTTTAATATACATTACAAATAAGATTTGCTTTCATGGAAGGGCATTAAAACATTTGGCAAGGGGAGAGCGGAACATTGGCCTTAATTTGTTTTGGCAACTCTGAGAAATAGAGGTCATTACCCACACTCCTCCATGCCAGAGACATAACAAGGAGCAAATATTTTAAGAAAATCGAGATATAATTAAAAATACCACCATGTCTTCAGAACCGAGAAGGCAGGAGGCGGCGAATGTAACTCTGACGCTGCAGTGTGATCCTGGGGCCCACGGAGTGGATTTCACAAGGAACAGAAAATTAGAGAGGAAGACTGAAAGCATTTCTTTGGGAAATCCTTTCAAACACACAACATCATGTCAATGATTCAGCATCAAACTAAATCCGTTTCATTTTTCGCCCCTGAAAACAAGCCTTCTTGAAACACCTACACGTCTATTCACATCTCTGTCCCGTGATATCAGACGTTTATATGAACATTAATACTGAAAAATTAAGCCCGCCCTTGGTTTGACTGACTGCAATCGGTTTCTCAAACCATGCGCTGCAATAGCCGGGAAGACTGCAAATGTGCCTTCCTTCTCTGCCCTCCAAAAGAGTCAAGCCGAAGCAGGAAAGCTGTTGACAAATTAATACTTTAAGAAAATAAACTCTGGTCATGTTCAACCCAGAGCAACTTTATCCTGATTAATTTGTGTTGGAGGTTCTCCAGCCCCCATTGACAAAGCCCCGCAGTTTGTACAAATGTAATTTCCTAATATTTACATGAGGAAAGCCTCAGCAGCTAAGCTCTGCCTCCAGTGTGACTTTTGTGGTTTGTAAAAAGACAATAAAAATACAGAGAGGTAATTGTAAGCACATTTGAAAAAGAAAGGAGAAAGAAAAGAAAGGATTTTTTCTCTCCTCCTCCTGTAGCCCTATAAAAATGGGCTGTGTGTACAGATGCTTAGAAAGGGAAGCCAGCGTTCAGCCAGCGCCGTTTTAAGTAACATAACACCTAGTACTCATCGTCCCCCTACAGCTAATGAGCTCCTACCGAACACCCACCATCTTCCTTAACGTGGATCTTTTGCATCCTGACATAATTCATCTTCGTCCATCTACATGGATGGTCTTGTCATTTTATGCCTTTATTTATATCGAACGTTAGGCACTTGCATGACTGATTTAATAAAGAGGAAAAAAGAAGAATGCAATGGTAATGTGTTGCTTTGTTCTGAGAATATTAAAAAAAATAACCTTTCGTTTTAATGAGATTTTCCCCATCAGTTTACACAATTTTCCAGATGCAAAATGAGCTTTTGGCTGTAAAATATTTTATCACATTGTCTTACACAATAAAGATTAGATGTTTTCTCTCTCTCAACTGCACTGCAATTATTTTTTAGTGTTTGCAAATCATAATATCATTTAAAAACCATATTTTATACCTTATCTAAAATACTTTTAGAGCAATAGGATGAAAAAAATAACATCTATTTAACTACTCTTTTTAAGCGGCTGTTATGTGCTTTAGGATAATTTCCCAGGAAAAGGCAGAGCTAAAAAGCTTAGCTTTCCTTGGAAACATATCTCTCAAGCAAAATCTTTGCAAAAATCCCCAGAATTTAATTCCCCTGACTGGAAAGCCCAGAGTGCCTGAATGTAAAAATAGTAGCCCTGTCATTTCACATTCATTAAGTGTGAAACTCAGAAATTAATAATGTAAAAATATGCTTTTTAATTAGTCTTACATTCTGCCCAATGTACTTAAATGGGATCAGCGGCTCCCTAATGATTTTTTTCTTAATAAAGTGTTAGCCTGTGATGCACCGAGGTTGACAGGTATGATAAACTGGAAAGTTCTTTTGGAGGCGGATGAATGATACCAAAATAGTACTCGCCCATTTAAATGTAATTAACACCAGGGAGCAATATTACAAGAAGAGAAGCCTACAAGATTTTTATTTCGGGTTTCTTTTTTTCATTTCTTATTTTATGAGTAGTTTGATGATTGCAGCAGTGATTTTATAATTTAATTACCTTTGCTGAAAGCTAAGCTTTCACCAATAGCAGGTCAACAGGACCATGAAGCAGTCTTCAAAAATGTTAAAAAGAAAGTCAATCCCTTTCGATGGGCTCTCCAAGTGTCAGCTATATGTGTTATTTATTTATTTATTTATATGTGTGTGTGCACATATATATGTGTTTGTACCCACATATATCTATATACAGAGAGATACACGGATATACAGATGCAGGCATAAGGTGTGTCTGCTCGGGAAATATTTCTCTTGCGGTGATGAGGACCATTGGGAAGAAAATGCAGTTGTTTGTCCGCTGAAGAGAATTGATGACAGAAATTCTTAAACACCTCAGTTTGGGAAAAGGCAAAAAATGATACCCCCCAAAAGGTGTATTCGATCAACAGATAAATATTAAAAGTCACTGCTGAATAAGAGACTCAGTCGATTTTCACCTGATTATCCTCTGGTGTGCAGCGTCCAAAAGACAGCAGCAACTTTGCGTGGCGCTACTATTTTAAGTCACCAGTAATAAATGAGAAATAGATTTCTGAAACACATTATCATGCTGGCTGTCAGCGTTGTTTACTCAAAGACTTCTGCTCAGATCCCCGAGTTTCCAAGTTCCAAATGATGGTCCCTTTCAACTCAGTAAACAAGAAAAGAGTGACACGGCATGTGAGATATGACAAAATCCAAAAAGTCTTGAGTGTACTCTCTTAGAAAGAGGGTGGCCGAGACCAGGTTTCACACCTATTTTGGGAGGACTCCTGGGTGCCCATGGGAGTCTGGGACCTTATGTGACAAGTGCCTGATGGACATTCATGGGTGCCCATAGACCCGACACAGTGACTGAAAATCCGGGTAATACTCATGACGTGAAGCCTGTCTGCCTGTGGAGCTGAGATAGCCCCAGCAGTTTCTTTTCTAAATTAACCTCCAGAACAAAATGACGAAACATGGCATGCTGATAACCTCTGTTGAGCCCTGATAGCATCTATATTTTCATTTCTTCCAGAAACAAAATAGAGTATGAAGAATGCAAGGTCAGACCTTTGGCCAACTTTTATACAAACTCTATGAGGAAGACCTATTTTCTTTTTTTTTTTTTTTTTTGCGGTATGAGGGCCTCTCACTGTCGCGGCCTCCCCCGTTGCGGAGCACAGGCTCCGGACGCGCAGGCTCCGGACGCGCAGGCTCAGCGGCCATGGCCCACGGGCCCAGCCGCTCCGCGGCACATGGGATCCTCCCAGACCGGGGCACGAACCCGTATCCCCTGCATCGGCAGGCGGACTCCCAACCACTTGCGCCACCAGGGAGGCCCAAGACCTATTTTCTAATAAGGCAGGTGCAGTCTGGTTACTCTGAATTTGCACTGAATTTTACTCATTGGTACATTCCTTCCCATTCACTGATCTTTACACCAGCTTTCAATACCTAGTGGAAACCCTTAAAGAGAAGCCTTGTTGGGGAGATTGAATCCTTGATGATGGGATGTGGTTTCTGTACTTTACACAACTTTATTATCAATCATTTCTCTATTGTATTCTTAGGAGGAATTGGGGGGTTGTATAAAGTGCACAATTTTCATACTTCTTTAACATTCAGGTGAAGAAATTTTCAACTCGAAGCTCCATGAGGGCGGGTTAGGTGTTTCCGTGCTCACTTTGGGATTCCCAGCCCCTGGCATTGTGCCAGTCCACGGCATGTGGAGAGCAAATGCTGGGGGAGTGAAGGATGCCAAGGATGAAGTCTCCTCTGTGTGGGGGGAGCCTCAGTGTCACCTCAGATCCAGTCCACACCTTGATTGGTGGTGTCTCCTTGGAGCTTTTCTAACATAAGATGGAAATGCATTTTTCTGCACAAAGTACTAAAGTGTCCCTGCCAAGATAAAACTGCAGAGTTAGAAGATGAAGAAGTCCCAGAGATCCAACGCACAGCACAGTGATTACAGTCGACAGCACTGTAATGTATACCTCAAAGTTGTGAAGATAGATCTTAAATTGTCTCACCACCCTGGCACACACACACACAGACAAATATAATTATGTGAGGTGAGAAAAGGGTTGCCAACGGTAAGGTGCTAATCGTAGTGATTGAAATATACAAATGTATGAAAACACATTGTACACCTTACGTAATGTATATGTCAATCACATCTCAATAAAAAAGAAAAAGAAAATTGCAAAAAGTCAAGGGTTTGAGGTATCATGGGATTAGAACCGTTTTGTTTTGTTTTTTTACATCATTTTATTTTTTGGCCACACTGCACAGCAGGCAGGACTTTAGTCCCTCCACCAGGGATCAAACGCACGCCCCCTGCAGTGGAAGCACAGAGTGTTAACCACTGGACCCCCAGGGAAGCCCCTAGAACTGGTCTTTATAGCCCTTAACCACTCAGGTGTCATTGTTTCGTAAACCAGCCAGTGGAAATTCAGTCTTCATTTCTGATACTGTCTGCTGGGTGTTTCATCATCAAGATGTTTATGACGATTGGCAATAAATTTACCTAAAAATATGAATTATAACTAATACCACAGATTTCTCTTGCTGTAAACAGATTTTTTTTCTCTTGCTATGTTAGAGATTTTTGTCCTTGCTGGTGATTCATTCTACCTTGTTGGAGAAACCTCGAAATGTTAATTAACTTTTTGACCAGTGATACTTTTAATTAAATTCATTGTTTCATAAAAAAATTGTGCCAGAATGAATTCATGCATTTATTTATATGCTCTTGAATCAGTCGCATAGAATAAATCATTAAAATTATTTTAATAATCTGGGACTTTTCTAGAATCTCACTGAATTTCAGTTTGTTTGGAAATTATTAGGAATGCCATATTATTTTAAGGCTTCTTAACAGCATCTTATGCAAAAATAAAACCAATTAAAACTAAGTGAAGGGACTTCCCTGGTGGCATAGTGGTTAAGAATCCACCTGCCAATGCAGGGGACATGGGTTGGAGCCCTGATCCAAGAAGATCCCACGTGCCGTGGAGCAAATAAGCCCGTGAGCCACGACTACTGAGCCCGTGTGCCACAACTACTGAAGCCCACGCACCTTAGAGCCCATGCTCTGCAACAAGAGAAGCCACCGCAATGAGAAGCCCATGCACTGCAACGAAGAGTAACCCCCACTCGCCACAACTAGAGAAAGCCCGCGCGCAGTAAGGAAGACCCGACGCAGCCAAAAATAAATTAAAGAAAAAACTAAGTGAAAACCACCTGTGAACAAACCAGGGAAATATTTAAGAGCAGATCATCAATACATGTTAATGGCCAGCCAAATAGATTCTATTTATTGAGGATTTTTGTACGATATCATTTGCAGATTTAAAAAACTGAAGTCTAGAGAGTTCAGTGACTTACCCAAGGCAAATCCTCATCTGGAGGATGCTGAGAAGAGGCAAAATCAAGAGGTCGTCAGAGCACAAGGGACCTGCTAAGTAGCCTCTCAAAGGATGCTGGAGGTGACCCAGGTACTAGGGGTCTTCACCTGGAAGAGTGCTGATAGCACGTGGTTGGTACTGACTATCTGGGTCCCCCAATACAGAAACCATTGAGTATTATGATTTGAGAAATATATGTAGTTGCCCCTTTGCATCAAGTGTATTTAGATACCCTCACACATGAGGGCTGTGTAATTTAGACAATGGAAGTCATGTCAAGTTCACCCCAGCTTGTTCTTATTAACTTAATTGCAAATTTAATTAAGGCACAAATCTAAAAAATAGTGACTATTACTAAAAATGGTGTGCACATTTATTATATATAATATATACAATATTTATATATAAGTTATACTGTATTATATATAAGATTATTAATTAGCTCTAGTGAGTTCTTTTAGTTCATTTCGTCTCCCTATTTCCCACTTTCTTTCCTCCTCCCTCTCTTCCTTTTTTCCTCCCTTCCTTCCTTCTTTCTTTCTTTCTTTCCCTCCTTCCTTCCACCTTTCCTTCCTTTCTAACTCTCAAAGCCAGCTGTGAGGTAGATCTAGCTTTCCTTCTATCTGACTTCATTCTTCTTCTCGGAAAACACAGTTTGGAAAATACAGGGCCAGACAACTGTTTTCTGGAAACTTTAGTGTCAAGTTTGTGGTCAACCAGGGTCATACAGTCCACGCGTCACGGAGGCTGCTGAGTCGTCCATCTCCCCCCATGAGAGGCCCAAGAGGCCAAGTGTCCCCTGCTTGCAGACCCACTAGGACAACAGCTCCAGGCAGACAGGACCTGCCCATCACCAGCCTGGCCTTGCCTTCAAGGCCGCTCCAGTTATCAAAGTGTGACAGTCTCAAAGTGTACCCCCTTCTTTTTGTGGATCCACCAAGGATTCCGATTTGCTTAAGTGTGAAATGAAATCAGAGGCATTAATGGAGACTGAAAGACAAATCACTGAACACAACGGATGCAGCTATAACACACGCCACTAAAATCAAAAGACCTGCTTCTCAGGGACAGGAGAGTCCCAACTCTGGGGTAGGGGAGCAGGGGACAACATCCTGGGGATGTGTTCCCTTCCCGGAAGGACTGGTGACAGCTCCCATAACAGGCTCTCTTAATGGCCAATCCATGCACTGGCATTTGTGCAGGAGCCGGAGGGACTGCTTGTTTACCGACCGGATGAAAGAACATGCTGCAGGGTTAGGAACACAGGACCGAAAGAGACCTGGGAAATCTGATGAACACGAGTAAAATACAAACCGCTGCAAATGGTCCGGGCACATGAATTCTAAGTATCCAATTACCCAAAAGTTTTTCTGCCATCTCAAGAGAACTGCAGAGACACAGGATAAAGACACAACCCAGCTGCCTTGGGTCTTTGTCCAGAGTTGCTCTTGGCTCCAGCCAGAGGGAGCCCCCAGCAGACCCACCATCAACACCTACCCCTGTACTCTCCCGGTCCACCCCACCCTAGACAAGATGAGGGAGAAGTGTTCCTTGGCCCCAAACTTAGAAACAAACCTGACTTTCAAATGGAATGTCGGTCTGGATATGCAAGATGACATTTAGTTCAGAAAACAAATTCATTATTAGGTTTCATAACTGTCCAAACAGTGCAGTAACGATTGGGAGTTATACAGTTGGTTCATTTAGGGCATATCTAGGAAGCCTTAATAAATATACATTTTTATCTGTGTGTGAAGTTTAAGTGTATCATTCTTTAACAATCAGTTGACACAGATAAAATGAAATAATTCCTCCCAGAGCTGTGTTTTGGCAATGAGCATTTCTAGTCCTGGACCCCCTTCTCCAAAAGAGACCTCCACTCCAAGCCTAGAGTATGGCTTTAAGAATCCTTCTTAAGACATGAGACTCAGGGCAGGCAGAGTTTCAGCTAAGGTTTTTTTTGAGCTGGCATGAGTCCTTACAATAGTGGTGTATATTGGACAAGAAAGAGCAAATTGAGTGCTGGGTTTTCTCTTCATGACAGAGACCCAATGTTTATGTATATATTGAAGGATATATCAACTGCCTTCCAGCTCAGGAATTGCTATTACGCTTCAATTGATTTTAAGAAGCAGGGGTCACAGCTCTGTAGTATGAACACAAAATGACCAAGTTCTATGATGTCCAAGGAAAGTCATCTGCTTGGTAAAGTGCAACTCAGTGGTGAGAACAGAACGAGATGTGTTGGTAACATGAGGGCCAGGAGGAAGGCTGTCCAAAGGATGTCAATCTAAACCTCAGTCTATTTCAATATTGCCAGAGGAAGCCTGAAATATTGGCAATTCAGGCTGAATAATCTTGACTCAGTTGTTGGCCAAACTGGGGCACTGCGTTCCTTGATCAGAGGCCTGACTGGCCTGGCAATTCATGACGCTCTTGGAAGAACTCCTGCACGACAACAGCAGGTGCTGATGAGAGGGTGCCAGGGGATGGAGCTCTGAGGCATTCTGGGGTTCCCCTTGGGAGCTCCCCACCCAGGAGGAGGGTCCAAATACTCAACTGAGAGCCTGATTCCCTCTGGGAGGGCCACTGAGGCAAGCCTGCCAAAGCCTACCTTTGCATGGGGGAGGCAAGCAGTGTTTTCTATCCAAACGAACTCTAAGATTAACCGAGAATCAGGACATCTTCGTGGGCTCAGGATTCATTCTGACGTCATAGCCTCTGGGAAAAAGAATTGTCTGCCCCTGGATCCATAGCCTGAAACCAAGAAGAGCTCTAATTCTTGTTGAGTGATACCAAATATTTGGCAGGCTTGGGTGACTTCGAAGTTTCTCCTTCTTAAAAGCAGTTCTCTCATCCAATTTGCCAGCATAGCTGCATATTTTTGAATAGTCATCAAAACACATAGTCACTGATTTCTCTAGGTCTGAATTTCTGCGGAATAAATGCAAAATGCTACTGGACTAAAGGAAGAAAAAATGTCAGGCTTTTCAGAATCCTTAACAATTCCACTGATGAACAGCAGATGGGGCTACAAAAGTCACCCGATTAAAGACATGGGGGAAAAAAGAACCTTTTAACCTAAAAAACAATTCACTCAGCACCATGTCAAAATATACAAAGGGCTCTTCTTTGTGATTTAAAATGTCAGTGAGTCTGTTTCACGCTGGAACTTTTGCAGAGCGTCCCAGATAGCCTCATGCATTACAATTAACTTACTTTTTTAACGTGGTAGATTTTGAACTCTTCCTCCTGGCTTCCCTTCATCCTGTTACAATGCAATTTGCTAGAAGACAAAATAATTATCTATAATTAATTTAATCACAGCAACGCCAGCATCCCCCAATATCTCAGAACCGGGGTAAAACATGTATTTGTATGTTCATGCATACCGCAGGCGTGCACGCATTCACACATGCAAATTCTTTTTTTTTTCAGTGTCTCTTGTTTTTTATTTCATTTACAAAATATTCATGAAATATACATTATTGTCCTATTTTTTTATCATTATTATTATTTTTTTTTTAGTTTCTGCTTTATAACAAAGTGAATCAGTCATACATTCTTTAAATACTCCTTTTTCATTAGATTTCGTAGCCTGTACCACCACTGGCGGAAGAAATTCATGTATCAAGCTGCAGGCCATTCACAAACGTGAAATGTGAAAACGAGGCAAAGATACAAAGGCTAGAGTGGAACCCGTCAAGTAAGTGTCCTGTTGGAAAGACCACCAACCAAACCAGGAAATCAAGTTCTCCCACTCGACTGAGCAAGTCAAGCAAAGGAGCCTCGGATTTCCTCGTGGAAACAGGAGAGAAGGGTCCTGGGCTGTGGCGGCAGCGGGGGCCCTGCTGCCCAAGGCTCACCTGTCACCTGGTTTCAAGACGTTTTCTCCGCCGCCAGCCAAGTCCATCTGGGGAGAGATATGAGCAAAGAGCAGATGGACAGATGCCACTTCTGGACTAATTGTGTCCACAAGTATGTCAGTGGATTGAAAGCGGCCAGATAGGGCTGTGCACTGGGGTCCACTCTTTACCAAGAGAAAGGCTGAAAGGGCCACTTCCTCTGGCCAGGAGGAGCCGGCTGCCAAGTGAAAGCTGCAGTTTTATGCTTGTGATATAGATTGGAGCAATTAACAAATATAAGTTGCTTCAAAATCAGCTTAAATCTGCATTTTATGTGTGCAAGTTTCCAGCTGTAATGGGATTATGATGTCAGCAGAGGGAGGGGGCACAGCTGCAGCGGGCTTCAGAGGTAGCAGGCAGCTGTTAAACTAGAGAACTAATTGGGATTAATTCTTACGATGTGTTTGAAGATTTCACAAAGAGTTCAAGACCCAACCCTTCCCACGGGGGATGAAGTGAAGGAGGAATATTCCTGGAAAAAGAGACTCAGCGGGGGCCTCCCTGGTGGCGCGGTGGTTGAGAGTCCGCCTGCCGATGCAGGGGATACGGGTTCGTGCCCCGGTCTGGGAGGATCCCACATGCCGCGGAGCGGCTGGGCCCGTGAGCCATGGCCGCTGAGCCTGCGCGTCCGGAGCCTGTGCTCCGCAACGGGAGAGGCCACAACAGTGAGAGGCCCGCGTATCGCAAAAAGAAAAAAAAAAAAAAAAAAGAGACTCAGCGGAGAGCTCTCCGTGCTCCCTGCCTGGCCGGGACTGTCACATTCTCCCACCCAGTCATTTCATTGTTCGGTTTTTCATTTGATCGAGGGTTTTTACCAGCTCAGGTGCTCTGGGTGTCTGCTAGGTCACACTTAAATAAGTTGTACAGAGTCTTTTTTTTTTTTGCTCTGTATCCCACTGTGGCCAAGCTGGGCGTTCATCACATCCCCTCTTTGGGAAGCGTTGCCATCACTTCTGGGATGTAAGCCACCCTCCCAGGAGATGATAGCCCAGGCTGGGCTTGCCCAGCAGCCTGGAGCATTTCACCATTTCCTGGTAGGTAGCAGTTCTGTGCGTGGAAACCAACAACTCTAATAGGCCCTTAGGAAACTTTTTCAGAAAAACGGTTTTAACTTTGATCTCCAACTATGAGTACACCTGGGGTCAGGTATCAGGATGGTTAGACGCTCATTCATTTCTGACATTTTACGTAACTTGGATTTCTATAAAAGGTGGCCTGCCTTCCCTGTGTTGAATACAAAATGATATGCCATATTCTCAAGGGGGGAAACAAAACAAAAACAAATAGGACGCTACAAAAAAAGAGAAAATTATGTAAAACCTAGCTAAAATAATAGTTAAAGTAACAAGATAATTTTACCATAAAAACAATGAAAATAAGAAAAAAAAATCTTCCAGACTTTTCTGCAAAATATCTCTCGCAAAGCATTAGTTCTTAAAGATATAAACTGAAGTTTAGGAGTAAGTAGCCCAGAAGTGAGAACAGTTGGCATTTCTGCACCTGGCGACTAACTAGCTGGAAGGTATTGGAAAAGTCAGTGTCTTTGTTCGTAAAGTGTCTTTATCGATTCTATCATGGAGGGTACTTCCAGCCTTATGAAGAACAATCTGGTAATGGTCTTATCAAGATACCTGACTCAGAAACCACCGAGATGGTGCCAGGCAGCTCTCCAACATCTACAGCAGGACTTGATACCCAGGTCGAAGCTTCTCAGATCGATCCCGTTTCCTGCACGAGATGAAAGAATTTTTTTTCAGTGTGTACGTTGACCTACTAAATGGGGGAAGAGAAAGAAACACAACACAGGCAGTGACTCAAACTTCAGAGACAATGAACAGAGGCTCAGAAGTTATTCGAACGTAGCAGGAAATCACGAACATTGGATGGAGCGTGTCGTCAGGCGCTGCAGATGGCATCTGTTCTCTGACGGCATCTAGTGTTTGTCTATTTTTCTGCTCTCGCATTTTCTACATGAGATGCATTCCTCTGCACAGGTCAGAACGCAGACAGGCTGAAATGTAAATGAGGCAGAAGGGTGACTGCATCGCTGTCAGCGTGGCCTTCTGGCATTGACATCAGTCCGAGGGCTTCAGGGAGGGGAACAAAGAGCCCTTGTATCCCCGCTTCCTACCTTGGGAAGATCGTGTTGCTCAACGCCTCACCCTTCCTTTGCTTCATTTTTTAAAAACTGAAAAGAGAAGAATTAAAGAGTGGAAACCAGAAGGAAAAGTTTGAAGCCCCCTAACAATACTTTGCAGGACTGAGAGGGCCCAGAGGATTTAATTCCGGGGCTGCTGAAGCTGCGGGTCCCTGATCCATCAATGCCCCCAGAACCCACCAGGTTGGGGTGTGGAGCCGTTCCCCCCAGTTTCCGTGTAAAGATGTTTTGAGCTCACCTAATTTCCCTCACAGCACTCCCATGATGACTTGATTGTTACAAAGGGCAGACAGTTATTTGATTTAGACTCTTTTATTTTATTTTTTATTTTTTGTTTTTCTTTTGCCATACGCGGGCCTCTCACTGTTGTGGCCTCTCCCGTTGCGGAGCACAGGCTCCGGACGCGCAGGCTCAGCGGCCATGGCTCACGGGCCCAGCCGCTCCGCGGCATGTGGGATCTTCCCGGACCGGGGCACGAACCCGTGTCCCCTGCATCGGCAGGCGGACTCTCAACCACTGCACCACCAGGGAAGCCCAAGGCTCTTTTATTTTAAAATGGAGCCAGAGCAAGGGAGCAATGGTCATTCCCCTACCTCCTCCTCCACGCTTCCCTCCTCTGGGCAAGACGATGGGACCAGTCGTAGCCAGTGCACATCCCAGAGCAGTGAGTCTGCAGCACCTTGAAGGTTACAACTTGGAAACGTTCATCAGAGGGAAAAAAAGCAAACTGAGATACACTTAATCTTCGGCTTCAGTTGCTCGGACCTTGGTCTTTGAGGGCAGTGGTAACTTTGGTGAGTGGGCACTGAGGTAGGCTTCCCGTGCCCCTTTTAAGGACAAGTTCCCACCCGGTGGGGGGCAGCTGGGTGCCAGAGCCCTGGTTCTGGCCCGGGAGCTCACACAGCCTGCAACGCGCATGGGGGCGTTCCCCAGGGCTGCGTAAGCTGGAGCATCCGAGGTTTCCATTCAGCCCAGTGTCAGGGCCCAGCAGAGAAGCAGGTCACAGCTGCTGTGCTCTGAAACTCTAACAGCCGAAGGTAGGGGGTCCTGGAGGGGTGCCAGGAACTGCCTGAGAGGTCAGGGGGAGGGGGGGCGTGAGGAAGGAGGCTGTAATGGGATGGCAGGATGCCCGGGATTCATGGGGCATAAAGATGGGGAGGCGGGGTGGGCCAGTGAAGGATTGTGGAAAGGCCACAACGAGGCTGGAGAAACACGGAGAAAACTGAGATGCGCCCCAGACAGTGGCCCAGAAAGACAGGTCAGATGGAATGGATTCCCCATTGAAATACGCTTTCCAATCTGGCTTTAAAGTGTCTACAAAAATCTAGCAACACACGTTAAATAATAAATTGCAGAATGCTGGCTGGCTCCTGAGGAAAATGCATCTTTCTCTGCAAAACAGCAAGTATGTCTCTCATTTTCACACTTGGTCTGTGAAGACCTAACATTAAGGCCTGACCGACGACATTGACCAAAATGCAGATTCTTAACACAAATTCTATGGACTGTGTTTTAACAAAAACTGTTCAAATTTCTGGTTTACATAAAAATATCTAAATGTATTTCTAAAACCAATTATTTCTGATCTCTTCCAATGTTTTATTCCAATTTCCACTCTCCTGCTTCACTGAAAAGAGACTTTTCTCATAACAGAAGCACAGCAACACTTCACTGTTGGGCTTATTTAGAACATGCCTGAATTCTTTCTGCTCGCTGGACAACAAAAGAGACTAAAATCCAAGAGGCCAAGGAGCAAAGGACAATCACGGAAGGGACCTCGGTGGGTGTTCAGAGACCAGAGAATAAAAGAGCAAGAACCAGGGCACAGGGGGCACCAGGAAGGGCTCAGAGGGAGGGGACAGTGATGTGCAGGGCACAGGCGAAAAGAAGCAGGAGGTAGACAGGTTAGAACCAGAGGAGGGCAGACAGGGTGCCTGGGTGCTGATGCTCTTTGCCAAAGCTAAATGTCAGCCAGCCCTACCTCAGGAAAACAGCAAGGGACCCACCCAGAGGCCACCACCGATCTTTTCATGCGTGCTCCCATTCAGGCTTGCTATCTTCTACCAAAACACCTGCTTCACCTACTTCTCCTATTTACTCTGTTTGGTCTGTCTCACTCCTCTAGAAGGTAAGCCTCATGAGGGCAGGAACCATGTCTCTCTGTTCACTGATGGATCCCTAGTGACGAGAGCCGTGTTTGATAAATGGGAGATGCTCCTTAAATATAACCATGAAATGCTCAAGTAACAGACAAAAGAAGTAAAACAGGAGGTCCTCCTAACCCTGGAAAATGCTGCACTGCTTTTGTTTCACAAGAAAAACAGAACACTTGAACTTGAGAGAGCTCAGAAATGCTTAAAGCCACCCGGAAACATCCAAAGATGACTCAAGGTAACTTAGGAAATTTGAGCTGGTCGACTTTATTGCAAGTTACCAGCAAGAGCCTTTTGGTACTGAGGGAATTAGCAAACAAATTCCACAAACGACTGGCAGTTATTTTTAGCGAGGTAGTGGGAAATGAGGGCCTAGAGGAAGAATGGCAGGAATGGATGTGAGAGTGAGTTTTTAACTTGAAAAGAAGATTGATCCTGATTTTTACCTCCTGGGAGCTAACCTAAATCCCTAGGAAAATAAGGCTCCCTCAAGCCAAGGTAAAATTAAAGAGACATAGCAATCCATACTCATGAATAGTCCCATAAAGCATCCAGAAGGATTCCCTTTGATCCTGCTTTCTTGGCTGGTTGTATACTCACTGGTCTCGTAAAGGAATATAGTAGATATATTTACATTGTTTATGAACATGCCTTGATTGCAGTTAAACAATGGATAGAAGTTAATCCCACTGGGTTTGTATAAAAAATGGTTGTTCAGAGCCTGAAAACATATCTGAGTGATGACAAATTGGATTTACTGAATTGGAGAGAGAGCCTGTAGGGATGGGAACAGCTGAAAAATACACGGGCAGTTGGGATATTGAAGCAGGTAAATGATTGAAAGCAGCTTTGGAAGTCGTTTGTTAAATGTGAGTGTTGCCAGGAGAATTCCCCACCCCTCGCTGGCAGGGGCACCACCTCACTCTAGTACAGTCAGAGCCCGGCAGCTGTGGTACCACCTCCAGATCTTCTCCCATCTCTTCTCCTCACTGTCATTACCGGTCCCACACCTGGGGATCGTGTGCTACTAAGTTGCTGATGGTTGTGTCTTTGGCTCCGCCACCAGGTGCCCCGAGGACCACCGTGCCCAGGCAGGCAGGATCCTGAGAGGTCCACAGAGTACTGCTCTGTTTAGCTACAGGAAAGGGGGGCGCTTCGGAGAGAGGAGAGCTCTTAGCATTCAGGCGGTGGCCTAACCGCCTCAATTTACAGGTGAGAATAAAGCCCCTGCAGGCCCTGGCTATGACTGATGGAGAGCAAACCATAACCTGTTTCCCTGACCACCTGCCGCTGCCCCGGCCACTCTGTATGCCTCCTTCCTTCAAAGAGAACGGGGCCATTCTGACCCAATCCAGTTCTCTCCCCGGTGTCAGAAGGACACGTTCTCATCCATCACTTATTTTTAGTTCACCTTGGAAAGTTTCCAGTTGCCCAAGGCATAGAGGTGACCTGTTATTTTCTTCCACTGTGATAGAACATTCCAAGAAAAGAAAAAAAGAGCAGAGAAGAAAGCATGCCACCAACCCATAGGTGATCTCTAAGAACATCTTTTCATACATTTCAATTACCTAATAGTTGAAATGTTTATATGTATATTTCTTCCTCTTTTTAAACTTTCTGACCCCACGACAGGACAAGAATGGTCTGAAGATGCAGGGGCTAGATGATGCTACTCCGGGTTGGTTGCCATCTGGTTGACCAGTTGGACCCAAAGACAGCATGGTGGGTTTGAGACCCCCTGGGTATCCAGCTTGGGTGAATACCCCGCCTACTTGAGCATTTTTTTTCTACTTATAAACAAGGTATTTGACAAGCTGAGTAAGGCTGAGCATAGGAGATCATTCAAATCATAACGCCAACAATAATAGTAATGACGGCACCAATGAACATTTTCATCAGGTGTTAAGTTTTCATAGGGCCCTTCTTCTCAGTGGCACAAAGGCTCCTTGTTGGATCTTACTGCATCTTTCTTATCAGAGGAAGTGGGACCACCGTTCCACCCTGGCCATTGGTCCTTCAGATCAAGGAGCAAGAATTTAACAGCAGTGCTCAGAGTTCTGGGTCCTGGGAGGACCCTCAGGAGAGACATGTACATCGTTACATGTCTTCAAAAAGCCTTGATTTTAGTCAAGGAGATGGGCAGTACCCTGGCCATGCTTGGAGGTTCATTAAGTGTCACCTCCAGCACTATTCCTCCCCACCTCAGCTCCCAAGTCTACCTGACCTTCAAAATTTAGCTCAGGAAGTCAACGCCTCTATAATAATCACTAATGTTTTTATCAGTTCCTTCCTTTGTGTCAAGTATCATGCCCTGTGCTTTATGTTCATTATGGTATTTTATCCTCTCACTTACTCTACGATGCTTTTATTTTTATCCCTTACTTATAAGGAAACAGAGGTACGGGAAAGATTGGGAACTCGCCCAGTGCCCCACAGCTAGTACAGTCTGTGACACATTGTAGATCTCAGTGGGTATTTGGTGAATGGCTGAATGACAGGACTGAGATTTGAACCTAGACCTCCCTAGTATGGACACAGCAGGGACCAGTGTGAAGGGAAAGGGAAAGATTCTGAAAGGGTGGAGACAGCATGGCAGGTCTTGGTGACTAGAGACCTCTTTGTCTAGAGGGGATAAGTGAGGGACAAGAGTCTCAGGGCTTCCAGGCTCTGTGGTCGCGGGCAAATCATGTGGTTGGGAATCCCAATGGTTTGTCAAGCCCTGAGGCTGTTCCTGGAGGGCTTTAAGACCATGCAAATGAATCAGTCTTTATCTTTCCAGTTCCCTTCCCGAGCTCTGTTTGCCTTGGTTTGTCTCTCCTTCCACTTTCAAAACTAGTTGTCTTATTGATTGTAAGCCACCATTCAGTGAGTCTCCTACTCATAAACTGTAACACAGGAAACTTCTGGAACCCTAAGACTTGCACCTGGGGGCAAGCTCCTGCACACCCCGGATTTGGTGGACTTTGTGTGAGAAGTGCTTGTCCTGGGATCTCCCCTTCCCATCAAAGGCCGCTTTGGTTTCTCCAGTGACTGGGAGCCATGTTTACCTGGGCTGGGCTTTGCTGCAGCTGGGGGTGGTGGTGGGGAGACCTGGATCTTGGCATTATCCACAGGGGGGACCCTGTGCTCTGGCCCAGTTTCCTTGGAGCGGGGCTGATGGGGGCAGAGCCTGGGATGGCTACCTCTCCCAGCTCAGGGTCCATAAATTAAGGGAGTCCTGGGGTGAGCAGAAGATAGTTATTTCTTTTTCATATTCTGACAGCTCCCTTACTTCCAGTCCCAGTCCCCAAGCAGTGGCCCTTGCTGAACCCACGTGGCAGTGACAGGGACGTCTTTGCACACATGGAGAGAAGCAGCACCCAGCTTAGGAATCATCAAGCATAACACAAAAATGGCCCGGTTCTGAGCTGTCTTACTGAGACAGGGGGACCCCCAGGCAGTCACCCCAAGGCTGCTTCAAGACTTTTTAAAATAAATTCTTGGTCTGTAAATAACAAAGTCAAACATAAAACTCCAACAGGAGACCAGAATTGCAAGCAGCTATATACTTTTTTTAATTGAAATATAGTTGATTTACAATGTTGTGTTAATTTCTGCTGTACAGCACAGTGATTCTGTTATATATATATACACACATATATATATATATATATATATATATATACATGTGTATATATATATATATATATATATATATATATATATATACATACATATACATACATTCTCTTTCATATTCTTTTCCATTATGGTTTATCACAGGATACTGAATATAGTTCCCTTTGCTATACAGTAGGACCTTGTTGTTTATCCATTCTCTCTATATAATGGTTTTCATCTGCGAATCCCAAACTTCCATTCCATCCCTCCCCCACCCGCCCTCCCTCTTGGCAAACACAGATCTGTTCTCTATGTCTGTGAGTCTGTTTCTGTTTTGTAGATAAGTTCTTTTGTGTCATATTTTAGATTTCACATGTAAGTGATATCATATGGTATTTGTCTTTCTCTTTCTGACTTACTTCACTTAGTGTGATCATCTCTACCTTCATCCATGTTGTTGCAAGTGGCATTATTTCATTCTTTTTTATGGCTGATTAGTATTCCATTGTATATATTACCCCATCTTCTTTATCCATTCCTCTGTCAATTGACATTTAGGTTGTTTCCATGCATTGGCTATTGTGAATAGTGCTGCTGTGAACATAGGGGTGCGTGTATCTCTTTGAGTTATAGTTGCTTTTTTAACATCTTTATTGGAGTATAATTGCTTTACAATGGTGTGTTAGTTTCTGCTTTATAACAAAGCAAATCAGTTATACATATACATATGTCCCCATATCCCTTCCCTCTTGCGTCTCCCTCCCACCCCTCTAGGTGGTCACAAAGCACCGAGCGGATCTCCCTGTGCTATGCGGCTGCTTCCCACTAGCTATCCATTTTACATCTGGTAGTGTATATATGCCCGTGCCACTCTCTCACTTCATCCCAGCTTACCCTTCCCCCTCCCCATGTCCTCAAGTCTATTCAGCTATATTTTTGACTTCACGCGAAAAAGAGAATACACGCTGACTGTGCTGAGGGTTTTGTGACAAATCCCACTTTGGCCGTATGACACTGGCAGGAAGGCCTCTCAAGCCAGCTGTGGGAATCTCACTCTGTGTCTGCAGGTCATGACCTGGTGTGGGGAGGAACATCTCCCGAAGGAGAGAGACAGTCGAGGTGTGTCTGAGAGCCGGGATCAGGGAAGAGAACCAGATGGAGAGACGGACAAAGGGACACAGTGCTCTATCTGGAGATGGCTTTTGGATGAAAAAAACAAAAGCTATGTTCTTGGGAGCGAGGGAAGACAGTTAAAGTAATCATTTAAAATTATTTACAATGGAAGTGTCCCTTCTACAGGGGCAGGGTGTGGTGGTGGGATGAATTGGGAGATTGGGATTGACATATATACACTGATATGTGTAAAATAGATAACTAATAAGAACCTGCTGTATAAAATAAAAAAGAAAAGAAAATTTGTAAAACACAAAACAACAACAAAAAAATGAAAGTGTCACGTCTAGTCTGCAGAAATAGAAAGGAACCCAAGTTGGAGTGTCGGCCAACTTTTCTTCAACCAGGACAACGAGTCACCATTCTCAGTTAGTGGCAAGAGGAGGAAACACGGAGGCAACTCTGCGCGTCCCTGAGGGTCCTCAGGTGGCGGAGGGGTCACATCAGAGCAGGTGGGGAAGAGGAGAAGGAGGTGCTGGGAGCCTGGCCTCATCCTCGTCCTTCACTCATTCACCGTCCCCTTCATTTATTCCTTCATGGGTGCATTCACTCGGTTACTCACTTATCCTACCTTTTCTCAAACTCACCTCTTGGAGCACCCAGTTTCCCCCTCTCCCACCCCCATATCCCCCTGCATGCAAACCATAATAGATGACATTCCAACTAGGCTGCAGCCCCTCGTGGGCTGAAAGCTGCCTCGTGAAGCAGGTGTCCACTCTGGTGCGAAGCCCGTGCTGACACAGTGCCCGGAACCCTGAGAAGCTCGTGGAAGGGTGGGTAGCAGGGTGCCTTGTAATGCTTGGGGGCTGCCTTCCTTTTTTGTGAGTATCACAACGGCACAGGCACTGCTATGACAGTTATAGCACAGGGATGCTGTTGATAAGAGCTGCACAAGGGGACCGATGAAGCCTAACAGTTTCTGGGAGGACCAGGTGAGGGTGGCTGCCTGGGATAATGGGAAAAACCTCCTTGGAGATGGTCTCCATCCACCACTTTCTCCTCGAGGAGATCTTTGTGGAGTGCCAGCGCCTGATGAGTACCGGTGGTTAGGAAGCTGCCCAAGGCAGAGGCAGCCCTACCGCATGAAGTCCACTGAAAGGCTGGCCAACGACAGGAGGTTAGAGCCCAAGGTCCTAGGGGCAGTGCTGGGGCAGAGAGCAGGATGTGGGGCGTGTGGGTGAGGGCCACCCTAGCACGACTTATGCAGCCGGGAGGCCTAGGGGATGATCAACACATAAGTGAAGAACTAACGCCCCAGATGCAGGAGAGGGGCTTTGAGGGTGAAGACCCGCTATATCAAACTGCCTGCAGCCTGGCGGAGTGCCCGCCTCGTAACTCGTGCTTGTGGTCATAACCGGAGCTCCCCAGCAAGGGTTCCCCATTCTTCCTCCTCTCAGGAGAACTCCCCTCCGTCTTCAAACTGGGTGCGGCCACATAACTTGCTTTGGCCAGTGAAGTGGGGATGGAAGGCCTCTCTTTCACTCCTAATGAAGCTTTAAGAACCAGATGTGAGCTGCCATTTCCCTTCCCCAAAGCTCTGGAAATGGTGCGAGCACAAGCTGTGTAAAGCCCCAGCTATCGTGTGTCTCCGAGTAACTTCAGTGGGTGGAGACACCCCACAGACACCAACCTGAGCTGGACCTATAGAAGAGCAGGAAAAAACCTTTTCCTGTATGAAGACACTGAGATCTGGAGCTTGCTACAGCGGTCTAATCCAGTGTATTCTGACCAGTACTATGTTTACTCATACTTATTCCTTTTCTGATTAAGTCTCATTACCTGCACATCTCCTTGCTGCATTTTTTCCTTAGAAATTGGTGTAATCACTCTGACATGAATAAAATGTTTATGCTTGTTTTCCTAATGGAAAAAAAAAAAACCTGTATGGAAGGTTTTGGCAGACAAGAGTGGACGGCAAGTGTCGGTGAGAAGAGCAACGGGGCTACAACAGGGACACGAGTAAAGGCAGGTGGAACAGGCCACAGCGTACAGAGCCTGGGTTTTGAACTTAAGTCTGACGTGGGGAAACACGTGTCCACGCAGGTACGTTACACATACGGGGCCCACCTCAATGATGGAACGAAGGCAGGAAGACAAGATTCTTGTACCACAGCCTCTTCGGAAGAAAGAATCGCCCTGTTGGATGATGTCACAGCCAAGGAGGCCCCCGAGGAAGCCGCCCCTCCCCCATGAGATGCCTGGATTCCAGGGATCAGACCCCACCCACAGGTGGGCGGTGGTCAACCTTGGCCACACCTGGCTCCCAAATTTAGGAAATTTCCCCTTTTCTGAACCTCAGTTTCTCCATCTTCAAGTTAAAAGGACAAAGTGTTCTGCAAGGTCCTTCTCAGCCCCCATGCTGTGATGGAGGTTATTTCTCCACAGGAAGCAGAGAGAGAAAGTAGAGGCTGCAGGATCTGTGTGTGGTTTTTTGTTTTTTTTTTTTTTGCGGTATGCGGGCCTCTCACTGTTGTGGCCTCCCCCGTTGCGGAGCACAGGCTCCGGACGCGCAGGCTCAGCGGCCATGGCTCACGGGCCCAGCCGCTCCGCGGCATATGGGATCCTCCCAGACCGGGGCACGAACCCGTATCCCCTGCATCGGCAGGCGGACTCTCAACCACTTGCGCCACCAGGGAGGCCCTGTGTGTGGTTTTAACAGAACGTGTGTCACCTGAGCTGTGGGCCCATCCATGTGGAAGGGCCAGCCCTTCAGGGGAAGGCATGGCGGTGGGACATCCCCCTCTGCAGGGTCCGGTGGGGCATTGCTACCAGCTGCTGCGGAGCCCCTGGCATGGGGCGGGGAGGAGGGGGGAAGGGTGGGCGCTGTCGCTGCAGTTGCAGAAACGCCTCTGGGTTGGTGACACTGATGCTGCCGAGAGCCTGAAGGGCAAAACTCAGTTTACAGCGGCAAAGAGTCTCCGGAGAAGGCTGGCGCCCACAGGAGTTCAGCCAGACAGTTGCATGAATCACTGGCCAGTGCTCAGAGACAGCTCAGGTGTCTTAGGCGACTGGCCCTCCTGGGCTGGGGTCACCGGGTACTGCACACTTGTGTTGTTTTTGAGCTGTGACTTAGAAGCATCACTGTATGGCATTGGTCCTTTCTATTTGCTGTGATGGGGCTTAAAGTTTCTCGGGGTAGCTGGGAAGAGGAGAGCCTCACACCCTGGCTTCCTGAATCCACCTTATCGGGCTGGATGGAGGCCAAAGGGGACGGGGGTAGTGGGGGAGGAGGTGACCGGGGCAGGTGAGCGTGCTCGGAGGGTCGGCCCTCTGGGTGGCTGAGAAACGAAAATCAAATGAAAGAAGGCCAAGCACAGGGGAGAGGGATTGTGTTCAAGCCCGAGAAATGTCAAGAAAGACCAGTTGTTCCTGTAATCTAGGGACCAGGGACTCCGGTGTTAGCACTTATAAACAGCACACGGCTCAGTGCCTTTGGTCACGTTCGTGCATGTCAACGGACAAATTTGTGCGACGGGTACCCATCCTTCACTTCCGTCTCCCACGGCAGAGAAAAAAGTCCGCTACTCTTACTCCTGCCCTCTTTTCAGAATGTTTTTCTTGGTCAAATAACCATTCAAGAAATAACGAATTTTCATTCAACCCTTAAATGAAGCCTCTGTGAAAGTGATTGTGCAGAGAAATTCCTTGAAAATAAAGCGTGAAATTTGATGGTGTGGATTCCATTTCTTTCTTTCCTTTCCTGTAAAGGTCAGTATTCTGGATTCTGCCTGCACAGACTTCAAATGCCAGACAAAAACCCACCCTCCCAGCCCAGCATCTCTGGAGTAGCTCCTGACACGCCGACGGGCTGATCCTTCTTGAATCCCATCTGTATCTTAAACCGATGGGAGCCGCACAGCGGGACACTCTGGCACCCGGTTAATCTGAGCCGGCATCTCCCAGGCGGAGGCAACCCAGGCCCTCACGTTGGGAGTAGACAACACAGGAAGCCTCCTGGAGAAAGCGGAGACACAGATTCCAAAGACAGACCCTGAAAGGTTTGAACAGAGGCCAGCCAACCCCTCACCCAAGACGGATCCCCCAGCTCGCCCACGCTCTGGCCCTCTGGTTTGCATCATTTTCAAATATCAAAAGCGGCCACGAGCTTACATGGAGCAGGGAGAAAGCCTTCTGCCTCGCCGACACTCCCCAGATGGCTCCAGCCACTAGTTCTCCCTGTTGTGACTTTTCACCAAAACGAAATCATCTTGTCTAAGGCTGCCTCTGTCTGCGTTTTGTTCGGGTTCAAATGCTCCTTGAGACGGAACTGTGAAGCAGCTAAAAGCATTCCTTTGGAGATGCTATCGAATCAGCCAGGGAGTTCCACAGACCCCAGGGCAGAAGAGGGCCGTGTGTGTGTGTGTGTGTGTGTGTGCGCGCGCGCGCGCACGCCCGTGTGGGGTCCTGTTTTGCTCCCCTTCTAGTGCAGGGCTGTCAGGTAGCAGTGCAGTTTCTCAGTTTGGTGATGTGGCTTTTTACGAACGGCAGTCCTGAGTGTGTGGCCGTGTTGCATTTTTCATTATGATGCTGTTAAAAAGACTTAATGGGTGACACCCTCCTGATTCACAGAGCATTTTTATAATACTTATTTTAAAAGGCCAAAGTTTATTTTACAGTTGGTAATAAAAAGGAACACAAAAATGCAGCCATTGGCACAATGGCTCTAACACGTTAGTTTCGTCCACAAACTGCGTATTATTCTACCTCGATAAGTGATGGGGAAAACAAAATTGAAGTCCTCTACAGCATTTGAGCGTCTTACTTAATAACGACAGATGCTCTGAGCGGTGGCATTTTGAAAAGAACTCTGTCTGCTGCTCGCTATGAAATGGCAGGACATTTGGCATCCGCTCGCCTCACACCATTTGAAAACCGTGGGGTCACATCATGGCCAATGAGAGGTGGGGAAATTTAGCTCCTGTCTGCACAGCACAAGTCATTTGATTCCAGGGATGCAAAACAGCAGAGCTGCCTTTCAAAAGAAAAGTCTGTAAAACTTGCCAGACTCTCTGTAGCTGTAGAGGAAGCACACACACACACACACACACACACACACACCCAGCCCCACTACACATTGGTGAAAAACAGACTTAATAAAGCAGTTTTAATAAAGAAATGCTATTTCCCATCCAGTGCTGTGTCATGACTTGAATGTTATTAGAAGTGGGTACCTATACATCCCTAAGCAGAGCAAGGCTGGACCAGCCCCGGAGGAAATGCCTTCTCCCCAGCACAGCCGACACGCAGACCCTCGACGGGGAAGCAGGACGGAGGGGCAGTAGAAAGAGGGGACCCACAAGGCACAGCCATGTTTGCATCAAAAGCCACCGAGGATTTTGGTGTCCCCACAGCCCAAAGAGTTCTCATCTCCCACCCAGACCCTTAGGAAGGATACATGCAGTCGGATTGCTGACTCCAGCTGGTGGTTTCCTTCTTTAAGATTTGGCAGCCCAGGGCTTCCCTGGTGGCGCAGTAGTTGAGAGTCCGCCTGCCGATGCAGGGGACACGGGTTCGTGCCCCGGTCCGGGAGGATCCCACATGCCGCGGAGCGGCTGGGCCCGTGAGCCATGGCCGCTGAGCCTGTGCTCTGCAACGGGAGAGGCCACGGCAGTGAGAGGCCCGCGTACCAAAAAAAAAAAAAAAAAAAAGATTTTGCATCCTTCTGCAAGCTCAGTGCTTGGAGGAGAGATACCTAAGCCTCTCTCCCATGCCTTGTCCTTCCTCTCCTATGGGATGGATCACATGTGAGCTGGATGGAAATGGCCAAACCCCACAAAACCAATGTTTTGTTTACTGTCCCCTTGCAGACGACAGTCCCAGCTCCCGTGTGGGACCTCTCGGCCAGCTGAAGCTCTCTCACTCAGTTGTGTGGTGGAGAGCACACAGCTGAAGTTAACGTGGATTCTGTCCATTTCTTAAGGAAAAACAGAGACGTGATTATTTAGGTTATCCAAGCTCAAAATTGCTTGAACTCCAGCTGCTCATGCATTGGAGACAACAGATTAGAACAAGACCCACAGGGCCCTCCGGTCTGCTCCTATGCGGGGCAGGCTGGGCCCCAGGTCTGATCTGCCTCTGCTCCGTCCCCGCGTCTTGCATCTGGAAGGGGGCCGTGTGGAACCACTCAGCAGCACGGCTTCAAGGCTCTGGGGGCCTTCAAGGCTTTGGGTTCTCCTGGGGCACGTGTGACACACTGAGCAGAGTAGAAAGATGCCAGAACCAAAATCCTGAAGGGAAGAATCTTAGCTTTGGAAAAAGGAAGTGAATTATCCTGCTAAAAATCATAGACAAAGGCTACTCGGAGACCGAGTGGCTTTGGATTGATTTGACCCATGGAAGGGCCTCGGCTCAGTGGGATCTTACAAGTGTGGTGAGGGACCCTCACGGTGACAGTGAGAATCCAAGACGTCAGGGCCATTGGGACCGAGGCTCAAGCAGGCCCGGCAAGGCCCAGTCAACTGGTCCAGAGCTCGAGGCAACATGTGTAAGAATCTCAACAACTTCACAGTTTGGGCCCCTGAATGATGGAAAGCTACAAATATTGTCAGATCCCTCACTGCTGTTTTGTTCTCAGAATTCATGTCAAAGAGAAAACTCACATATGTCTGAGTAAGTTTCTTCTCGCTCTATAACCACCCTCCTGGAATGGGACCCAGCATCCACCTTCCTTGAGTGAACACAGGGTCCACACCCAGTAGTTGTGGGGGACCCCCCTCCTCCAGTCGACACAAAGGTGCAGCGCAAACTCAGGAGTCTAAGCAATGATGAGTGATACCTGCCCGGCCAGGTAAGTCTAGTCCTGGAGAACACTTCCTTTTCTCCAGACCACATAAAATTGCACTTGTGTTTGATTCAGGGAATCTGAGGAAAGGGAGTGAACAGCCAAAACTTGGGGCGATGGCCTCATGTTTTTTCCAAGTGTTATCGAACATAAACCTTCATGGTAGCGAGCTGATTGGTTGGGTTTTATTCCAGCCCAGAGTGATTTTTTTAAATGACTAATTTATAAAATCTTTGAAAATAAGAGTTTCTAATGGAAGTGCTTACACAACCATAACTCTGGCGTGGCAAATGGCACCATGGCCGTTAAGGATGTGTTGTTGTGGGTTTATATGCTAATCTGCCTTCAGTGTGACAGACTGTCACCTGCACAGGGGGTACCGTTCAGCGCTATATTAGCCCATATGGCAGAAGCTAAATTGTAGCGAAGCTATGGGCTAATTAAGGATGAGTTAATAAAGCCAGGCAGAGTGAGCCCGGCCAGCTCTCCCAGCCCTGGGGGGACTGCCCCCACCCAAAGTGATTTACCCTGTTTGAGCTTTTCCGTTCTTCACCATTTGGTCTCTGAGAACAAATCCATAGCTCCATTTTAGACATACGTTTCATCTTTCCCACATCCCCACCATTTTGTTTTTGTTTTTGTTTTTGTTTTTGTTTTTGTTTTCTGGCCTTGCCATGCAGCATGTGGGATCTTGGTTGCCCGACCAGGGATTGAACCCGTGCCGCCTGTGTTGGAAGCACGGAGTAGTGACCACTGGGCCACCAGGCAAGTCCCCTCCCTACAATTTTGATGTTAGACTTAAAAACAACTTCCATGACCCCTGACACTTTCTCAAAGAACTGATCTTCTTATGAACTGTTTAGATTTCAGGACAAAAGGAGTAAATGCAGCTGGAGGTAGGTGCACAGATACATGAGTTACCAGGTTATTTGCGGTTTGTTTTTGATACAGAAAAATAGATATATTTTACCCATTAAGGCTCCAAGTAAATCCCCTAAGCAGCACACTTTGGAGCCATTAATTCTGGTTTCGAAGTGGCAGGCACGAGCTAACCGCGATAATATGTCCATCAGGCTTTGAACCAGAAGAAGCAAACATTTGACTTAGCTGGAATTCAGTATCGAGTTTGAAAACACTTCTTTGAAAACTTTGTTTGGTTTTCCGGCAAGCTCCCCTTTAGCTCTTCACCCAAGAACTGGCAGGCGGTGCCCTTCTAGGTGGGGATGGCCGCAGGTCATCAGTCACTTCTCCCAGGCCCACCTCTGCACTCCACTTCCCCCGGCTAGGGGAGCAGATTTCCTTTGAGCTGGGAGGTGGGCCCCGCAGGCCTGTCCTTGGAGACCCACATCGATGCTGCTCTGTTAAGCAGCTGGCACGAGGAACACGAGACCCACTTGGCTCTTTCCTCCCAAATCAAGCCCAGGCTGCTTGTGCCATGCCAGCCTGGAGAGTCAGGTTTCTTGGGTGACACCCTCGGCTTCTCTCCATGTAGTCTTTAGATGCCTCAGTTAACTGGGACAGTGACTCGAAAAACATGACAATCTGCCACTTTACTAATTTTTGCAAATAACTGCACTTGACATCCCCTGGAAAAGTTCAAACCAGGAGATGCTAAGTCAGCGAGCCTCCCATGATATCTTGACACCTGAAATGAATGTTTTGAGCACCAGCCAATCCCTCTCGCTCTGCTATTTTTGGTTTTTTTTGTTTGTTTTTTGGGATTTTTTTGCAGTACGCGGGCCTCTCACTGCTGCGGCCTCTCCCGTTGCGGAGCACAGGCTCCGGACGCGTAGGCTCAGCGGCCATGGCTCACAGGTCCAGCCGCTCCGCGGGATCTTCCCAGACTGGGGCACGAACCCGTGTCCCCCACATCGGCAGGCAGACTCTCAACCACTGCGCCACCAGGGAAGCCCTCGCTCTGCTATTTTTAATCAAACACATTTACTTTCATTCTCTTTCTCTATTCTCAATGAGGTCATGGCATCTAAACTAAAAAACCATGAAGGCCAGAAAAAAAAGAGAGAAACAGGCAAGCAAGCCAGTCTAGTTTGCACACAAGGAAGGTGGCAGGTCCGAGCTCTCCCCATCACTGAGCAGATGGTGTGCGGCCGGCTGGTTATCCTCCTTTTGCCTCTACTTTCCCATCTCTAAAAAGGGGCAGAACCTACTTCCCAAGTTTTATGACAGTCAATCAAATGGTACCGTAAAATGCTACTTGCACAGTTTCTGGGACATCATAAGAATTCATCTAAGAGTAGAAAACGAAACAGACGTATATACTCACAGTCACTTGACAAGTGACCTGGGAATGTCAAAACACCACAAACCTTGACTCTGCAGTATCTGCAGAGACAAAGGACCAGAGCTGGACCGGAAATGGTGGGTGTTCTTGAAATAGCTGAGGGCCCTGCCCTGCCGCCCCCAGGCTGGAGCAGCCAGGGGAAGAGGTATCCCATTCTGCTCAGAAGCCTGAATCAGAATGTTTCCTGGTCTAAAAAGGATGCCTGCCAACATGTGTTCTTGCCCATATGAGTCAAGCTCTGATGTAGGGGTATAAATAACAAAGAATTTACTAAAGGCATTTGTCCTTCCTTAAGTGGATGTGGGGCTAGATACTCTGTCTAGGCGGGCCTGACACTTCTGTGTCTGATGCTGGAACCAGAAGCCCCTGGGACCCGCAATCAAGGAGAGAGGATGGTCATCACAGGGGGGTCAGGCCTTGCGGCTCCTGTGCAGCTGAGCTGCACCCCCAGGATGGACTGGAACCCGGGTGCTTCCTCCCCACCTCTCAGTCCCCAACCTTGCAGCTGGGCATGACCTGCAGGAGAAGCAGGCGGATGCCCTCATCAGAGCCAGAACCAGCACAGGGCCCAGGATCGGACGACCAGAGCAGAAGATCCAGAAGAATCTAGAAGGGGCCTGGCCGCTGCGTAGGGGCACCCCACTCACCTCCAGCCGCTCTCCCACTGGCACCTCCTGGCCCCTCAGAGCCCCTGTGTGGCCGCACCAGCCAGAGCTCTGTTGAGAAGCGAACTCTAAATTGACTGCTACACACCCAGCCCGGCACCAGCGGGGACAAAGTTGAATTTAATGACATTCGAATCTCTCAATTTACATAAAAGCAAATGTTATGAGAGTCCATCCAGCATGTCCATGCTGAGCGTGGCCTCCAAGTCCAGCATGTCCTTGGCCCATGTCTTTGACCTTCAGAACCACAGCGTGCTTGGTGCAGAGGGGCTTTGAGGGAGAGTGTGGCTCGGAGGGAAGTGCATGCTGGGCGTCTTTGCACCTCAGGGTGGACCGCAGTCAGGCAACGCCAAAGGAGGTCGAGAGACACCCGTTTCCTCTCAAGTCCTCCCTCGGGATGATGACATGGCACTGGCCTCACCTGAAGAATGAAAATTTCCTCACTCTGGTTTCCTGCCAGGTAACCTATGATTCAGTCCAGGGATTACCAACCGTCCTGCTGCGGTGGCTGCCCCAGGTGATGCACTGTGTCCTGCAGCCCAGCATCCCCCTGATCCCATGTGTACACATGGCCTGGTCCCCCATCAACGCAAGAGTTTTTCCTTCTCCCTCTGGTGAAAGGTGGGCCATTTTGGGGGAGGACAACGGCACCATCCTCGCCTCCTGCCCCTGGCTCCCCCTGACGCCTACACCTCCTCCGGACCCCCTCCTCCCGCTGCAGCAAACCACTTCCCACACCCAGGTGGGTCCCAGGAGGCAGGCCAGGCACCTGCCGTGAGAGCCGGATTTGCAAGGATGCTGCAGGTAATGCCGGCTCCTTCCATCTCAGCGTCTGCAGGCAGGACATAAGCCCCTCCTGACGTCAGAAGATGCGTGGTTATTTGGTAGCACAACTTGGTGGGGTCCTGCTGGCATCTAGTGGGTCGAGGCCATGGATGCTGTTAAGTATCCCCCAGTGCCCAGCCCGCCCCACCACAGAGCCCCGCCCGGCCCCCAGTTTCAATAGTTTTAAGGTTGAGAAGCCCTGGTTCATGGGGAGAGGTCGGTACCTCTACCTAATTCCAAGTCTTTACTTTTCCAGCCGAGGGCCTGTCGTCTTCTCCCAGAGAGGCATCAGGGGGCCTTGAGATAGAAGAGGAGTGAGTTTGCAAGTTGTTCAGAAAAGAGCATGGAGTGTTTTACTGGATTGGCCCCCAAAAAATGCAACAAAAGGAAATACAAAGATGATAACCTCTCTCCTCTCCAGTATCCAGAGAAGCTGAATAAAACTCAGTTTCCCGTTTCACATATATCCACATGTCTTCCTACAAAGGGAACAGTGGGCATGTGACTGCTCCACGCTTACCCCAGGGTGTGCGGGCTGGCAAGAGGACCAGCACTTTAAACACAGAGGCCGCCTGCACGGTCATCCTGAGCTCTGTAAAGATGTGCAAGACATAGACACATGGAGGCTGAAAGAGCCCACGTAGGAGGAGAGCTGAAGGAGACCTGGCGTCAGAGGCTGGCATTCACCCAGCAGGAGGCAGAGACCAGATTTCCTGGCCCGCGAGATGGGTGGTGGCCCGCCAGGGTGGCCGTGGAATCTCTGAAACCACACCGAGGGCTCCCCTAACAAACGCCTGGCTGCCTCTGGCTCGCCACGTGGCCAGCCGCCAGTCACGGAAGATGTCAGCCGTGGTGGTGCCTGTACCTCCGCCCATGCGACCGAGTGGACAGGATCCAAGGAAAACCCCACCAGCCATCCGGACAATCACGAGGACACCGGTTAGTGTCCTGCCTGGTCTGGCTGCAGCAAACCTTCTAAAACATCGTAGTTCACGCTCATGACGTCCTCTCCGTGTAGGCACATTTTTGGCCTTTCCCATTTACAATGTAGTTTTCCCTGGTGGAGTTGGAACTATGATCATCCCTGATTTACCCATGAGAACACAGAGGTACCAAGAGGCGAGGTGGCCTGTCCCAGGCCACACAGCTAGTACGTGGCAATCTGGATTCAAACCAGGGAACCTGACTTCAAAGTCCCCCCGCCATTAACTGTGACACCAGCCCAGACGCTCTACCATCTGGCAAGAGGCAGCCGGGCACCTTGCTTTCCGAGGTTCTGTGTTCTCACAGGCAGGATGGCCTCCCTCCTCTCCATGGCACCTAGACTGTGCTCCCAAGGCAACATCTGGGCATCAGTCCCACCCATCTGAGGGCTTGGGTCCTCGCGGGGGTGTGAGAGGATTTTGTCAGGTGCCTCCCCCTGCTCCCTGTCTACACCTGGCATCTGAGATTCTCTGTTGTGGTCCTGAGCTTGGTTCTGCCCAAAGCTCCTGCTTGCAGCAGGCGGACCCTTGGCTGAAGCTGGCACATCTCCTTCTAAATGAGATTCCCTTGTGTTCATCTCCGCAGGGTATCAGTCAGGCAGCAAACATCCCATAACTTCCTTCAGAGACCTTTGTGCATAGAGATAAGTGTTTCAACTGGCTACTTGGGGCTAGGTATCCTTAGCCCTTCCCCTTCTCTTCAAAGACATCTGAAGACTGGACTATTTAAGAGCACACTGTGTTTGCGATACAAAGTATCGATTGTCTTGTTTTTAGCCCATTTTCTCACACAGCCTCCTGTAGTGAGTTGAGAATGGAGTTGCACTAGTAAATGCACCCTTTTCTCAACTTCAACCACCAAAACACTTCTGGGTTACAAGACTTACAGGATGTTCTTATCTGTATTTTATTTCTTTCTACAGATGCTTCCAGCCAGGAACAGAGTACATGCATCAGTTTGTTTGTTGATGCTTTTATACAGTGGGCAGAGGTGCCCAGGCGGCAGACAGTGGGAGTTTAGTGCTCCTAACATACAGGGTAGACTCTTACCTGTTAAAAAATCCGGAACCAGAGGAAATGTACTTGCATTTCCCTATTAGGAAAGCAGTCCCTGTGGCCTGATGGCTAGCAATCGACAGAGGACAAATTTGTGGTTGTGTTTGGAAAATTCTCACAAACATCTTTTAGTGTCCTGAGCTGAGGCAGGGAATTTCCCAGAGGGCTCATCAGTGACAACAGATTGATTTATATTTGCAATTGTAAAGGTGAAAAGGAGGTGAGACATCCCCATCCGGGTCCAGCACCAGGAGCCTTGGGGATGGTGCGAGTGTGTATGCGTCAGGGAGTGTGTCACAGGCAATAGTGGGGCTGGGGATGAAGATCCTGGCTGTTTTCTCCAAGCATTTGGAAGTTTACATATATCCCGATGTTGTGAGTCATAAAACGAGCTGACTGCCCCAAAGCCAGATTGCAGTGGCTTCAGAAGTTGGGGTCCTGTGGCCCCAGCCAAAGCCTTAGGTGCCTGAGACAAACGTGTCTGCCTGGGATACCTAGGTAACGCCGGCTAATTTAATCTGACTGTGAATTGTTATCATACCAAAAACATTACAGTTGGTGTTTTTGAAAGAAAAATAATATTTTAAAATATACTGGCTTTCCTAAGGTAGTGTGTCCATCAAACCCCGTCAACTGTTTCACAACCTTCTAATTAGATTAAGCCAATTTAATGACTCAGGCATATAAAATGCCTTACCTTGCCTGTCCCCACATCCACTAATGCACACATAGACAGAGAATTAGGCTGGATGATTTTAAGGCCAGACCCATATAAGCTGGGAGATTCAAATTAAGGTTTAATTAACCTGCTTAGCACAAGAATCTCCGAACAGCGGGAGATTTTACACACTGTTACGTGTGATCTGTAATAACCAGGCACAACCGGCTTTCCCACAACCATTATGTGTTCTGGGATATCTGCCTTGGCCTGTGTACTTGGTCCGAAGTCTGGAACCCATCGATTCCAGGAGAAAAATGCTTGGAGATACACTCCCAGACCCTTAGGCGGTATGTGCACACAGAAGAGGCTGGGAAAGAAGGGATGCATTCAGTCAAGCCACCTGTGATGTTGTCAGTGGTGGGTTGGATGCGTCAAACAATTGACTGGTAAATGCATGAGTTATTGATTGGATGCTCAGACCCTTTCTCACATAACAGCCTGTGATATTTTGAGGGCAAAGCCTGCAACCTGTACCCTTTATTCAGTTTTAACCAGTTGAGCCCTCATGGGGTAAGCCAGATCATTTGCTTTTATCCCTGGGTTAAAATCTGGTTGGGCTCAGTCATCGGTGTCTCTGTGTTACCACCTTTCTGGAGCAGAGGGCATGTTGGAGGGGTGACTTTTGCTACAAACTGCTATACTGTCCCCTTCTTATCTCAGCCTAATTCCACGTATATGTGAGTACCAAGAGTTTAGGACCAATTGATAGTGAAGATGTTTTCTCTTTTGCAGCCAACATCTCACTTTCCACAGCTACATGTAGGTCGGTCTTCAGATGCTATGTCTTATAAGGAAATCATGGAAAGATTGGCATGCCATCTAAACCATGGCTTTGTGTGTGAGTGGGTTGACTAGAATGAAAAGAATCCGTCATACAGTCAGACGAATGACAAGTGGAAGCAGGAAATGCCCCTCCATTGACTGGATCAAAGCCTCCTTCCAAGAATCATTGAAGAGCTCACGGTGAGAATCTCCACCTCTGTAGCTGTTCCCTCCCGCATCTGTGTCCGACCATGACTTCCTCTCTCCTCCCTCCATTCTGCAAATCTAACATGGTTAGAGAACTTACCTGGCAAATTCTCCCTACTAGAGATATCAAATCCTGCAGTGGGATTTTCTGTAGGAGAGGGGGTGGCCATGGACCATTACCAAGACTGGGTTCAGAGATGCCAAAGTTTCCTGGACCTGCCTGGAGAAAACCACACAAGTTAGCAGGGCTGCTGACACTCTAACCTCTTGGGAGAGGAAGCAACTCTGTTAGTCTTAAGTCAGCCAACAAATCCTTGGCTCTTCCTTTTGACCCTAAAGATGCAGTAGTGAGACACATAGATGGCAATCTCCTTGGGATGAATCATTCCAGGTTTATTCCAGGTTTATAATAGGAATATCTCTATAATAAATATACCACTACTTATATCTGTTCACTGAGCAGAAAAAATCCAAACAATTGAAATCACATAGTGTGTAATGGCTCCTATATGAACTACATTTTTCCGAAGACAAACCTAGTTGATGAGGTAAAGTCTCCTTTATAGAAGAATTCTGGCTGATGAAATGGAAAGGATGATAGAATTAATAGTCACCATGTTGCAAACCCCAAGGAAACAGCTTATTCAGGAAATGATGATCCGTCCATGAAACCTTTGTATGAAAGGTTGATGAGGAGCTTTGCAATGTGGGCGTCGTGCAGCCCTATGAACTCACCAATCAATTTCAGTTGCCATTAAAAGTGGACAACCAGACAGTATGGGCCTCATGATGTGATACTCAGTGCAGCACTTGAAGAATCTTTGTCCAAAACAATGAACCTATATCTAATCAAGTCTTTAGAAGTAGCTTCCCGTTCATGGGAAATATGGGGCAGTCTAAGGTGCTAAACAACACAGCAAGGAAACAACAGAGATATTCACTCTAAAGGACAGCTAAGCTGGCTTCCCCAGCACATCATAGTCCCAAATGAAACAAAAAGGGCGTCCTTTAAATTTAGAGACAAAACATAAAGTGTGGACCTTGTTGGAATCTGGATTTATATAAATGCTTTCATCAGACCTGAGACTACTGAGGACTCGGGGTTGGGTATTGGATGATTCCAAGTGCATATTCCTCTTTGTTTTATGATAATGGCATTGTACTGATATAAGAAAGTGTCTATGTTTTTTAGAGTTTCACAATGAGATATGTAGAAGCAAAATGAGATTGTATCTGGAATTTGCTTTTAAATATTTCAGCCAAAAAAAAATCCAAGGAAGGCAAAATCCTGATAACTATTGAGTCTTGCTGATGGGTAGTTGGGAGTTCATTATATTGATACAATTTTCTCCATTTGCAGATATGTAATATGGAAGAACCTTCTATATTCTATTACAAGCTAATCACTAAAGGGATGTTGCCTATAAGCTTAAAATATACATCTCTGGGAACCCTACCTACCAGGTAATGAGCTTTAAGCTAAAATACCTTTGTTTAGCTCACAGGAAACATCCTGACCAGGCCCACCTGTGAATGGCTGCAGGAAGGGAGAAATTAACACATCCCCTCCAGAAGCTGACTGGAACCCCAGGAAATGTTTGGCTTTATTCCCGCCCCCCCCCCCTTTTAGTATAAAAGAAGCTTGACTTCTAACTCAGGGAAGATGGTTCTTTGGGACACAAGTCCACCATCTTCTCAGTCTCCTGACTTCCAAATAAAGTCACTATTCCTTGCCCCAAAAACTTGTCTCTTGATTTATTGGCCTGTTGTGTGATGAGCTAGGACCTGGTAACAGGTACGTTTGAAAATTTTTTCAATAAAAAAATGATGCTTTTGTGATGGATGGCTGAATGAATGGATGGAACCGTGTTGGGTTACACCCTACATTTCATGTGCCCACCTCGTCCATCAGGGTTATTGCCTGTATTTACCAAAATATTGTATCAAGTCACACACAAAATACCCCACTGCCAAGGCACACCCTACTGGTCATGGTGCAGGTGAGAGCTTCATCCTTCTCAGAGAGTTCAAACACTGCCGATGCTGCAGTGCTGGAGGGCTCAGCAAGGCATCATGCACCCAAGGTCCTTTGGGTGCTCAGCCTTTGTTAGTCTGGGAAAAAAGAAACACATCAAAGGTTACCATTTAATCAGTTTCAATTTACCTTATGAATATCCACTGGAGAACAATAGTACTCAAGGTGTGTTCAATTATACATTTAACTTATACAAAACATACTGGAAACTTCCTTTTTTGTATCCCTTTAGTCTTGATGGTGAGCTTTGAGAAATACTTGCAAGAAGGAGAAACTTGTCAAAATGGTGAATGTTTTGATGACTCTAGAACAATGTTTTTTAAGTATATGAACTACGAGTGGGCTATGAAATCAATTTAAAGGGTCATGACAAGCTTTTTTTTTTTTTTTTCTTTTTTTGCGGTATGTGGGCCTCTCACTGTCGTGGCCTCTCCCGTTGCGGAGCACAGGCTCCGGATGCGCAGGCCCAGCGGCCATGGCTCACGGGCCCAGCCGCTCCGCGGCATATGGGATCCTCCCAGACCGGGGCACGAACCCGTATCCCCTGCATCGGCAGGCGGACTCTCAACCACTGCACCACCAGGGAGGCCCAAGCATTTTTTTTTTAAAAAAAAGGAGAGAATAGAATAAATGAGAATCAAAATGCATTTCATATAAGCATTGTCTTCCCAAATTTTAGCTTCAACTACATAAGCATGAGTGCTGGATTATGATGGAAAATGTATTTCTTACTCTTGGTTGGCCTTAAAATGTTTGAGAAGCACGGTACTAGAAATAGCATAATTTTGTGGAAATTCCTTTCACACAGTTTACTCTTTCAACTTCATACGGACAAATCATGCTTACTCATTAGTAAACATTATTTCCAAAGACTGTGTAAGGTTTGGATAAGTTAACAGAACGTCTATAACACAACGGTGGATTTCTTTGAGATTATGGTCACCTGTTCTGATGTGGACATCTGGAGTGAATTACTATCCTTGTCAGATGTAATTGAGAGGAACAAGAAAATTTAGTGCCATACAGAGCGAGAAAGTAGAGTTTAAAATATTTGGCATTTCTCAGCTAACACTAGGCAACCCATACTCATTACAACAGTGCAAGAAAACATATGTCCAAACAATGGCCTCAAACCCTCCCTGGAGAGGTGTGCTCAGGAGAGAAATGGCCAAGCTCGGAATGAACAAGAGAGCATTGCTTTGATCAGCCCTTGTATGGGATGTCATCAGGCACTTTTCTGACCCCTGGAGCTTTCTGCCATCCTACCTGGTTTCCTGTTGTCTCTCCTCAGCAGGACCTCCTCACCTGACTGGCCTGAGAGAGTCTCCTCGCTGGTGTTGGCACTTCTCACTCACTGCTCATCTAGACTAAGACTTGCTGCTTCTTCCAGGAGCAAATCCACGAGGCTGAAGCATTCCAGCTACTGGGCAGGAATTCCCGGGAGGGCAATGGCCCCCATGCACCCCCAGGAAAGGAGCCCAAGAGTGCAGGCTGCCACGGTTGCCCCTCCCACTGTGGACGAAGCAGGAGGTGGCCTGGGCACAGCTGCCTGGAGACGAGCCACCACCTCACTTTTGGAAGCCTCCCTACTTTGGACACTCTTGGCCCTTGCTTTTCGTACAAACTGTCCGTCACGAGGGGGATCTTGAGTCCCCATGGAATCATGCCCTGTCTTCTGACTGCTTGCATAGCAACTCACCTTTCAAACCTTATTCTTTGTCCAGGCACTGGGTTGAATAGTGTCCCCTAAACATGCATCCACCGGGAACCTGCCGAGGTGACCGTATTTGGAAATAGAGTCTTTGCCGATGTGATCAAGTTAAGATGAGGTCATCCTAGAATAGGGTGGGCCCTGATCCAGTATGACTGGAGTCCCTGTAAGGAGAGGGTGGTGTGGACACAGAGACACATACAGGAATGATACCACATGAAGATGAAGGCAGAGCCTGAAATAATGCATCTGAAAATGAAGGGATGCCCAGGGCTGCTAGCAGTCACCAGACACTAGGGCGAGGCAAGGAAAGACCCTCCCCTAGAGCCATCAGAGAGAGCGTGGCCCCGACTACACTTCGGTTCAGACTTTTGGCCTCTGGAAAGGTGAGAGAATAACTCCTATTGCTTTAAGCCATCCTGTTTGTGGTAATTTGTTAGAGCAGCCTTAGAAAACTAATACAACCTGCAGAATAATTCCAGATTTAGCAAGATAGGGTCAGTAACGTACCCTAATGAGTGCAAACTTAGCACTTGTACAAAAGAAGCCCCGCTGCCCATTTCCTGTGAGTCAGGGTGTACAGTGAGGGAAGCATACAATGCCTCTCTATATGCCTTAGGCAGGTGGGCCTGATCAAGTGAAAAGTGGCCAAGCATGGGTGGGCCACCAAATGCTTTTCTTAATCAACCTGCCATAGTCATAGGGAATGAAATTTCTCCCAAGATGATGATCTTGTTGGCTGGCTGTCTTGGGTCTGGGTATTGCATTTACTCTGTGTGTGTGTGTGTGTGTGTGTGCGTGCGCGCACGCATGCACGCACGTGCCTTTGTCCTCTTAGGTATTTGAAGGGAGACCATGTACTATTTTTTAAGAAATAAATTGTATGAAAGAAATGACTAAACAGGATAGACTAAAGGTGGAGGTGATGGTTAGACCAGACCTGGTTGTAAATCCCCCAGGCTGCGGTCTGTGTGCTATATTTTGGGGAGCTCCCTTGTACCCAACAATTTCTCCACCGTCAGCCAAACCCACCATGATGGATGCACTTGACAGAGACTTCTTGACCACCAAAACACTTTCAGGACTAGGTGGCAGGGGTCAGAGGGGTGGAATGGTGAGCAGCTGACACTTACTTGGATGCCCGAGCTCCTCTAATCCTCACGGCCAGGAAGACCAGGCAGGACTAAGTCTGGTGTTCTGCACCTGGGGAATGTTCCAGCTCTCTCCAGCTAGCCCAGACATAGTGGGTACACAAGAGGAGGCAGTAAGGGAATCCCATGGACATCCAAGGACAGGCAGAGGCTAACGGGCTGAAGCCCACCAGGCTCCTGGGTCTCTAGGGATTCCTAAGTCCCCACAGCAGGAGTTGCAGCTCCTTGTTTTGGTCTCCATTGCTAACCTGGTGCACAGACAATGAGAAAAAAAGGCCAGTGACCTAGCCCCGTGGAGAACATCTAAGGGATGATTTCCCAGAGAACAATCCCTTTATCTCAATTCATCTTGTTGAACCAGAGGACTCCGATGGGCAGGAAACCTGGATATCTCTGGGTCAAGTGTCTATCCCAAGAAAAGCCTCAATGAGCAGTGTGACCGGCCCCCACGGCATGGTCACAGCTGCTTGGAGGGGCAAGGGTGCCAGGCAGGGTCTGCTGCAGAAGGTCACAAGGGCAGGCAGCCCCACCCATAGGTCTATGGCTAATGCAGATGCAGGGTTAGAAAGAGCCCACACCTCAGCTTACTTCTCCTGTAGTAAATCGCATTTCCCCGAGCCAGCAGGTGCATATACATTCACACCCATGTGTGTAGATATGCACACCACACACGGCCACACACACACACAGTCTACACAAGCGCTCAGGCACATACGCCCCATCTACGCTCAGACCCAGGACAAACTCAGACGCATGGGTCCACACTGCATACATATGCACTCCTACACACACACACACACACACATACACACACACACACACACCTGTTGCTGTAGACCCTCATTTCACACACAGGCACACACACTCAAATCTCCAGTTCTGGGCACAGCTCTCTCAGGAGATAGAAACGTATATGCACTGTGGCACACAGCCATCTGTCTGCTCTTGTACGAGCAGACCGATGCACGGATGAAGAAACAAACTGTACCGACATCCAGAGAGGAAGTGCACACGCACACACGCAGGCGCACACACGGGCAGGTCGAAACTGCAGGAGATTTCATTAGTTCGTGTATCTTTCGCCTCTCCCCACAGGGGGCTCTGCCTGGAAGACAGTTGGCCGAGAAGGCGGCTTCTGGGCCTTGTGGGCACAGGGAGGCCCGATGTCACTATTGATTTCTGCCTTTCTCGCAGCATCAGGACGGGCTCATCAGAGAGGGAGCCGGTGCGGTCTGGGGGCGGCCCTGCACGCGGGAAGCCCGGAGCTGACGGTGGGGGAGATAGCAGAGGCTGCTCGGGACAGACATCCCTCCAGCCAGAATCCAGCCCCGAAGGTGGGGGGAGGAGGGGACTGTGCACGGCCGGGGGTGGGCGGAAGCCTCTGGACATGAGCCTGATATCCGGGGCAGCATCCTGCCGTGGTCACGGGCTGGTCTCCAGCCTCCCGCTGCCTGGTTTGAATCCCGACCCCCTTTCCCACTCAGGGCAGCAGTGTGTCCTTCCTCCGGCTGCCCACCCCCCCTCCAAAAGGGGGGCAGCTGTAGGGCTGCAGGAGAGTGAGTGGAGCTCATGCGTGCACAGCCCAGGAGGCCAGAGGAAAGACAGGGAAGGCCGCTGAGGCCGCCCTCCAGCGGGCCCGACCCTTTCCAAATCCCCTCCCACCCCCGCTCCCTGCTTCAAATCTAAACCGCTGCTTGCCCTTCCAAATGGAATTTTTTAAAGTGAAAATCAATGCGCTCTAACAGAAAGCACGAATGTCCAATTACAAGATAAATGGAGCAGTAACGAACACATTACGTAACACGACTGGTTAATTGCGCAGGCGTTAAATATCTAGAAACGCCAGTGGACCTTCAGCTATGCACTGAGCACGGCTGCCTCAGACGGAAGCAAACTCGTGAGACGACTCAGGGAATCTGGAAAAGCAAATGCCTGCCTCTTCTCCCTCCGGTTTGCAGGAAGGGAAGTGAATCCCCGCGCTCCCGTACGGAAGCATCCCCAGCCCTGCGCTCCGATCACCGCTTATCCGGGTATCTGCTGCCCTATCACAGGCAGGGCCACGCGGCCCCATCAGTTATAGGGAAGGTCTGGACGCCCTCACCCCAACCCCTCAGGGGATGCATGCCTGCGGAGCAGCTGGGAAGTTGGGGGCCTCAGATTGGCGAGGTCCTGGTGGAAAGGCGGGGCTGCTTGGAGCCAAGACCCCGTCTCACTCAGCCTTGCACCCGGGATCCGGGCCCACCTCGCGCCACAGCAGGCCACGGTCCTCTTCCTCCTCAGCTTTCAGTCGGAACCTCCGGGCATCTTACAACCCTGATTGAGTGCCTGCAGCGTGTGAAGCCAGTTCACAAAAAGTCTGGGGAACCAAGGCCAAGGCTGGCTGCATCTTAGCCACTCCAGCCCCCTGGCTCAGGTGCCTCACAAGAGGACAAGCACCATTGTGACTTCCCAGGCCACTCCCATACTGAAGGAAGTTTCTTGTTCTCGGTTTGCCCAAGGGATATTGCACAGTGGGTCCCCAGGGCACTGGGACCAGAGTCTGGCTGCCTATCATGTTGGTTGTTGCAGGACCGTATCCTTGGGGCTCATCCGTATGTGCTCATGGCATCCTCTCTCCTCATAGGTCGCTGGACCAGGTAGTGAGGCTCAGGGTGCACCTCACTCACACAGGACCTCACCTGGTCGGGAGAGAGACGGGACCACCTTTGCAGGAAGCAGGAGAATGCAGGGGTCGATTGCCCTGATTTGGGAGCCAGCCTGCATGGATTCACACCCCAGCAATCTGATTTTACTAGCTGAGTGACCCCTCCAAGCCTCGGTTCCAGTGACTCTTTGATGGAGGTCACTGGAAGGAGTGAACAAGGTCAAGTGTGAGCTCTCTACCCGCTAAGGGGATGAGATGACCTCCACAAAGGTTCCCCGTTGCTGTAATTATTGTCGGCATGTTCATCTACTCTGGCCTGGAGCCCCAGTGGAAACAGGAAAGTTGGGGCCCTGCCCTGGGGAGCGCTGGGACCAGTGTCTCGTATCTTGTCACCACATGATGGTGATGAGACCCTGGAGAACATAGACCCCAGGACCCCACCTCTCCTAGAATAAATCAGGGGTGCCCACTGCCATTGAACTGACCCCTGTCCAGAGAGGGCTTCAGTTCTCTTCCCGGGGGCTCCCTCCTACACCTACCCTCCTGCCAGCCAGCCTGGGGCCTTCAGGTCTGCCGCTCAGGCCTTCTGGCAAAGCAGGGGGTGGGAGTGCAGAGCAGTACTTCTGGTGATGCAGCTCACATGTGCCAGGTCCAGAAGAGCCCAGCTGGGGGTCTGAAAACCCTCTGGGCTCTGAAAACTTCCTGGAAAGAAACAAACGACTGGGTTTCATCAACAAGCACAGATACCCATTTGAAAGCAATGATTCCCACTTTACACCTTACTGTAATTTTCCAATTAATTGTGATTTAAATATGTTAATGAGGCGATCTAAGTTGAGCATCAGCTTAAAGACTTTCTAAATAATGAAGCAAGAACTCCTGGCGCACACACAAAGGAGAAACTCTCCACTGAATGCAGCAGGATGGAGACAGACACGCAGTCCCAAGATGGGACCAGCTCAGCTGGGCAGCCAGGCCCAGACCAATAGTACGGTCAGGCCTGGGGTTCCTGCAGACCCCAGGTGCCAGGCCTCAGGAGCTAGGCTGGGCCCTCCCTTTGGTTCCTTCTGGCAGAGAGCGCTGGCAGTTCCCCGTGTTTAGGGGCTCTGGAGAGCCCCTAAATATCCCCCGAGTAGCCTGCTGTGGCTATCCAATCTCTCTCCATTCAGGTTTCATCGCTTCTTAATTTTGCCTCTATAAGTCCTGACCCAGGACGCGAAGCACCCAGCCGGGTCCTTGGGGATGTGTTGCAGGGTACCGCTCCCTCCCTGGATGGCCCAGGACAGGCAAAGATGCTGGTGGGCTGGCGGGCACAGCTAATCCACACTGGCCCGAGCTGCTTGGGGCTTGAGCTCATTCTCCCTCCTCCAGGTGAGAAGAGCCACAGGGGCCTGGGATGGAGAGGCAGAGGGAGCTCTAGGTGGGAGAAATCCACCCACAGCCCTGTCTCCCGTCTCCCAGCCCGGGACATCCTCTGTAACAGCCGCCCATCCCGGGAGCCTCATCTGAAGGATTGAGTCTGAACCGTGGCCCTGCCCCTCCCCTGGATTACATCCAACTCTGCACCCTCCTCCAGACCTCTCCTGCGTCCCTATTACCCAGGGCTGATCAAGAGGCTGACCTCAGGGGCTGTTGTAAAGATTAAATAGGATCAAAGACATGAAAGCAAACACAAGTGGTAAAGCCCTGTGCGCCAAGAGGTAGACGGCGCTAACCCAAAGTCGACAGGAAGGAACGGGTGGATCTCTCAGCACGTCCACCCCCAGTCTTCATGGGTGACAGAAGGCTTGTACCTGGCTGGCAGGTGGGCGGGAAAGCCCTGGCACCAGGGTCACCAACACCCTCCAGTGCTAGCTGTAGGATGAGATGCCTATACACACTTTGACATCACTGCCTGGCATGGTTCTTGGTATGATCCAGGGTTGTTCTCCAAGACAAATTTACTTTTTATTCGTTCATTCATTTAATGTATATCTATGGGGCACCTATAATACACCTGAACATGTTCTAAGCGATGGGAATACAAGAATGGACAAAAGAGACACAGTCCTACCCCCGAGGAGTCTGTGTTTCTTTTGTTTTTTTGTTGCAGTACGCGAGCCTCTCACTGCCGTGGCCTCTCCCGTTGTGGAGCACAGGCTCCAGACGCTCAGGCTCAACGGCCATGGCTCACGGGCCCAGCTGCTCCGCGGCATGTGGGATCCTCCAGGACCGGGGCACGAACCCGCGTCCCCTGCATCAGCAGGCGGACTCCCAACCACTGCGCCACCAGGGAAGCCCAGGAGTCTGTGTTTTAATGGAGGTTACTATGGACTGAATTGTATCCCCCCCAAATCCATATGTTGAAGGCCTAACCCCACATGTGACTCTACTGGAAAGAGGGCCTTTAAGGAAGTGATTGTGGTTGCATGAGGTCATATGGCTGGAGCCTATAGAAACCGTGTCCTTATCAAAAAAGAAGCAACATAGGAATCTCTCTCTACCACGTGACGACCTGGCCAGAAGCCAGGAGAAGAGCTCTTTACCAGAAACTGAATCTTGCTGCAACCTTGGTCTTGGACTTAGCCCCCAGAACTGTGAGAAAATTAATTTCTTTTGTTTAAACCACCCAGTCTGGGGTATTTTGCTACGGCAGCCTGAGCAAACCATGACGGGGAAGCGGGGGGACCGACAAAAAGTAAATAAACAAATATATGTCAGGTAATGTTAAGTGCTACAAAAAAAAAACAAATTTCAGTCAAGGAGCCAGGAGGCCCAGCTCGCTCCAGAAGGACACACGGAACAGACAGGCCGAGAGGAGTGGAGAGACCTGCATTTGGGTGTCCAGATGGAGCCGGACGCAGCCTCACCTCCAGGAGCACCAGCTCTGCCCTGCCTGGCGCTGACCATTCTATAACGATTCTTTCACGTGATCAGGCATTAATGCTTTGCTTATCTGAATTTTACCTTCCGGTTTTCAACTGGAGAGTTACTTTAGACTTTGCCAGTCACTGTCGATTTACGAAGGCAACTATGATAAATGTGCAGACTAACAGGGAAGATTTACTTACTGACACAGCGCTTGGCAGTCTGTGAGGGCCCTAATTAAGTCAGGGACGCAGGAAGAGTTCTGTCTGTCAATACAAACAGAGGAAGCGTTTAGATACCCAAGAGGCAGCAGAGAGGGAGCCATCGTGGCTCAGGGGCAAAGATAACAGAAGCACAAGAGCAACTCTGCAACACCTCCCAGCCACAGGCCAGGATTCTCCAGAAGTAAAGAATCACAGAGGTAGAACTATCAGGCCCGGACCCACATTCAGGAAGAGGCTTCCATCCACCTAAAACGCGTCCGGGACTTGCTTCCACGGCTGGAAACCTGCAGGGGTGACGAGACCGCCGTGAAGTCAGGAATCCTCATCCCTCGAACTTCAGATCCAAACCCGACTTTTTCAACCTGCCCCCGTGTTCCTGCTCTGGCTTCACTTCATGTAGCCAAGGAGGAGGGAGGTGCATCCCAGACGAGCAGCGGCCCGCTCAGGGCTGCTTCCTCAGTGACCTCCAGCACGAGGGAGCGATTCCATGCTGGCCCTTCAGGCGGTGAGACCCTTACTTCTCCTCCAGCCTGTGGCCTCTTTACATACAGGCTGGTCCCCCGTAGCTGGAACAACAGCTGGCGCTTGGCTTGCAGAAGAGGCAAATCTCTGCCTTCTCCAGAGGTCGGCCCTGCAGCGAGTTTGGGCTCCAGTCTGGGTGTGAAGCTGGGCCCTTCCTTCTTGTTGTCCCAGCCACAGACAGACAAGCAGCTAAGCCCGTTCATGGGGGCTCCACCCTCAGTGACCTAAACACCTCCCAAAGGCCCCACCTACAGTTCCATCACCTTGGGAGTTAGGATTTCATGTAGGAATTTAGGGGGACACAAACATTCAGACCACGGCAGACATGCTCCCAGGAGTCCACAGGGACTCTCCCTGCGCCAGTTCCGATGTTGCAGCCGCTCATCTTACTTTCCAAACTTCTGGAATATGGCCTTCCCTTCCCTTTGCATCTCTGTTATCTTCCGTTCTAGCCCCGAAGCTGTTTGTCTTCTTAGTCAGGCTCTTACCTCCTGGCTCCCCCGCCTCCAGGCCTTTGTTCAGGCTGCCGTCCTTGCTGGAAGGCTACCCAGCCATCTCCATCCTGCAGGCGTAAGTTTAAACCCTTGCCTGATGCACCTTGGACTCTCCCGTGGTAAGGAGCAGGGCTTGGCACAACGTGGGGCCCAATGACAACTGATTCTCTGATCTCCTCATTGTGTTGTCAGTTACTCAACAAAGACAGTCTCTACTTCAGCCCCTCTGCCTGACAGTCCCAAATTCTTTGTGTCACTTGATCCAGGCAACTGAAAAAGAGGTGTTATACACCAAACCCCATCCATTCCAGTTAGTGGCTTGGTAAGCCATCTAGAAACAAAATGGCAGCTGAAAAAATCGTCCTGATGTGTGACTGTTAGTCTGATGGGACCAGAGAACCCCACTACTGAGAGATGGAGTATATGGGTTCCTGAAGACACATCTCCCCAACTTATCAGCTGACTTAATGTCCCGGAGACACAAACCAAGGCCACAAAACAGGTGGACAGCAGTGGCTTCTCCTGACGTCACAGGCAATGCCCTGTCTTGGGGCAACTTAAAGACCTACTTTGCCGGAGAAGGTTGACTTTTCCACTCATCCAAATACCTGATTTCCATGTTTGAATTCCTCATTGCCTGTGTCCTGTCCATCTTCTGGTGTGATACAGTCTTCCTCCATCTACCATTTTAGTCCACGTTTTGTGTGGAGTGTGATGTCTGGAGTGTGTGGAAGAATTAATCAGATGCCTGACCTTCTTTTGGTTCTTTACGATGTCCCCACCCCCTCACCTCAGAACCTGCCCGTCCCTTTGCCACTTTCTTTGCGTGGCCAACTCCCACTGTCCCTTAAAGGTCCCCTCCTCACGGGCCTCCTTCACCCACCCTCTGCAGCCTGGGTTCTGTACTCTCATCACCCCGCGTGGTGTGTCCCTCTTCACACGACTTACGATGTGGGTCCTTGTTTGCTCAGCGGCTTCCTCAGCAGACGTTAAGCTCTATAAGGGCAGAGCCCTCTCTCTCCAGCCTGTGACATGGTGTCAGCTCGCAGAAAACACTAGTATTTCTTCAACCAATGATTAAATGTTCAAATTAAAATCATTAATTCCATGCGCAGATGCCAACAGCTTCCACTTAATCATCTGTCTGAAGGCCTTTCCTTCGATATTTTCCAAGAGGGAAACCTGAAGAGGCTCTCAGGGAGATGACAGCCACACGCACGGCAAGCCATGTTAAAGAGGCCCCGACGTACAAAAACAACCAATGCTGGTGTTATCTTTCTTCCTTTTTCTCCACAGAACAAAAGTCGTGTGGCGAGAGGTCCCATGGTCTCCTCTATAAACATGTTTGGATGTTTCTCACTTAGGTCAACATTGACAGTCATTGGAAGTGGCACATGGAAACACAAAAAGCACGAGGCATGAACAGATCCGGCCACTAAGGGCCCTGCACCCTTTACAGAAAAGCCCTGAAATAAACATAACAGGCCTAAATTGTGTAAATGTCAGGGCTTTTGAAGTCACTTGCTGCCGTGCCCTTGACGGGCTTGTCCCCAGCATCCTGCCTCTGAGTCCACAGAGGACACGGGCCGGGCATCCTGGCACTCACCCTGCCTCACTCCCGCCGAAGCCAGAGGGACCGGGCCGGCATTCCCACACTGCCTTTGTGTGAACAGCACCTGCTAAAAGGCTGTCCTCGCACACTTGTTGGCTCCGATTCCACCAGCAGTTACATCCGCTGTGCCAGTGCACATCTTGGGTGTTTTTCCCCAGGAAGGTGCTCTGTCACACTGCAGCCCCCTCGGGGTGTGTGAGCGTCACACCGGCCGTCCACTGAACTTTCTATCATTCTGAAGCTCTTCTGTAGCTCTGTCTAGGTGTGATCCTCCCGGCACACCTGTCGGAGGTTGAACAGGTAAGGACACTGGGGCAAAGAGCAGTTGCCCGATTGACCAGGTGTCCTAGCCTGGGACTGCCCTCCAGATAACCTGCACCACTCCACTCCCACTGGCACGGGGTCAGCCCACCCCCCCACCCACCCCGCACCCAGTGAAGGCCCCAAGCCACTGGGACCACTCTTGAAGCCCCCGAGTCTTGCTGGAGCCTCATGTCTCAAAGACCCAGCTCATGGCTGAGAGAGGCTGGCACAGGGATCCCTGGGGCTCCTGGCTTGAGCTCCCTGGTCACCTGCCTGCTGGGTGAGGGGCATGACTTCCAGGCACAGCTCTGGGAGGGTGGACACACTGAGCGAGGTTTGGCCCGGCAGGACGGGTGAATGACCACTTTCAGGACAAAGAGCTTCTAATTCTAACCATCATCCTCAAACCAAGAGGGACTTTGCTGACAGAAGCCTGGGCACCTCCACTGGGAATATTATCAAAGAGGAGGAAAGGTGCCTTTAAAGTTCAAGTTAAGTCACCTGAACAGAAACAATGTCAAGTGAAATAATAGTCACGGGTGCTTTGGTGCTTTGAGGACCATATTCAATGTTTTGGCTTGGGGTGAAGGCAATGGACACATCCTCCCCAAAGTCTTCAGAACAAGAGTCTCTCTCTCTCCCCTTTGCCATCCCCAGCTCTTTGGCATCTCCCATCCCCCTGTTGTCTGCCTCTCCACCAGAAGCCTGGCCGTGATTTTTCCACGTCCCAGCCTGGGGAGCTGGAAAGGGTTCAGCCAGGATGGAGGACCATCATGAAGTTGGGTGTCACCTGAATTTCTCAGGCATTGCAGAGTGGGTTCAATCACTCCATGAGTCACCAAGACAAAGCTGAGGGGCCCCAGGAGACATAGTGCCATCAGAATCTGTACTGACTTGACCAGTGTCCCCCCCAAATTCATGTATGCGTGACCTTATTTGGATATAGGGTCTTTGCAGATGTAAGCGAGTTCAGATAAGGTCACACCTTAAGGTTAATGTGGGTCCTAAATCCAATGACCAGTGTCCTTATAAGAACAGGGAGGGCTTCCCTGGTGGTGCAGTGGTTGAGAGTCCGCCTGCCGATGCAGGGGACACGGGTTCGTGCCCCGGTCCGGGAAGATCCCACATGCCGCAGAGCGGCTGGGCCTGTGAGCCATGGCCGCTGGGCCTGCGTGTCCAGAGCCTGTGCTCCACAACTGGAGAGGCCACAGCAGTGAGAGGCCCGTGTACCGCAAAAAAAAAAAAAAAAAAAAAGAAGAGGGAAACTTGGACCCAGAGACACAAACACAGAAGGGGCCTGCAATCCGAGGGCAGAGACAGAGATGGGAGTGATACACCTACCAGCCAAGGACAGCAAGGTGCACCTGGGGCCACCAGGACCTGGAGGGGGCAAGGAAGGATGCCCTGAGCCTCCCAAGTCACATCACAGCCCTCCCAACGCCTTAGTTTCAGACTTCTGGCCTCTAGAATTGTCAGAGAATAAACTTCTGTTGTTTTTAGCCACGCAGTTTGTGATAGTTCTGCTATGGCAGCTGCAGGAAAGTGACATGGGGTGCTTGGCACTCCGCCTCCTCTAGGACCAAGAAAGGGGACATTGTCCAGGAACACAGAGTGGAGGGTCACGTGTGTGCACGTGTGTGTGTGGGGGGGGGTGCACGTGCACGTCACCCGTGGCATCACACAGAGGACCCAGTGGCCGGGAAGCCAGCTGCCCATCTCTTTCTTCCACGTCAACCCCCCATCCTGTCCTTGATCCGACAGGCCAGCAGACGAGGCCGCAGAGACAGGCACGGTCCTTCAGAGCAGCTCCACCCACTTGCACCAGGCACCTGGCTCACCACCTGCCCTCCAGGTGGACCCTTAGAGGCTCCGTGCCCTGCAGCTGCCTGAGGCTGGCACACAGTGCTCGTGGGGGATCCAGGGACCTGCACAGGGTTCAGGGCCCGCACGTCGCTCACAGTTATTTCGCGGAGGTGGTCCGGGCGGCCCGAGTTAGCATAATGGTCTGTGTCCAGAAGGGGAGGGGAAAGGGGAGAAGACCAGCCACTGCCCTCCTACCCAGCCTGCCCTCCAGGGAGCCTGACTCCGTCCGTCGTAAGGGGCTGGCCACTATTCCAAGGCCACCAGGGGCTCCAGAAATCAGGAGAGAGGTGGACGTCAGGAGACAAATTCCCTTTCAGAGCGAACTCCGGGAGGTCACCACCTCCGGCTGTTGAGACTTCTGGCCATGTGCGTGGAGGCTGGAAGGGTCTGAGGCTGTCCTCAGGTGCTGGCTCACCTGGACGATGTCAGAAGGGCCGCTTCTTAGGAAGCTCTTTAGACTGTGGCCACAGGCTGCCTTGATGGACCCAGAAGGTGCCTTAATTTTGCTTAATCGCCAGCCTGAGAGCTGACCACTTGATGGGGTGCCGATCTCCAGCGGGGAGGCCACCTGTCCCCAAGGAGCTCGGGCCTTGATGGAGGAGTCTACGACCTGGAATATGGGCATAAATACGGAGCAGAGGAGGATTTCCTCGGGGGAGGCCACCCTGCCCGCCCCCACCTCCTGAGAGTTCCAGCATGCCCCCCGCCCCGTGTGGTCCTGAGCAGGCTCTGCAGAAGCCCCTCCAGTCACAGGGCATCGGGGAAGTTGGGAGCAAGAGGGACACAGGGGCAGGGACAAGGTCTGTGATAAGAGATGATGCCCTGAGCTAGGGAGGAGGAGGTGAACTCTGGACAGTATCCCTGCTTGTCACCCTCTTTCCATCCCAGGCATCCCACTGGTCCCAGTCAACTCCCTAGAGGGCTGGCTTGAGCTCAGTGCCCTGCCATGAACCAGTCATCTCTGGGCCCTTGGGGGCACTCATGGAGGGCAGGACCGAGCCCACCCAGGCCCCTTCCACCAGGACCCTGAGCATCAGTACAGCCCAGGCTCGTGGTCTCAGGGCAGGACCCCCCAGCCATGCTCAGAGACAGGCTCTGCTTCGGGCTTCGTAAACATAGGATACTTTTTAAAATCTGGTATTATGGACCGTATATCTTTGTCCCCTGCCCAAAATTCATGTATTGAAATCAAAGCCCTAATGTAATGGTAAGTGGAGGCGAGACCTCTGGGAGGTGATGAGGCCATGGAGCGGAGCCATCAGGATGGGATTAGTGGCCTTATGAGAAGAGCCGGAGAGCTGCTCCCTCCCCCTGTGCTCGGCAGGTGGGTACGCAGCCCGAAGACGGAGTCTCCAGCCAGGAAGGGGCCCTCACCCCGATCTGGGCTTTCCAACCTCCCCAGCTGTGAGAAATACATGTTGTTGCAGCCCCCCGTCTGTGGTATTTGTGACTGCAGCCCGAGTGGACCATGAGAGCTGGCCCAGCTGCTGGAGCAGAGAGCACGGGATTTGGACCCAGGAGTCACCGAAGCCAAAGGTAGGCTCCTGCTGAAAGGACACAAGACCGAGCCTTCCTGCTGGGAGGTCAGGACAGCTCTCCTCCCTCCGCTGAGCCTCAGGGTCCCCACCTGGACGTGGTAACGCCACCTGGGAGCTGTCAGGGACAGACAGCGCTCTGTTACAGGAAAGTGCCCTGGAAATATCCCCACCATTCCCCCTGCCAGACTTGCCTCTAGGACGCACGGGAGTTGGACGTTTAGCTTCTTCCCGGGTCTGTGGGTCCTGTACCTGCGCTTTGCCCTGCACTGCGACTTTGGACAGGCCTCCTGTGATGGATTCTTCATCCAGTGAACCCCACATCCTTCCTTTGTTTCCCAAGACTGCTGGTGCCATGTTTGCTTGAACAGAGATTTAATAAAAAGCAGTAGAAAGTTGCCTTCCACTTGGTGGCTCTTCCACTATTTCTTAAATCCAGAAGAAATTCGACTCCCTAGCATATCTTCCAAAGTGGAGGTAGTTTGGGAAACCCTCACTTCCCTCTTGGGCCACAGACCCATTCTAGGGGCCTGTGCCCTGCCCTCCACATTCATATGTTGAAGCCCTAACCCTCAAGGTGTTGGTGTTTGAAGGTGGGACCTTTGGGAGGTGATTAGGGTTAGATGAGGTCATGAGGGTGGGGCCATGATATGACAGGATTGGTGGCCTTGTAAGAGACATTAGCCCTCTCTCCCCACCCCCCACCACCCCAGGTAAGGATGTGGAGAAGTGTGGCCACTACAGACCAAGAGAAGGGGCCTCAGAGTGACACCTGCTTTGGCAGCACCTTGACCTTGGACTTCCAGCCTCCAGAAGAGTGAGATATACAAGTCTGCTGGTGAAGCCCCCCAGTCCATGGTACTTGGTTATGGTGCCTGAGCTCACTAAGGCCAGGCTGTTATCTGAATGCCTGCCACCCAACTACTCAGTACACTGCATCTCCCTCCCTGTCTGTAAGCCAGTCAGCCTGGTCCTGAGAGCAGTCAGAAGCCGGGTCTGATCCCCAGTTCTTTGGCAGTTGCGGCTTATTCAGGCCTGGGCAGCTCTGAATAAGGTAGGCCTTCACCAGGCACATGCAGGCATCCCTCTCCACCCTGGATTCACAGGAGGCGCCCCTGTGGGGTGATGGCTCCAAGACCCCTGCTTCCCTCTGCAGGCCCTCGACACGGCCGGCCAGGCTGGCCTCCCCCAGCTGCAGCCCCGTGGAGGTGAGTCGTGTGCCCCGGGGGAGGGCCGAGTGCATCCAGGCATGCGGCCACGTGCCCTGCCCCTGGCACGAGCTGCCGTACCAGCTGCAGCCATGACAACTGTCATCTGACATCCTGATGTGGACCAGAGCCGGGAGCCAGGCGGCCCGGGCAGCTCATGCTGTCTCCTCACCACGCCCGGACCCCCGGGCCCGGCCTCCAGCCAAACAGGTGTACGGCAGCCTGTCGCAGCCCCTCGGAGGAGGCCGGGGGCTCGGAGAGGCCTCCGAGGGGAGAACAGATGAAAAGAACAAAGGAGGTTAGGCCTTGGGTTGACACGCTCATTGATAACAGTTTAGGGGGAGCAGGCCTGCCTGGGGACAGCAAATTGCTCCTAATGGCTTTTGCCGCCTGCAGGCCCCAGTCAGAGAGAACAAGCTGTCAGGCTGGTCCAAGGGAGGCAACATCCCCCAAGAAGAGGAATCCCCTGCCCACTCCCTCCTGGTTCTCAGGGCCTGCCCTTGCGCGGCTTTAAGTGATGGGTAGGGGTAATAAGGGACCCAGCACTGGGCAAACAATCACAGTTTTAACACCTATTACCAGGTGTCAGGTTCCAAGTGTCAGCCTTGCCTGGGTGTGCTGGGGACATCCAATTAGACCATGCACCTGTGGGGCAGGTGGTACTTTTTAAAACCCCATTTTGCCTTCAGGGACTTGGATGCAGAAAGGTTCCAAGTTCCCAAGGTCACATAGAGGGAGAAGACAGCAGAGCCCAGATCTGAACTCGGTCAGTCCACCTCTAATCACTATGCTTTTTGTCGCTGTGCAGCTCTGTCCGCCTGGTGGAGGGGGTGGGTCCTGGGATATGTTTTCCCACCTCCACCCTGGGGCGAGTTCAGAAACGGGGCGCTGAGCCACAGAGAAGAATGGCGTACCCCAAACCAAAAGTATTCTTTAAGGAAAATGATGCAGCATAGCCGAACAGGACTTGAAGTGAGCCCAAAGACAGAGCGAACTTCCCACCGGTCACTCTGACCCTCATCATGCGAGCTGGGACAGTGTGGTCAGGCCATTCTTGCAAATGTGCTCCAAAGAACGCCTGCCCAGACTCTTCTCCTTGATCCAGAAAAGAATATTCAGAACAAAGTCATGTCCACATAAAAGATGCCCATATCTCCGTGTTGGAAGTTCAGGTCAGCCTCTTTCATCTTCTAGTGAAAAATGGCAATTAGGCTTGTCTCCATGGTGAGCGGGAGGTACTTGTCTGTGGGCAGGTGCGGGGAGGCGTGGCTGGAGGATGCACATCCCGCAGCTCCGCCCCCCATCCCCCAAGCACTGGAAGTGGACGGGCCCTCATTAGCTGTGGCCACGCCAGTGAAGAGCCTGAACCATCACTGACTTCCTTATCTCCAGCTCAGACTGGACTGGAGTTGGTCGTGAGGAGGGGCCGAAAGGATGTTTACCTGATTGCTCAAGTTCACCTGCTGTAAAATAAATAAATATACTGAGGATCTGTAATATAATTGCCAAGGGTGACTGTTTTTGTATCGTGTGAATTAAAATAAAAACGGAGGTTTCCTTATTTCTAACTTAACCACAGTGCATTGATTGATTCATTCATTTGCCTCTCATGTCGCCCACTTAGTAAATGCCCCATTCTGCACCTCTGCTGAGAGTGGACTAATAAATCCATTCACCTACTGTATTAGTTTCCTGTGGCTGTGTGGGCTTAACACATCCGAAATGCATCCTCTCCCAATGGAGGGCACAAGTGTGAAATCGGTTTCACTGGACTGAAGTCAAAGTGTCGACAGGGCCTTGCTTTCTGGGAGGCTGGAGGTGAGATCTGCCCCTTGCTCCTTCTGACTTCTGGTGGCGGCCAGTGTTCCTTGGCTTGTGCCTGCATCACTCCCATCTCTGCCACTGTCCTCACCTGGCCTCCTCCTCCTCTGTCCCCGTCAAATCTCCCTCTGCCTCCCTCTTATAAGGACACTTGTGATGGCATTTAGGTCCCACTGGATAATCCAGGATGATCTTCCCTTCTGGAGATCATTAATTTAGTTACATCTACAAACTCTTTGCTGTGTAAGGTAATGCACGGGTCCCAGAAATTAAGAAGGTGTCTTTGGGGGTCCATTATTCAGTCCACTACACCCACTACTGTAGGGTCAGTTTATTATGCTACATATAACGGGATAAGATGCACCTACCAAGTATGATGCTTTTGAAGATTACATTATGTGCGTTTTCCTGGTCCTTAAGGTTCAGGGAAGCTAGCAGGAGATGACTCTCTGAGTCCAGATAAATTTACTGATACCTGAATCGGGACTGCCTCTGGGTGCTAGGATAATACATACCTTTATTTTCCTGTGTGTTCTTTTTCTGTTTTCCAAATGCCCACTCAGAGAGGGCATGTCTCTGCCTGTTTGCTGTGGGCTGGTTGCTGTGTATCCAGCACCCATGCCAGGGACTGGCCCAGAGCAGATGCCCTACATGTGTGCCGACTGAATGGATCTTTATGGTCAGGAAGGAAAGAAGTGTTGTAAAAAGTAACCAGAACATATGCATGGCTGGCTGTGTGGTCCCGGGCCTCCCTGCTGCACGCTGACCCACTTGTTCAGGCCCCTCGGCAGCACCTGGTGGATTTGGGTCCCGTTGCTTCGTTCTGCACCACTTTTCCCTGTTCCCAGGCCCCTTTTAGGCAGGTGCTGCACTGAGTCAGGTCCAGAGCTCAGCCACTGCAGCTCAGGCACCCGGGGTACCCCTGGGATTTGTAGGAATAACGATAATCACAGCAAAGCCACACCCTTAGCAGCAGCTGCTGTTTGTCGCACGTGAGCTCACATCACCACGTTTCCAAAGCTCGCATCACTTTTTGTTTGTTTGTTTGTTTGTTTGTGGTACGCGGACCTCTCATTGCTGTGGCCTCTCCCGTTGTGGAGCACAGGCTCCGGGTGCGCAGGCTCAGCGGCCATGGCTCACAGGCCCAGCCGCTCCGCGGCACGTGGGATCCTCCCAGACCGGGGCACGAACCCGTGTTTCCTGCATCAGCAGGCAGACTCTCAACCACCGCGCCACCAGGGAAACCCTCGCATCAGTTTTTTTATGCCCCTTTTGCAGTGGAGGGAATTGAGGTTTGGAGAATTAAGTGACTGACTCAAGGTCACTCCACAGATAAGTGGCCCGGCTGGGATTTGAACCTGGGCCTGTGCAGCTTCGAAACCTGGAGTTTTCCAGAAAACCAGGACAAGAGGAATAGGCTGAGAAGGCTGACCAAATTGGGCTGTGAACCACATTTTCTTAGAGTGCTGTGTTCATTCTTTTTATCTACTGATATAACCATCAAACAAGGGAAAGGGGAAACATTATGGCTCTGAACTGCAGTAGTGCACCGACCAGACTGTTTCCTTGGCTCTGCCGGATGTTGGCTTCTCCCGATGTTCAGCTGACAAACTTCCAGCCATGTCGGCAGCACCCACCCCACGGCAGGGCTGCCCATCCTCTTACTGTCCTCCTTCAGATGCTTCTGGATTTACTTTAAGCTTCTTTATTTAACTGGATGCCAGGTCCTCAGTCCCAGCCATTCTCAGACAGCACCAGCGTCTGCTCGCTGCCCAGGCAGGGCGGTGGGAACCTCCTTCCCAGGCCTGCCCCGGCCTCCACTGCAGCGACCCCATCCGCCGGGCCCACTCCTGGCTGGTCCCATTCCAGACTCTGCCATTTGGCACCTGTGCCGATGCTCGCAAGGGCAGTGAGTGGAGTGGCGCCCTTGCAGGCTCCCGCCAAGCAGGACAGAGCATCTGCCCAACCAGCCTGGCGTGGTCCCGACTCCTGGATGAAAGAGGAATGTTTCCCTCTCGTGGTCTTTCACTCAACCCTTTTAAGAGCACTTAATTCACCCCGAAAGTGAAGTGGGTTATTTATGACCCCCGCCGTCGTGTGGTGGCAAGATTGCCAACGCACAGATGATTGTTCTGGCATCGTTGTTGTCGGTGATGTTTGTTCAACAGCATTAAGCTGAAATATCATTTGCTGGGGATCGCTGCCCGTCAGGCACTTAATTACATACGAAATTAGATTTCCTTGTGGTTTCACTGAAAGCCCAGGGTGTTGGGATAATTACTAAGAGAAAAGATAAAAATGCAAGTTAATCCCCCAAGCTGCCCCCCACCAAATAGCAAAGAGTAGAAGCATGAACTGAGCTCCCTCCCCAAAATGCCCATCTTTTCTAAAGTCAAGGCATTTGGTGGTTGGTCCTTCACCTTGGTTCTCCCAGGTGAGAAGGCTCCCATGCCCCAAGGAGCTATGACTCTTCTCAAAAGCCAGCATGGTGGCTTGCCAGGGCCGGGGGTGGGGTTTGTCTAAAAGAGGCCACTGCAGCTCCTAGCATATTTTTTAATGGGTAAAAGGAGATTAAACAGAGACCTGGAACTTTGGAAGCACCTGGCTCTGAACCATGGTTCCCCTGGCTAAGTGACCCTGGGCGTGGCACTCACCACTCTGACTCCCAGGTGCCTCAGCTGGAAGATGGGTAACATGACACGCCTCCTCACGTCGCTGAGACGTCCTGTGGACCAGCTCTGCCATGCGGGCTCAGTGCCTGGCACACAGCAGATGCATGGGAAATGGGAACTGTTGTGACGACTGTTTTTGCAGGATTTTCCCAGAAGGAAGGACTCCTGGGCCTGCCTGCATCCTGGGGGCCCAGACACTGGTGTTTCGATGGACAGCCCAGCACCCAAATCCCCCGCCTGCTCTGTGCAGGGATGCTGGGCTTTGCTCCCGCCTCCTCCTGTGAAATGGGAGGGAGGTTGGGGCCTGGAAGGGTTTTCCAGCCTTGAGACTCCAGGCCAGGGCGCCTCTGGTCCTGCCTGCAGCAGTCCCCCTGCCAGGAAAGCACCAGGCAGTTGATTCCCTGCCTCACTGGCAGACGATGCCATGGCGAGGGAGGGAACGTGCTTGATGTGAAACAGCGGGCGAGCCCTCCTGCCCTCAGACCTGGCTCCCTGTGTCTCTCCATCACCTCCTAGGAGCTTCCCCAGACCGAGCGGGCACCTCCTGCACAGCGGCCGGACAGTCCTGCCCTGTCCGGGCCCCGAGGGCCATGGGGGGATGCGGTCAGTGCTGGGCTGCCGTTGATTTTCGGGGCGCGGGGCCAGGTTCCCGAGGTGCACGCATCCCGCACTCTCGGCTGAGGCCAGATGAAGATGTACGCTGTTTAAGGGCCAATCTGGGTGAGCGAGAGAGTGCGAAAAGCATGATACCTCTGGAAGGCTGGAGGCCAGATTCATTTAAACAGCTTCCACTGCCATCGGTGTGACCAGGCTGAAGCTTGTCTTGTTTACTGGATGAAGGTTTCACGCTGTGTCAGAACCCGGCATTAAAATGAGCAGTTAGTCCAAGTCAGTCATAAACGTGGCAGACCCGGGAGCCGGGCAGAAGCCTCTCTCCCATCCCCGGTGCAGCTTTTAAGCACTTGGCACGCTGCTCACTCAAACTGGAGAGGGGCTGAGTGCATCATTTGGGCCCGAGTGCAATGCACTTGAAATAATTACTTTAATCAGCAAAAGTTAATTACTTTAAGTCATAAATTAATGGCAGAGCATTTGGCAAAGTCTGACGTGTGTGATGAGGCTGTCACCCGAAAACCCAGGTGAAGCTGCGACCCGGCCTCCGCGTCGGGCAGGAGCCGGAGCCCCCCTGCAGCGCGTGCCACTGCTGCTCCATTAGGAAGAACTCTTTGTAACCAGAGAAGAGCCACCTTAAACTGTCACCTATAAAAAAAAAGGGGGCCATAAACAAGCAGACGGCTGCTAAGCAGGTGCTGCTGGAGAAGCTGACCCTTGACAATAATAAGACCTTAAAACGGCATCTGCCTTTATTTTATAGCACAATTGGAAAGATGGTTAAAAGTAATAAACCCAGCTGATATGTTTTATGAGTTGGTAGTTAGCAGTGTTTACTGTGGATGAAGATTTTGGAGAAGATACTGTCACCCCCCGAAACCCACCCCCAGCATCCGGAGAGCCGAGCAGCTGGGAGGATGGGGCTCCTGCATGGAGGCTGGTGGCAGCCACGTCTAGCGTTTCTTGCTCTCGTCCTGCACTGGCTCCTCGAGGAAGCACCGGAATGATCTGGAGGGAAAAGAGGAGGCTCTTTCGAAGTAACTGGGGGCCTCTGTGACCACATCCTCCACCCGAGTCAGCCCGGAGTGGCTGCACTTTGGGCGCCCGGGTGCCTTTCGGAGCCTTGGAGATGCTGCAGTGGGCTGTTAGGACACCTGCAGGCTTGCCCATGATGTCTGCAAGATTTATGCAAGGAGAGAAAGGGCCAGTTGGGGAACTGGGTCCTCGGGGTGGCTGTGGGACCCTCGTCCAACCTGAGAGCCACATGAGGACTAGGTCAGACGAGCCCAGGACACACGGGGCCGGGGGCACAGATTCACACAGTGCCCTCGCCCCGCGGGAGCTCCCGTGCACAGGGCTCCATCCAGGCACTGACAGCAGAGAGGAGAGGAAGCCAGACCCAGGCCTGACGATGCTGATGGCCCAACAGAGGAAGCAGACAACTTAACAATGACAAGAGAAGGTCATCCATCAGGCTGTGATAAGCGGGGTGCAAGGTCTGGTCACGTGGACGCATATCTGTGGGTCGGCCCTGACGTGGGAGGACCGGCAGTAAAGTCTCCAGCAAACTTATGGGGAGGAAGTACAAGGAGCGTTCGCTTTATAACCACAATTTCTATAGATTGTCAGCAGCAGTTTGCTTTCAATATTCTCCAATCACTAGGGCTGGATTGAGAACCCCAGAGGTCTCAGCAGACTAGGATGCTCCTTCCCTCCACCTGCAGTTCAAATGCAGCTACAGGGAAAGCACAGACCAAGCTCACCCATGCTACCCCCGGGGGCTTTGTCTGTGTGTTTTCCTGAGGGTAAAAGCAAAGCCCTCCGAGCATGTGCAGAGTTTGCCGTTGGGTGACCCAGGGCTCGGGGCGCTGAAATCTCACCAGATTCTGGAGGACTACGGGCCCAAGGCTCTACCCCTCACACTTGCAGTTATAACCCTGCCTGGCTCCCGCCACATTCCCTCTCCCCTGAGTGTCACCTCCAGGGTGAGGCAGGCACTCAGACTTCTGCTCTACAGTGAAAAGTCCACCTGAAGGGGCTGGCATGTCTGGGCTGGAAGGTAATGGCTCCCAGGGAAACCCCAGCAAAACCTGAGGTGCTGACTGCAGACAAAGAGAAGCACAGTGTCTTGGTCCTGGGGCTGGGCCTCCGTGGGCTCTTGGGTGGGGTAATGGCAGGAAACCTGGGTTTTACTTCTAGCTCTTGTGTGATTCCAGACACGTGTGCTCTGGCTGGTCTCAGGCAGTCCTTCTGTCAAGGGGATTGGATGGGAGGGTCACAGAGGCTGTCTCACGGGCTTTGGCTATGAAGACAGGCTCTTCAACCCAGGGAGAAGCAGCCCCTCTTTATGTACCAAAGTGGGCCCAGGACTGGTGGCTCCATTTCCAGAGAGCGCTCAGTGGAATCCTACTGCTAACCTGGGGCCCCAGGCTCATACCTTGGATGATGTCCATCACTCATCCCAGGTCTGGGAAAGCCCGGTCCTCTCGGGATTCCCCAGGCAGCCATAGCCATGATTGGAGATGGTGTGCCACCACTGCATGGACCTTGGCTTTGGTGTCAAGGAGACTTGGCTTCAGGGCTGAGTTTAGCAGGTCTTGAGCTACATGACCTGGGACTAGTTACTGAACCTGCAGCGTCAAAGTCCTCATCTGCAGTTGGAGATGGCAGTACTAAAGCCGAGGTTTCTTCCAACCCTAGAAGGAACAAAAGCCAAAAGCCAACTAAAGCCAAGTTTTCTTGCAACAGTTGGAAGAAACAAGCATAAGGAGATTCTTAGGACAATTTCAGGAATATGGCAAGTGCTCACCATCAGCTAACAAAATAATTGATGGTCAAGGCTCAACTCAGGGCTTCCCTGATTGTTTCCACCCTCCCTTCAAGACTCGGCCTCCTCAGAACCCCACTGTTCTAGACAGTACCATGGACCACTAGGCTGGCACATCCCAGGAAATGGCACCCACACTCCTATTGCTTTGCCAGTCACTTGGCTCAGCTGGGCTGGACGTGTACTGACAGTGTAACCTGCTCCAGGCAGGTGACCAGAGAAGACAGGTCCCCAGATGCTTGAGCCACAGAGAAAGCCATTGCCCAGGGCCAATTTGGACACTGGATCTGGCTTATAACAAACCCTCATCACGCTTGTTGGCCTTTGAAGAAAGAGAAGGGAGGTTGGCGTTGCCTCTCGCTGTCACTTGCAGTGTGTAAAATATAATCTCTCAGCAGGAGCCCGTGCCATGAAAGTGTCGACCACTGGAAATAAAGCATTCTCCAGCTGAGAGCAAGGATGGAGTGCTGTGAGGGGTGAGCTCGGGGGACCATCTCCCTACCTCGATGCCAGGGTACTCAGAACCTGCAGAGGGACAGTTGCCCAGACATCTAAGAGTTACTAAATAAAAAATAATGTTGCAGAAAATGAGAAGCATTTCTCCAGAGTCATTAACGTCAGTGACTTGAGCACTTGAGGACCTGCGATATTGCAACTGCTCAGAATTCCATCCTGTTCCTATCCATCACCCGTATTTTGGCAGAACCATCGTTAACGAAGTTCATCTTCAAAATACTGTGGGTCGGATTTACTCTTTGGTGCCACATGGGAAATTTCCACTTTCATCAAAGTTTGTCCACAGCTCATAGGTTCCCACTCACACAGCAGGTTTTCAATTAAATGTGGCGTGGAAGCAGAGCTCGTCTTCCTCGTGATTTTCTTAGGATCATAATAAACTCCAACTCTAACAGAACCTTCTGCCAAGATGGAAATGGGTTCTATCTGAGCTCTCAATACGGTTGTCACTCGCCATCCACTGAGCACTTGAAATGTGTCTGGTGTGACCGAGGAATTGGATTTTTAATTGCATTTAATTTTTATTACTTTAAATTTAAAGAGCTGCATGTGGCTGCGGTATTGCACTGATACCACAATAATTCACATCAGGAATGGTGACCAGAGAGTCTTAAATTCTAAAGAGCACGTGGAGGGTCAGGGTTGTCAGTGAAGTGACAGTCTCCACCTAGCTGGGTGGTCACCATCGTAGGTAACTTCCTACAAAGTCAGACATTACTGCTACTGTCCACTCACATGACTTCTTTTTGGTTGGCTCATGAGCAGCCAGCTGATGACCAGGAAAAAGTCTTTAATTCCAACACATGAGCGTGCCTTGTCCGTCATGTCAAGAAATGGCATTTCTCTTAGACGAACTCAACAATGTGCATTCCACATCCTTAGACGTTTGACACCAAAACACAGGCCACTGAGTCTTCCTCAGAGGAAAAGCAGCAGACACAACAAAATTTCATTCCAAATTAAATGCATGAAAACTCTTTTCATAATTTTCAACAAGATGAGAGGAAATTAAATGTGAATTTTGCACATAAAAAAGGCAACCTTCGCAATCCCACAAAAACCTTTCCAAACGAAATCGTGCCTCCCAGCGCTGCCCAGGGTCCCGAGAGTTTAGGTCCATGTTCTCCCACTGAAAATCCCATAATAGCTTCGGATAAAAAAACATTGGGGGAGGCAAGGTGAGACCACCCCCCTGCCCAACTTTTTTCTCCCTGCCATCGAAAGCTGGGAGAACTCTGGAGCAGAAATTGAAGGAAAAGGGCTCATCCACCTTGTGCGGTAAATCTCAGCAAAGTCAGATGGAAAAAGCACCTGTGGCCCATTAGCCCAGTGGTTATAGAGCAAGGGGGTGAGGGGGCTTTGTGGAGGGTGTGTTGGAAGAATCAACCAATTAACCTTCCTCTTTTGGGTGGCACTCTGAGCTCTTAATCTTGGAGAGCCCTCTTAAGACTGCTCCCTGAGGGCCTGGAGGGCAGGGAGAGCTGGGGAGCTACAGCTGCCTGGGCACAATCCTACCCGCTGCTGGGGAAGCCCAGCTCAAGGCCAGCTCGCAGCATATGGCTGACCTAGAGGAGGACCTCCCTGGGGAGGAAGGAAGCAGAGCCCAGAGCCCCACAGCGGCTGCAGTTACAGACACAAGATGCAAGCAAAAAGCCCAGAAACCAGTGCAACCAGAATAATCCCACACCAAGTACACATCCTGTCTTGCACCAAACTTTAATCTTTTCCCCCAGGCATCTACTCAAGGAGCATGATTTAATTTAATTTTTTTTTTTTTTTTACTATTAACATTCCACCCTCGATGTTCCCACCAAGCAACTTCACGCAAAGAAAGAATGGACTTTCCAGGAGGAGTCATTTGTCTTCAGCACCTGGGCTGTTTTAAATTAGAAAGCACCCAGCATGGGGAGCCAGTGCTATTTTAATCATTCCAATGTGTCCAGTGCTGGAGATGAACTCAAAAGGTGAATATTAAAAGTAGTTGTGGAATTCAGTCATTTCACGAATGAGCACGTAATAGCCAAAGGCAAAACCGGAAGGCAACTTCACTTCCAATCAGTGTCCCCATTTTATTGAAACCAGATTGGAATTCCTGGAAGGAAGCCTACAGATCACATCTTTAATACTCATTTTCATATACTCCAGTAAAACTGTCAGGGTGAATCAGTTGTTGAAGAAGGCTTCCTGTATAATTTACAGATGTATCTCCTACAGCCCATTATTTAGACCTGTAACAGAAATATGTTTTTGATCAAGCTCAGAGCCTTCCTCTCACCTGCCCAGGTTGGCATTGGCTTTAATTTGTCGATTAATACTGGCCTTTGCACGCTGCACTGACCCTCCGCGCTGGGGACAGTAATCCCCACACACGCAGCATAGACGGCTCACCAGCGACTCGGCTTCTCGGGGGAGACTGCTGAGAATCTGGGACTAAGAAATGTGAACCTGGGCTGTCCGCTCCCCCTGAACCAGTCAGCAGGCTCTCACGGAATTCTGGGACCAAGTGGCCAGTTGCACAAAGGGGCCGCGTGCCCTCAGTTCCCAGACAAGGGGAGGAACGCCTGAGCTCAAGTGCAGTCAGATGATGTTGGAGCCCCACCTGCCCTGCTTCCTTAGGAACAGGTCAGAACAAGCTGCAGTTTGTCCCCATCACTGCTATCTCCTACCTCCCTTTAAAATAAAATTCTCAGAAAGTCCAGGGTGTACCACGGGCTGGTCCGCCAGACTGCCTGCCAGGTCCCCCCCGTGAAAACGCTTAGCGGGGTGAGGGGCGAGCCTGTTTCCAACTTCTGTGTCGTCTTCGTTTTCGTCTTAGATTCTGGCATTGTAAGAAATGCCAGGCTGGAGGAAGGGGGCTGGCAGGGGTTGTGACAGGAAGGCAGATTTCCAGGGTGAGCTCGCAGGCTGGCGTGACATCGCAGGGGCCCTGTGACAACAGTGCCCCGGCCCTGTCTAAGCTCAGGCCACCTGCCCCGTGGCCCTCCTTTCAGGGCTCTGAACTACTCATCAGGCAATTTGCTCAGCTGAAGGATTTTGGCTTCCAGGGAGCAAAGGCTTTCTCGTGGTTCCCAAACCATGGCTTTGGAAACACACTTTTTTTTAAAGGAGGAGAGATACCAAATTAAATGAAAATGCATCTGAAACAGTGCAGCCTGGGAGGTAATTGCTGGGACCCTGCTCTCCCTCCTTCTGCGACAGCCCTGCCGAACGATGAGGGTGGGGTCTGGAGCCCATCCCGCGGCGTTCCAGTCCCAGCTCTGTGATACACAGCTGTGCCACCTCAGGCAAGCTCCTGCTCAAGTGCCTCAGTTTACTGATCTAGCAAATGGGAGTGAATGCGGAGACACCTTGCACGACTGTGGTGGGGATAACAAGAGACAGTGGTGTGCAGCGCTTGGTACGCAGTGAATAAGCAGTTGTTGTCACTATTGCAGCTGTGTCCTTCTCAGAGACGTGTCCGGACCTCTCAGAGAGCCTCGGCTGCCCACCCAGGGGGAGGCCTGTTGGGGCGGAAGAAGGGAGCTCCACGGCCAGGCGGGTCCCGCAGCTCATCTCCAGGCTGGCTTCAGCCTGGGTGGCAGCCAGTGAGAAGCCCCCAAGGCCGCTTTTGCTGGGAGTGAACCGGCTGCAATATTGTCCAATAGGAAACTTGGTAAAAAGTAGAGAGACCTGGGCCTGGGTCTTGACCCTGCCTCTGAAGCTCTAGTTTGTCATCTACAAGATGGAACTTACCATGACCCCTTCCCCACCTGTGTGCCATCGTGGACATGAGAACATGCAGGACCAGGCAGAGAGCAGAGCACGGGCTGGACACGCACAAGGCAGAGGCAGGCAAGAGGCAGGCCATGGGCCCAGGGGCGCTTCTTCCCCTACCTCCTCTTTACAAGTGCATGGCTGCATTGTCTTTCTTTTCTTTTGTTACTGCCTTTTATTTCTTTCTTTATTCATTCATTCATTCATTCATTTTTCTATATGAATTTTTTAACTTTTTATTTTATATTGGACTATAGTTGATGTGCAATGTTATGTTAGTCTCAGGTGGACAGCAAAGTGATTCAGTTATACATATACATGTATCAATTCTTTTTCAAATTCTTTTCCCACTGAGGTTATTACAGAATATTGAGCAGAATTCCCTGCGCTATACAGTAGGTCCTTGCTGGTTATCTATTTCAAGTATAGTAGTGTGTATATCTTACGACCACTTTAGGAGTCTTCACTACACACATGAATACTTATACACACACACACACACACACACACACACACCCCGACAACAAGATGGTACAGCAGGAAAACAGCTAATAGTACAGCAAATACTACAAGACAAAATCCTGAGTCTAAACAAAACTTCACTGCCTTCCTTATATAACCAATAGAGTGGAGTTTCCATCATCACACACCTATTAACGGGACCCAGGGATGCAAAGTGGCCTTTTCCTGTGAAAACAGCCTGGGAAAGCCAGTCAAATCCCCATACCCAGGTGGGTCCTGCACAGAGGTCTGGGGGACTATTGCCCACATAAGGTATGTTCAAGTTTGGACTTGAAAAGCACAGGCCTGGGAGGTTGGTGCTACGTTTTCCCATCTTCCTTGGCTGCCTCTGGAAACCGGGCCCTGTGCTCAGTGCAGGGGAAGCTCCCCAGCTTTCGCTAGAGGAGAAGGGCAGGGCATAGGTAAGGAGGTATTCCTGAGGGGCATGAGCAGGGGAGGGTTTGTGTATGACTCTCGCTCCAGACATCAGGAGGAGTCGGGCTCTTCCTTACCAAGTCAGGACGTCCAAGAACCAGCCACACGTCTAAACATCCGAAGGTTGATGGTGAATCAAATTTCTCTTTGCACTTCACCTTCCTCGTCTCCACACTGAGCTTAGGGCTGACGGTGAGACTCCATCTCATGGAAAACACACTGACGTCACACTCTACCTTAGGACGAAAGCGTCTCTTCCCCAGCCCAAGCACCCAGTACCTAATTGGGTGGCTAGGACAAAGGAAAGGAAATGACCTGCTCTCCAAGCAAAAGGGCTAAAGAACAATGAAAGGACACAGCCTTTCTTTAAATACTTGACAATATGCCTGAAAAGTCAAAGAAAGGCTTTAGTCATTGGCGGAAAACCTCACTGGAGTCTTGGCACGTCTTTCTAGTGCACGCACACACACACACACACACTTGGACACTCGCAGTTAGGACCATTGCGGTCATGCCTTGCCTCATTTACTATTTAACTGCTGGTTTTCAAAAGGTTATAGAGTTTTACTCTTAGAATGAATCTGATCTTTTCCAGGTCCAAACAGGACATGGGAACTAAATGGTGGAGCTAACTGGGACAGACAACACTGGGGACAGAGGGGAGGGGGCCCCACAGGGAGATGTGCCTGGGGTGCTCAGCAGGAAGCCTGGAGAAGGACCCTGGAAGCTGCTTCCTTAAAGACCCGTCCCCTCTGAGATCCTTCCTGCAAGTTCCCCAGTCATCACCCCGAGACTTCCGTAAGTGTCCCTTTAAGCCTCAGGCACCCCTTGAAGTTCATTGAAACATTAGCCTGAGTAGTGGCGTGTGACCCCCACCCCGGGAAGCCCTCTGCCTAGTAGGCCACTCGCCTCCACCCCAGAAGGCAAATGCCTACAAGGTCACAGACAGAACCATCTTGTATTCTCAGCTACGGCAATCTCAAACTTCAAACTCCCGTTCAGGATATGCCCCCCTCTTAAATTTACCCTAAAGTGTAAATGACTGATACCAGATTGTTTCCTGAGAACAGCTCTAATGAGCAGAGAAAGCAAGAGGCAGTGCACCTTTACAGGAATAGAAGAGAGGGGTGCCTGTTCGTTGAGCATTTTCCATGACCTGTTAAATCCTCATGATACCCTTAAGAGGAAGGCTATCAGTGTCTCCACTTACCAGTGGAGACACCCAAGCCCAGAGAGGTGAAGTAAGTCACCTGAAGACACACAGCCTGGAAAATACAGTCAAAACTGCAAGTCAGCTGAGGTCCACTGATACCCAGACCTGGGCTCGGTGCCCTGCCTGGTCTGAAGCCTCCGTGTCAAAGTTGCATTTACCACCACCAAGCCCCTGAGTGTGTCTGTGAAAGGGGCTGGGAAGCCCAGGTTGCAAGACATGGTCCAGATCTCCAAGGTGGGGAGGTGTGTTTGGGGACTAAGAGGGAGCAGACAGAAGCGCCCAAGAGGCAAACTACAGCCCGGGGGGCTCTGCCTGCTGGAAGCCAGCCCGGCAGGAAAGGGTCATCACAGGGCCTGGCCAGGAAGGCCGGGTGGGCAGCCCTCCCCAGAGGCATTGGCTGGAAGAGGCAGGAAGGGCAAGCAGTGGCTTCAGCTTCAGGCAGTTCAGTTCCCCTTGACCTGGACATTCGTTCTTTCTGGATCCCAAAAGTCTCTCCACACCCAGCCAGAGGAGAGCTGGTCTTCTTCCCTCCACAGGTTTTTTGGGGAAACTTCCAGAGCTGTCAGAAAGGGTCCCAGTCCCCAGACGCCAGCCAGGGCCAAGGTCAGAATCCAGGTAAGCCACAAAAAACTCCACAGGAGCTTGGGGTTTTCCAGCTCGCAGGTACAAAGGCACAAACACTCTTCAACTAGCAGAAAAAAATAGATGTGCGTGCGTGCGTGTGTGTGTGTGTGTGGTTTTGAGGTTTCCACACACATGGGCAGAAACAGGCCAGGGAAGCCTAAAGGGCTCCCTGGCGGTGGCACTGACCGTGTGTGAGGTCAGCGCCCGCCGAGGCCGCCCGACCCCTGAGAGCCAGGCCCGGGGCTGGGACGGGGCTGGGCACTGTCTCAGGACGCTGGCCTTTGTCTAGAAAATGTGGGCCCCCTCTAAGATCGAGGGGCATCCTGTGTGCCCCGGAAGAGAAAAGGTTCCTGGCTGCCCCCAACCAAACTCTGGTCCCCCACTCCCCGTTCTCCACCCCCAGATCCCGAGAAACCACATATCAACACGGTGTGGCGGAGGTTGGATGCCATTCGTAGACAATGGATGTTGCGTGACCCCATCTTCATTGCCAAAATGTTGTATTTTCCAGGCAAAGTTTTTGTTTTAATCTTCCTTTTTAAACCCTTAACATAATGACTGAATGGTTAATATGCAACGCATACATTTTGAAAAGGCTTCTTTGAAAAGCCATTCAAAGCTGAATTTGAGCAGAGGGCCACTGGGAAGGCGGGGCCTGGGCAGGGCAGGCAGAAGGCTGCTCCCACCAGCGCCGGCCCCGTGCTCCCACACAACAGGTGTTGCATGAGATGTGCAGGATGACGGCCGCAGCCACCAGCCCCGGAGCAGGTGTCCCTCATCCTCATCTGCAGCGGAGCGTGGCCCCAGCTCAGCCAGCCGCAGCCGGCGCCTGGCAGCCCCTCACGTACCTGTGTGCAGAGGGGCGCTAATGATAATAGATGCGGGCCCATTAGCCAGCCCATTTGGAATGGCACACGGTGGTGGGCTGACTCAGGGTGAGCAGGCGGCCCTCACAGGGGGCGCAGGGATGCTGAGGTCCTTCGGGCTCTGGGCTGGCTGTCCCTGGGGTCCTCGTGCCCAGGGCTATGGGGCTTGGGCTCTCACAGAGGAAGCAGGATGCTTGCCTCCAAGTCCCTTCTAGACTCACCAGGGCTACAGGGACACGACTCCCTATGGAATCACACCAAAGGACACGTGGCCAGCTGCCGGCTCTGGCCCTCAGGAACCCCCACTGGGCAGGGCAGTCTTGCTGGGCTGCGGCCTCTGGGGCCCAGAGTGTGTCCCTCTTTGCTGCATTCCTGGCCGACAGCATCCTCTGTCAACTCGTTCCTGCGCTGGGGGCTCCCCCCACACCTACTGGGTGCTCTCCCACTGATTTAGGACACACCTGGCTGGCAGTCAGATTCCAGGGTTCAAACTCCAGCTCCATCCCTCCTTCGCCCTGCCCCCTGGGCACTGTTGTTCTGGAGCTCTCTGTGTCTCTGCTTCCTCGCTGTAAGAGGAAGGATCACGGGGACTTCAGGACGATGAATTTCTTGTGGCGGCGTGGAGATAAACGATGTGTCAGATGTTAAATGCTTAGCCCAGTGCCTGGCACTTCCATGACTGATAGATGCCAGTATGGTGCTAACATGAGAAACTACTGGAATTTCCGTCATGCTGCTGGGGGTCAGGCCGTGGGGATACAGCCGGGAACAAGACAGGCAGGTCATCCTCTTCCAGGAACCCCTTTCTAGGGATGGAGTTAGTCACGTAGCCAATCACGGGCTCCAAGAGAGGCCGGTGGCAGCAGGAGCAGAAGACAGAGCCTCAAGAGGTCCAGGAGGGCTTCTCAGAGGAGGGTCTCTGGAAGGGTGTCGGCGGGGACCAGCTGCGCTCACTCCGAGAGGAAGAGAGGATGCAGCCTCATGGAGACTCGGCCAAGCCTGGAACGTCCAGCACGCTGGGGCCTCCAAGGGGATGAGCCAGGCAGGGGAGGGGCCTCTCACCACAGCCCAAACCAAGCAGACCCATTCCCACTCTCAGTACCACTCGGTCCCCAGCCCAGGAGGCTGAGCAAGGGGGGTCCAAGCACCCCTAGTTCATTATTATTTCATCTGAAGCTGCCTTGTGAGGAAGCAGAAAGCTGCAGTCAAACCTCTGCAGAATCGGATGCTGGTTTACCCAGAGTTGGGTGAATTATGTGAATAACCAACCCTCCAACTGGGTACAGGGGAATTCGTCCTGACTTAGAAACCACTCTCCTGGGTGGAAGCTCTTATTAGGTTGCTGGCTAGGCATGTGCCCTTGGAAATAACAGTTGATTTTCCAAAAGGGATTCACTCTCCAGATCCCTTAGGAAGTCCACTTCCTGTTACCTACAATTCCTGTTTCTAAATCACAGATGAGTTGATGGACAGATTGGAGGCTCAGAAAAAGTAAGACTTCAAGCCTGTTGAAGGTCAGCCAGGAAAGCAATCAGGAAGCTCAGAAGTGGACAGTGGGCTGGAAATGAGTTCAGGTGTCCAGAGTCACCCTGGCCCAGGCCCCCTGGGGGCCAAGCTGCTGTACTGAGCTGGGCACCCAGAGCACCCCAGCCGGAGAAGCACTTCCCACCCTGGGATATCCACAAGGCTCTGAGAATCTAGGTGACCAGAAACTCTATCCTCTGTGAAGAAAACACTCACATCCCTTTCCTGCCCCCTTCCCATCTTCTTCAGGCTCCAAGTCGAGGGCTGCCCTCAGCCCCAGCTCTCCCCATCTGACCATCCCTCCACTGTGGTCGTCAGGCCTGGCTCCATTCCACCTGCCAAGGAACGAATTTCAGATGAATGCTTCTGCCGTGCAAAAGGTATCAATACCCAATATGGGAGCAATTTCACTTCTTAATTTAGAGCTGCAGCAACAACATTTTCACACTGGTCATAAAATACCCCCTCCCCCCTGCTAATCTGGGGTCTCGGTACTCTACACTGGGAGCTCTAGGACTGGCCTGGGAAGCAAGGGGGCGGTTTATGGAGCATCTCTAAGGGAACAGTGTTATTACAGAAAAAGTTAGGTGACAGGAGAAATAAAGATGGCGGTGTTTAAACTACAAAACTCCAAAGAGAAAAATATACCTGTCCTCCTCTATTTGCCAAGCAAGCAGAGTTATTATTACTGTTGTTGTTTTATGGCCTTTTTCATAGAAAAAATATAGCATTATGGTTACCAAAAAAGCAAGTGTATAATTATATACGACTGTACATAGGCTCAACCACGAGCACCGGGCCAGGCTGTCTCTGGAGCCGGCTGTCAGATCCACAGGGAGTCCTGTCCCCACCCTGGCTCATGTCATCCCTGACTCTCCATCTGTTGGGATCTTCCAGCCCAAGTGCAAGGGGGCAGCAGAGGCCCATCTCCCTGCGGGGGCCCCCTCTGGTCTGAGCCTGCGGGTGTGACCCCTTCCAGCTCCGGTGCTCAGCCTAGAAAGGGGGTCACCCCTGAAGCAAGGGTTAGTCAGTCCTCAGTTCTCAGCTCAGGCACATTCATCCTCATATTCAGGGGTCAAGGGGCTAGAAGCAGTGACATGAACATGCAGGCGGAGAGAGAGGTGTCTGTGGTCCACGCACGCTCCCACCTCCAGTCTGTTGGAGGTGGCAGCCTCAGGAGGGGGTCTCTCTTTAGAAGTTCACCGGCTTCCCGGCCTCTCCTCTTCCTGCCCTGCTCCATGCATGGCAGTAACTCTCACCACAACTGTGGGCACCCCGGGCACTGCCCGTTCATCTTCACAACCACCTTGTGGGCTCAACACAGTCACCCCATTTTACAGCAGAGGATGCTGAGTTCAGAGGCGGAGAGGGTTCCCCAAAGTCAGGGAGCCTTACGGGCAGAGTTGGGGTTGTAATTCATGCCGGTCTAGTTCCCGAGCCTGCACCCTCAACCGCTGCACTGGAGCTGGGACAAGTCATCACCCAGTGGTAAGAAGATCATTCCAAGTGCGGCCTCCGGCCCTGGAGTCCTGCTCTAATGCCGGCCTGGCCTGGACCCCAACACAGCCCTTGGGCGGCCCCTCTGTCCTCCTGGGGTCGCCTCTGAAGACAGGCTAGCGACGCAGCCCTGGCTGTTTGGTTCGGTGTGGAGGGCACCAAGCTCACCCACAGTGTCCCTGCTGTGCGGGCACCAGGGACAGACGGGGACAAAGATGATGAATAGGACCCTCCCCTTGAGAAGCTGGAGGTCTAACACACGAGCAGATAGAACATGTAATTGCAAACTGAAAAGGACAGTTTTGTTAGTTTGGGAGGCAGGAGAGCACTTCTCTGGTTAGCTTGCTGTCTCTAAAGAAGTCAAAAAGAAAAGTAAATGAGAGCCGAGAGCTGCCCCTGTCCATGAGGTCGACTCAATAATAAATATTGTGAAGAACAAAAAGATTTCCTATAAAATAGAGTTTGCAGTATAGGTTGCAGGGAGAGATTTCCACCACACTTACATCAGCGGTGCAGCCAGAGCTGGACCTGGACCCGGGCACCTCCAGCCCCAGGGAGGCCCCCTTGGAGAACGAGAGGAATCAGCACATGGCCATGCCCGCTGCACAGACCCCTTGGGAGATTGGATGCAGCAGCTGGATCAGGACCTCCAGTACTCAGGGGGTGCCCCAGGGATCAGAGGGGCCAATGAAGAAACCCATGCCTTGTGGGGGGGGTGGTGACATGCCTGGTCAGGGGGGCACTTGTCCACTCCTGGAGCCTACAGAAGACTCTCTGAGAAGGAGGCAGAAAGGCAACGAGCCGATGGATGCCATCACTACGCCCACGTCTCTCTGGTGCTTAGCCCAGCACCTTGTGGAGACCTGGAGTTCGAAAAGATGCAGACCGTTGCAGGACTAGCCCCACCGTGTGTTGGCTTTGTGGCCTTGGGCAAAAGGCACTTAATCTCTTGACTGTCCTCATCTGCAAAACAGGTCTGATACCATGAGTGACTCTGCAGGACTGTCCTGAAGGCCACTGACATGCGAGTGTCACAGAAACGTCATGACCGCAAGTGCCACCATCTTTATAATTCACAGTGACTTTGTTGACATGTGCCGAACCAACCTGCAGATAGTTATTTTCCAATCTGATTAAAATAAACACGTGCCTAATTTTCACTCAAACTCTTGACTGGTCTTTGCCCTCCTGTCTAGTACATGAATGACCTTGAGAACTCAACCCACAGGTTCTCCCTCCGACTGTCCCCTGGCCCGCATTCGGTTCTCCTTTGTTGGCTGTGTGAATGGCACTGTTCTTGGTGCTGGGTGTATGTGGAGAAGAAAGACAGTGCCTGTCCTCTGGTCCTTACACTCTTGCAAGGCCCTGCAAAGGAGCAGCGCTCTGAGCGGTGAGCATGTGTCCTGACCAAGCTAAGATGCCCAGGGGGAGAACTTCCATCAGCCTTGGTTGCACATGAAGCTGGATCCTGGTCACTCCACAGCCCAGTCTGGGAGGCAGAGGTCCAGGAGCGGGGTTACTCGCTGAATATTTCTCACCATCTCTCAGTTATACAAGTCCTTTTTCAACCCTGCTCTCTGCATTGACACAATGGCTTTTATTTATCAGGGACTGAGAAGAATCTGTGCTTTAAGACAAGCCAAGTGAACCTGGAGCAGCTTTCACAGCTGCCCCCGCCATGGCCAAGACCAGCTCGGGCGGGTCTTCCGTCTATGAACCAGGGACTGTGCTTGGACCTCAGATAACAGTTCCACAGCCATCTGGGATCTCAGCCTCAAAAGGGCCCATTGTATCAACGTGGTTGCAAGTACGAATATAATGGAGTGTCGCCCACTTAGCGGTAAGTGCCCCCAGAGAAGGAAGGAGACACGCCCCTGTGTTAATGAGATTTACCGCACAGAATGGGCAGAGACCTCCCAGGAGGGATTCTCTGGCCCCGGAAACCACCACAGCTGTTGATTGCTATTCCCATCGACCCCAACTCTCCTCCATCCTTCCTCTCCAGGGCCACGTAACTACGTGCTCTCTGTTAATTAATGGGAAAGGACCCTTTTTCAAGTCACAAATGCATCACTGCAGGAGAAGGGTTAATTTCATCCAGCTCTGACTGGAGTCTTCCAGGAGGTACCGATTAGGTGCTGCCCAGTCAGGACACAGGTTCTAATGAGGCCGGAGAAGAGGATGGGGAGGAGGAAGAGGCAGCGGAGGGGCCGGGAGAGGACGGGACAGGCGGGAGGCCCACAGAGAGACGGGAGAGGGGCACGTCTGCCCCGTGGAAAGAGAACCTCCCTCTGCTCCCCGCCAAACACCCAGACAGCTGAGCTGTTGTGAACAGCTCAGCGGTTCAGTCGTGGCCTCAGGGAATGACCCAGAAATTGTCTTGTAGCCACGGTCTCCCTGTGACAGGACAAGGGCCGGGCACGGAGACCTTGGCCACTGTGGGTTCACTTGTTTGCATTCAGAGACCTTGACATCCTGGATCCAGAGTTCCGGGGTCCTGACTTCATGAGCACAAAGAACGGGAGTCCGGTCCACAGTCCTGGTGGCCGAGCTCAGCGGGAGCACGGGGACCCCCCGCTGCCCAGCTGCCTGACCCCTGTCCTGCATGGGCAGGCTGAGCTTCCACAAGGGGCAGCCCTTCCTGCCCGGCTCGCCCATGACTGCGGGATGAGGTCAGGAGGCTGGTTGGGTCACTGACTCCAGCCAAGCCCAGGCCCTGCCCGCAGGAAGCCCCGCAGTCTGCATCCGATGGGGCCGGGCTCCCCTCCGCACCCTGCTGCCTGCACCTCTGCTGCCCGGTTCCCGGGCCCCCCGCCCTCCCGTGGAGCCACGCTCCCACATCCTGCCTAATTATTATTTTGTGCAGCTTCTCACAGCAGAAGGAGAGATTAGGGGAAGAGAAAAGAAAGCTGAAACCTCTATAATGAAATTTTAAAATCACAGAGCTCCTGCTGTTAATATTTTCCCAGGCTCCGAAAGCATCAAATATTGTTTTATCACACAACAAACCTCAAATGGATATATATCTATATATTACAATATTTGGATACTTTATCCAAATAAGAGTAAAGGCAGCTGGGCGGATGGCCCCATCTCCAGGCTCTACATAGTTAATTGGTCACTTTGTCCAATTGAGCAATGGGGGTTCTGGGCCATTCCAGTCCTTAAAGCCTGCCAAAGTCTACACCACTTTGAATCCGCTGATGTCCTCCTGTTTCGTGTTGCTTTTAAGCACCTGCCGGCCCAGCATCCTGCCTCTGACTGAAAGCTTCTGGTTCTTTGATGAGGGTTTTGGATAATTTAATCAAGGTTCCGCGATCCTCTCCATAAGGAAGAAGGACTCGGCTCACTTTGGAAAGACTCGTGCGGCAGCACACCCTTTCCAGCTCTTAATAAGCCTCCCAAACGTGTCAGCACGGCAGGGTGTTCATCTCAATTAATGCATTAATAGCTCCGCCAAATTGCCAGGAAAATCTGACACAGAAGCACGGGGGCAGGAGCCCAGTTGAGAAAGAAGCAGTCACCAAATGCAAAACCTGGACCACATTTTGAACAGCAGGCCCAGCATCAGGTTTTTTTTTTTCTTTTGGTCGATATCTCTCTCTTGCGTGCACGTGCACACGTACGCACACACCACACCACCCACGCACACGCACACGCACACACACACACACACACACGCACACACACACACACACCACACATTTGTAGCATAATCGACCTGAAGGATTGGTAGGACCCAGGAAGGGGAAGTGTGCTGAGCAGGACAAAGGCCAGGATGCACAGGCAGGCCGACGGCCCACTCCCCTGCTGCTGCCTGGGATGGGAAGGGGCTGCTGGGGAGCCAGGGGTGGGGGCAGCTCCTCTGGGGGTCAAGCTGGGTGCTGGGAGCAGGGAGCGGGGTGCAGGGACCGGCGTGCCTCTTCCCACCGCGTGCTCTGGCCAGAGGGGCTGGGACGCTTCCCCCCACCGCCATCAGCACGCTCAAAACCGTGCCAGCAGCATTTCTGTTTTTGTTATGTAATCAAGACTCCAAGAACATGCTTTTCTGTGCTTTGCAAGACTTTCTGTCTTGGGGCCTCATGCTCCAACAGCCCCCTCAGGGATCACTTGGGCTGGTGGCTGCCGGATGAGAAGGGGAAATTTCCATTTCTAAGCCCACAGTCCCAGGCTTTTGCAGCTGGCAGGGATGTCTTTCTGCATAATAGACACAAATAGACCCTGAAATCGCAGACTTTGTAGAAAAGAAAAACAACAAGTCTTTAGGCCGGAGGTAGGCTCCTGAGCCCCCCAGGGACTGGTTTTGAGGGTGGCAGCCTCACAGAGAAGTGGTTTCCAGCCTGTAGCGAAGGGAAACAACCTTTAGGGCCGCACATCCCTGGAAGGGTTAATACCTTTCTCTTGTTTGCTTCTGACAGCGGCCTCTCGGGGCAGCATCCCCATCTTCATGACATTTGCCGTCCCCCTGGAAATGATTTGATGTCATACCTGGTTCTGAGTATTCGCTTGAACCTAGTGGCGTGGAGGCTAATTACTCATCCTCTCTGCCCCATCTGCCTGGCTAGCTGGGGTGTGGACGTGAGACGGCAGCTTCTGGGCTAAGGCAGGGCTAGTGTGGTCAGCGCCCCGCGGGGCAGCCCAGGCACCTGGGACGGAGTCACCCGGATTCTCAGTTCCACCTGCTTGTGTGGGGTAATCCCTACCCCGGGTGCCCCCGGATACAGCACAGTGTGGATGAGGGGCAGGCTGGAGGAGGGAGGTGAATGCAAGAGAGGACCACGTGCCCAGAGGGAGAAACCAGGAGCAGCAGACCTCAGGGAGGAAACCAGTTCATGGGGACGACAGCCTGGGTCCAACAGACCCTGGAGCCAGGGTCCCAGCCCAGGAGTTCCAGAAGCACCTGAAACCGAAGCAAGGATCTGAGTCTAAATTCCACACCAAAGCAAGGCTTGATGCTTTTCTTCAGAATCCGAGGATCCGCTTATGCCTAAAGCTGCCCCACCAAAGACTCTGATGAAGGTGACGATGGTGACGAGGATGAGCATGACAATAACCGGTTCACGTTGACGCCGATGCTAGGACCCTAAACACTTGACACTGATTACACTTTTTTTAATAAATTTATTTTATTTTATTTTATTTTATTTATTTTTGGCTGCATTGGGTCTTTGTTGCTGCGCGAGGGCTCTCTCTAGTTGCGGCGAGCGGGGGCCCCTCTTCATCGCAGTACGCGGGCCTCTCACTGTTGTGGCCTCTCCCGTTGCGGAGCACAGGCTCCAGACGCGCAGGCTCAGTAGCTGTGGTTCACGGGCCCAGTTGCTCTGCGGCATGTGGGATCTTCCCAGACCAGGGCTCAAACCCGCGTCCCCTGCATTAGCAGGCAGATTCTCAACCACTGCGCCACCAGGGAAGCCCTCTACACTTTCGATCCTTACAACAGACAAGGTTGTTGGCATGACTAGCATTGTTACTAGCATCCTAGGCTTACAGGTAGGCCCAGGGCCGTTAGGGAGCCCTGATTCTGGCCCTACCTCTGCTCTTAGCCTTCACTCACAAGGTCCTTCTGTTCCATCTAGCCTGTCTTTAAAACTGTTCTGGTTTTCATTTCTTAATCCACTCAAGGGTGTCAGTGTCAGAACCCCCCGAGCCCACAAGTACTATGGGCCCCGCCCTGAAGGTGGTGGTGCACCGTGGACGGAGGCTGTGCCCCGGGCGCCCTGCACCGGCCTGTGCTTCATCTCCCCGGCAGCCCGGGGGCGGGAGCTCCCCTAAGTCAGCCCAGTGTCGTCCTTTCCCTACACCTGGGTCTGGGAAAGACAAGGTGAGAGTCACGGCCCCTCTACAAGGCCCCCCTCCTCTCCAAGAGCTCTCGGGGGCAGGTCAGGGAGAACAGAGGGTGGAAAGTGTCTCCACCGGCTCCTCTTCCTTCTCAGGGTGACGAGGTGGCAAGGGTGGGGGGTCGCCGGGGGAGTCAAGCTGAGGCCCAGAGTCCCTGCAGCCAATTACAGAGCCCCGGTGACAGAATGTCCAAAGCACTCAACTTTATTTGGAAGGAGAGGGGCTATCCCATGGGGTTCACAGAAAATTAAGGCTGGAAGAATGGCAGACACAGGCCCACAGAAGGGGCGCGTCCAGGGTTGCCTGGTGAGTCGGTGACAGGCCAGAATTCTCTCCCCTGTGCCCCCAACACCTTGATTATGATGGGTGCTCAGTAAGTGAGATGATGCATGAATAAATAAACTCACGTATCAATTTGTTAGCAAATGCTTCTTTCCCCACGTTCTCCTCCTAAGAGGGACCCCCAACTGCATACCGAATTCCAAACCCATGCCCTGAAATACCACCATGGCCGCTGGGACGTCTTCGTAAACCCTGGGTCACAAACGCAGGGCCCTTCTATTCCCACAGGAGTCTCCTGTCACTCCCCACCTGCCACCAGGTTCCCCAGCTAGGGTGAGGTTGGTGCCAACGTCCCATGCCCTCTCTGCCACATCACCCCGGCCCCTGCAGGTGGCCCAGGATGTCAGCCCAGGAATATGAGAAGAGCAGGGAGATAAGCCCTCCCCTGTGTGTGTGTGTGTGTGGAGGGGCAAGCACAGCAGTGTCCTTTTCTGCTTCCTGGTGGAAGTTCTTGCAGATTCTGGAAAGCTGTGCTTTTCTCAGGTCTCAAGTCGGGTGAGAAGAGCCCGCCCCTTTTACTTCATCAAGAAATCATTTCTGGCGAGCTCTTGCTGGCTCTCCCGGTGCAAAGTCCCTGCAGAGCTGAGCGCTCATGAATTAATGAGGCAGCGGTGCAGAGAGGAAAGAGCACTGGGCCTAGAGCAGAAGGCGCGTGTCTTTACTCACTAGCTCCGTGACCTTGAACCAAACACTTGACCCCTCTGAGTCCCCCTCTAACGGGGTGGATGTGAGCTTAAATGAACTCATGTGTGTGGGACTGCTTTGAATAAATGGAAAAGGAGAGAACAATACCTCTCTATTCAACATGAATGCAAACATCTGGCAGGCTTCCTTCTCCGGGTCTGCTCCCCCATGGATGGATACCCCAGAGTCCTGGACATACGTCCCCAGGGAGCCCCTAACCCACTCAGAGAGAAAGCTGCCACAAGCGCTCCCCGACACCCCTTTTAATTTTTTTTCCCTGGCTCTACTGTCCAGCATCTTCTTCCCAGGTTTCCGTTCTCTGGCCTCTTTACCTGTGCTCCTGAGCTCTCTTGCACAACTGTCAGGCCCTCATCCCTGCCACTGGCTCGGCAGGCTTGCCGAGACCACCAGCATCCAGCAGTGCCCCCTGGGTCTCCCCTCGCTACCTGCTCCCAGAAGCAGAAAGGCCACAAACCCAGTGACTTATTGTATTAGCTAGGACTGGATTCAGCTCAGTGAAAAGGGAATCCTAGTATTGGTGGCTGTAACACATGAGTTCTTAGTCTCTCATTTAAATTCAAAGGAAAGCAGTTCAAGTCTGGTTTGACAGCTTCATGAAGCCATGAGGGACCTAAGTTCCTTTTATCTTTCAGCAGTCATCCTCAGCGCCCAGCTTCCAACTTCAAATTCACCTCATGGCCCCAAATAGCTGCCAGAGTGGCAACCTTTATGTCTATATTCCAATGAGCAGCAAGAGGGAAAAGAGAAAGGGAAGACACAGACTCATCTCTCAACTAGGTCAACAATCTTTAACAGCCTTCCCTCTCAATGTTTCTGCTTGTATTTCATTAGCTGGCACAGAAAAAAAAAGTTGAGAAAATCTCCTTTTGCCTGGGCACATTGCTACCCTAAATAAAATCTGGGTTCTACTGCTAAGAAAGAAGGGCGAATTCATGTTGGGTGGCATTTAGTGACCTCTGCAACATTTGCCCAAGATCACACCTAATACATGGATATAATAAGCGACTATATAATAATACAGTCAACCCAAGTTCATCTGACTTCAAAGCCGAAGTTGGTGACTTCTGTGTGACAGGCCCTCAGTCACCCCATTGCCATGTTCCATGGAAGAAGCTGACCCAGTTCTCCTAGCACAGCCCAGGCCATAACTGTCCACCTGCCAAGCACCCCACCCTCTCCTCACAGCCCGTGACACCAGGAAAAGAGGAAGAAAGTAGCTTGACTTGTCTTGAGCCCACAAAGGCTGGCACAGGCCAGGCACTTTCAGCTGTTATTACAAAAGGCCTCCAGACAAACCTTCAACCCTCAGGGCAGAGTTACTGCTCCCGTTTGCACATGAGAAAACTGGCCTCAGGAGGTTAAGTAGCTTCCAGACCCTGGAGTAAGAAGACCTGGAGCTCTCCCAGTTGTGCAGTTCCTGAAGTCCAGCTTCTTCCTGCACCACTGTTCAGCTTTCTGGAAAGCTGCCATCTTCTCATCTTCTTTCTGAGGAGGAGAGTGAGTCTTCCAGTGAGACCAGAGGGCTCGAAACACCCACGTGAGTCTTCGAGGTCTGGCTGCTCTGGAACCAGGGATGTGGATCGTCTATTCTCTGCCCTCCAGCCTGCCCAAGGGAGGGCTTCCCTTGAAACCATCTATACCCTTTGCTGGATTCTTCTCATCTATCTGGTGCATTGTCATGGGCCAATGAATTGAGCTCCAAAGATGTCTCGTTTGTGTGTCTTCTTTGGGGAATGAGGCAGGACGGAGAAATTGTTTTTCTGGGTAACTGAGGTTTCCGGGTAACATCAGGAACTTAAAAAATTATAGCCATTTGTATGGAAAACTTTATAAAAGGTAGCATATGCGCCCCTACAAAGAACAACATAATTAAGCAGAGTCTGAACATCATTTAACTTCCCCTAATGACAAAGCCATAATTAGCACCATCAATTATGGTGCTGAGCTCTGGTTTACAGGGTGCCCTCAGGAGGTGCTGACGTGTGTAGGGCCATTTGTCCCTGAACAAAATGGCCCCATTTGTTTTGTTTTCCTACTGGCTATTTTTTTTTTTTTTAATTTGTCTGGTGCTTTCCTCCTCCACAAATGGCTAAGACTTCTTGATGCCATCACTGGGTCCTGATCATTCTTGGTTTATCACTTTGTTTTCTTTCTGTTGCTCAGCCCAGGGCTTCCAGGTCTCTCCTTCAAGGGAAAATGCTTGGGATCCATGCCAAAGTCCTGTGCAGAGGCCCCATTTGCTGATCTCCATGGTCAAAGTTGTCTTCCAGGTATCTGAGATTGGTCCAGGATTTGAGTCTCTGTATATGAGGGGCCATCAGATCTCGGAGGCCCCACTTGGAGCTGTTGTTGCTGCCGACGTGGACTGTCTCTCTGTGGATTTGACCCAACTGTAATAAGAACCAGAGATGAAGAGATTGGGCAAAGGTACCAGCCAAGCCATTATTTGTTATTATCAGCTGCTTGTCTGCGAGAAATTGTCTGGAGTGTCCCAGTTATGCTATGGAAGGTAGTTAGCTTTCCAACTTATACCAAAGAGAGGTTACAAGTTGTGAGTGATTTCTACCTTTACTCCCTGATATGGATTCTTATTATCTGTGAGGAAATAAAATTGAAGATACACATGGAATCTTGGCTTCTATGAATTCTGAGTTATTCATAGGTTCATAAAACAATAGCAATTGCAAGTGCACAATTTTCCCTCGAAGCAAATGAATATGTAACTATCCATTAATGTGCTGAGTTAAATACAGTAAATGCAAATCACTCTAATGGTCATATTTACAAAATAAGTTGCCTTTATTTGGAGATAATTACAACGTGCTTTTAGGTCCCCAAGTGAAATCGGCAAAGTTTGAGACTCAAATTTGATCTGACGTTGGAAACAAATGATGGGAAATGGATACTGATCCTCGGGTGCTGCTGGGTTGCCGCCCTGCTTTCACTTTGGTATCCTGCTGATATTTACAGGAAAATTAGGTCTTTTCTTCTTTAGATTCCTTGGCCTGTGTGCCTCTAATTATTGAGAGGCATCTCTTCTAGGAGCAGAAGTTGTGCTGAGTGTACAATTGATGCTGAGGAGAAGGTACCGAGATCTTTATTTTTTTTTAATATGAAAATTAATGTATTCTTTTTTTAATTTATTTTTTAATTTGTATTTTATATTGGAGTATAGTTGATTAACAATGTTGTGTTAGTTTCAGGTATACAGAAAGGTGATTCTGTTATACACATACATGCGTCTATTATTTTCCAAATTCTTTTCCCATTTAGGTTATTATAGAATATTGAGCAGAGTTCCCTGTGCTATACAGTAGGTGCTTGCTGGTTATCTACTTTAAATATAGCCATGTGTACATGTCAATCCCAAACTCCCAATTTATCCCTACCCCCCATCCTTCCCTGCTGGTAACCATAAGTTTCTTCTCTAAGTCTGTGAGTCTGTTTCTCTTTTGTAAATAAGTTCATTTGTACCAGTTTTTTGGATTCCAGATATAAGTGATATCATATGATATTTGTCTTTGTCTGACTTACTTCACTTAGAATGATAATCTCTAGGTCCATCCACATCACTGCAAATGGCATTATTTCATTCTTTTTAATGGTTGAGTAATATTCCATTGTATATATGTACCACGTCTTCTTTATCCATTTCTCTGTCGATGGGCATTTAGGTTGCTTCCATGTCTTGGCTATTGTGAACAGTGTTGCAATGAGTACTGGGTTGCGTGTATTTTTATAAATTATGGTTTACTCCGGATATGTGCCCTGGAGTGGAATCGCAGGATCATAGGGTAGCTCTATTTTTAGTTTTTTAAGGAACCTCCAGACTGTTCTCCATATGGCTACACCAATGTACATTCTCACCAACAGTGTAGGAGGGTTCCCTTCAGGTCTTTACCCTGAAGTTGGTCTCAAGTACTGCTGTGGCCATAGGCAGAGAAGAGGGTACAGCTCCAGGGCTGCCCCAGGGACTCTACAGCACACCCCTGGGGGTTGGAGCACAGTCCGGATGACCCTCTGAGGTCCCCAATATCTGCTTTTCTTTTAGATCACGTAGGCACATCCGCACATGTATACACACACACACACACACACACTTTCATGCACGCATACAAGAGTCCTCCTCAGTTCACCAGATGCAGGAATCAAGAAGCAGAGGCAAATCTTAATCAGACAGCCTTCCTCACACCATCCTACTAGCCACCACTGGATTTTTCTCATCATTATCACCTCAATGAAGCCAAGTCAGGATTCTAAATATATTTCTAAGTAACAAGACAGAGTCTAAGCTCTTTGAAGAGGAGAAACGTTACTAGTGATGAAGGATGCTCCCCCCGCCCCCGTACTCCCGTGTGCAAGAAGGGCCAGTTAACGGGCCTCCTTCTCTGAGCTGCTTGGACAAGAATCGCTGAAGCCAGGACACAACCAAAACGGTGCATCTAATGTGCTGTCACATGACGTCTTCAACAAACCACCCTCTGACCATCATAAACTGAACCGTTATTTTGGTATAAGAAAGGACAGAAAACGTGTATTTCCATCAGCTGCGACATTGTTCCTGGAAGAATTTAGGAAATTAGTAAATGGTTTGAGAATGAGGGATTATGGTTATTTCAGACAAACGCAAACAGCAGGACTCAAAACAACAAGAAGCTGACGTCATGAAGCATGCTTGTCTGCAATATTATAATATATACATTTCTTTCTTCTTCTGTAACAGAAGAGGAAAGACACATCTAAACTTACTCAAGCTTTAGCTGTAAAAAGTAAGGATGAAACATATTTACTGCCTTCAGAACCACAAAGCCATTACTTCTCGGGTGTCTACTTGTTCGTGCTAAGTTCTCTTTATTCAGATAAGTCATCTTAAATTAAATATTAAAGATTAATAAACATAATGCCCATAATAAATGACATACACTAATTTAATTAAAAATAGATGGTGAATTTTACAAATGGGGCATTACCGTAATAATATAGAATGGACTTGTTATGCTAAAAATGTGCAGTCTTAAAAATGTGCAATCTCCATGCACATTTCACCCTTTTTGGGTCTCATTAAAATTTTAAAAACAGCTATTTTAATTGTCAAGCATTTGACAGACTGCTATAAAAACTTGACACTTAAGTTTCAATTTTACAATATGCATTTTAATGACTCTTTTGCTGCATGTTTTGTTATCCATAATCCAGTTTTTCAAAAAAAATTAAAATGTCACTTTACAATAGTTTTTAGAGAACAGAGATGAGCTTGCTGCAGGGCTGCAGGAAAACATGTTTAAATCTTTACAAATAAATAGGAAAATTAGAACTATGTTTTATTTCCATGGCAGTCTGTGGTTTAGCTGTTGATCTGAAAGCCTTCGGGGGACCAGGAGAGGGAGAGACTCATGGGGGCTGGTGCTAGACTGGAGTGGGTGAAGGCTGCCAGAAGATTTTAGCACCAGCTTTTTAAAAGGATTTCCCATTTCCTCCACTCGGGATGTCAGATAAGGTGACAGATGTGACTCACAGTAGCCACTGCAAACAAATCTTATGTTAGGAAGAAAAGGACACAGAAGTGGGACCATGAATGCCACTGTGGAAGGCCTTACGTTATCCATAAAAGCTTTGTGAGTCCTTGAGGGCATTAAACTCTCCTTGGCGTATTCTGGGAGGAAAGTCAGGTGAGTCAGGGCTCTCCAAATACACCACCATTTGAGCAATTTGAATTTCCTAAGCTCTCCCCTGATTCTATCCTGGCAAACCGTCTGTTGTTAATCTAGCAGTTGCTTTGGATTAAAAAATTTTTGGATAAGTGAAGGAGAAAAATATTATATTGACGTAGTCATGTGGTTGCTCCCTTCTCTCCACTCTCCCCAGAGATGTCCCTCCCCAGGGAGGCCTTTCCTGAGCCAAACCAGGCCAAAGTCCTCCATTACAGGACAAGGCACTATCTGGCTGTAAGTGCTCATCTCCATGATGGTAGATTGGTAGGTAGGTAGGTAGGTAGGTAGAGAGTTAGACACACAGAGTGGTGGTTAATTTTTGGTAGGTGACAGAGAGTTAGATAGATAGATAGAGACAGACACACAGAGCGATCATAAATTTTGTGCATCAACTTGCCTGGTGCCCAGACATTTGGTTAAATATTACTCTGGGTGCGTCTATGAAGTGTTTCTGGATGAGACTAACATTTGAACTGGTAGATTGGCCAAAGTCTTCCTCCTTGTGGGTAGGATTCATCCAACCCACTGAAGGTCTGAATAGAACAAAAAGACAGAGTAAGAGCATATTTGCTCTCTGACTGTCTTGCAGCTGGGACATGGGTCTTCTCTTGCCTTTGGACTTGGACTTGCACTGGAACGTAAACATCCAGGTCTGTGCTAGTTCTCAGGCCTTCATGCTCAGAGTGGCCCCGCACCATCATCCCTCTGGGGTCTACAGCTTTCCAGCTGCAGATCCTGTGACTTTTCAATCTCTGTAACTGCATGAGCCACCTCCTTATAGTTCTATGTTGATATGTAACATGTAACTTTTATAAACTGCATGTTAACCGTGTTTTCCTTTTCCGTTTGTTGGATTCTGGTTTTCAAGTGTGTACGATTTCCATCACGGGCTGTGAGAAGAGCTTCTCTGGGGCCCTACAGAGAAGTGGGTCTTCCTGGTCTCACTGTGTATATCTTCAACTGTGCTGCCTGGGGCCACGTTTTTCTTCAATGTGGTTGCGATCGTTTCTACCGCCCCAAGCAGTGTACGAAAGCGTCCTGCACTCCATCCCTCACCAGCACTCGGTATCATGACTTAGTGTCGACAGTCTGATGGATGGGAAGAGTGGTATCTCACTGTTTCCGTTTGCATCACCCCACTTCCTAGTTGAGCATTTTTCACAGCTTTATTCGTGATTTATATTTCCTTGCTATGAATTATCTCTTCAGACCACTTGCCCATTTTACTACTGGGTTGTTCCTATTTTTGTAATTGATTTTTAAATATTCTTTAAAAATTCTGGTAATACATATTACAAGTGTTTTCTCCTAGCTTAGCTTTTATTTTCTTTACTGTGCAGTGCCCTCTCCCTTGAAAAAAATCTGTCAAATGTATCAACCGTTCTTTTCTTAATGGCCTGCAGTTTTCATACTTTGTTTAAGAAACCCTTCACTACTCCAAAGCCATGAGAATATGTTCCAAAAGTTTCTTCTAAAAGTTATAAAGTTTTGATTTTTATATGTGGGTCTTTAATTCTGGTAGAATTTACTTTTCTATGTGTCTCAGGTTGGGATCTAATTTGACTTTGGTTTTCCCTCAGAATAACAAACTGACACAGCTCCGTGTATGTAACGCTCTCTCTTACTAATTTACAGCATCCTACTCTCATATATAAAGTCCCCAGGTAAGTGCTGGGCTTTCTGCCCTGACCCTATGGACCATGCCTCCCTATCTTAATTACCAGAACTTTATCAATGGTCTCAAAAGCAGGCAGAGGGAGTTCTCCTACCTTGTCCTTCAATATTACCTCGCCATTTCTCTTTATAAACAGCTTAGTGGATTCCACAAACTCACACTAGAAGTATTTTGGGTAGACTTGCTACCTTTAAGATACTGGGTTTTTCCATCTATGAACATGGAATATTTTGTTCTATTTTTATGCCTTCCAGTAAGTTTTATTATTTTCTTCATCAAGGTTGTGTTTTCTTTTTCCACCAGTTTCTCTCTTTTTCTCTAAGCCTTTTATTTCAGATTTTTCTAAAACTACAGAAAAGTTGAAAAGAAAATTAGTACAATGTATACTCACATAGTCTCCACCCAAATTCATGCATTATCAATGTTTTACCACATGATCACTTCTTTCTTTCTTTCTTTCTTTTTTTTTTTTTTTTTGTGGTACGCGGGCCTCTCGCTCTTGTGGCCTCTCCCGTCGCGGAGCACAGGCTCCGGACGCGCAGGCTCAGCGGCCATGGCTCATGGGCCCAGCCACTCCGCAGCATGTGGGATCTTCCCGGTCCAGGGCACGAACCCGTGTCCCCTGCATCGGCAGGCAGACTCTCAACAACTGCGCCACCAGGGAAGCCCACATAATCACTTTTAATGATCAGAAAGCAAGCTGCAGAAATCATGACACATCATACCCAAATGATTCGTATCTATTTCCTATAAAAGAGGAACTTCTTTTACATCACCATACTATTATCATAACCGAGACATTGAAACTGATTAAACATTGCCTGATACAAGGTTCACATTTAAATTTCTCTGATGTCCAAAATATGTTCTCAGTAGCAGTCTTCCTCCATCTTGGATCCAATCAGGTATTATTTGTTGAGTTTGGGGGTAACATAGCAATTAACCCATTTCAAACTACAACATTCCTTCATGGAACTAACACTTTTCAAGTGTCCGGGTCCTCTCCAGCTGTATCCCTGAATGTCCCACAATCTATGATTATTTCCTCAAGATTAATAAACTTTGTTGGCAGGAAAATAACACATACAGAGAGAGACACAGAAAGGCAACCTGTCCCATTATTAGTGGTGCCAAGTTTGATCACTTGCTTAAGTTAGTTTTGCTAGTTCTCTTTCTTGGAAAGAGGCTTTGTCCTCTTTTTAATTAAGAAGCAATCTGTGGGGTGGTACTTTGGAACCATATGACTGTATGGTTCTATCCAGTCATTTTGGCATCTGTTTACAATCCTTGTCTGAATCAATTGCATGGGGTGGTTGCAGAATAGTATGGTTCATTTTAAGCTTCTTTCTTTGTTTATTAGCTGGCCATCATCTGTAGAGAAGAGCCTCCCCACTATGGACAAATGTGTTTCTTTCTTGTCACTATGGACACATGAGTTTCCTTTTTGATCCAAGTGTTATAATCCATTACCATCGTTACTTTATAAAAAGTAATTAAAGAGGGTACTTTTTGTAAAGTAAAAAATGATACTTTTTGTGACCTTCAAGCTGACCCCAATTTGGACAGTTTTAAATCTAAGCTCCCTGCCACATCCTTCTGATCTGTCCAAATAATTTTTGAGCATTTCTGTGATTTCTGACAACATACTATTCTAGGCTCTTCTTGTACTTTTGCTAACCATCTATTTCTCAGACTTAGAATTGGCAATTTTTCACAGGCTAGTTCATTTTAGCAGAAATACACATTTAACTAAAAAGTAAAAACTTTTTGTTCTGTTGACTTCACTATAGTTTTGGTGCTATTAATAAATGGCATCTTGAAAATTACATTCTTGGTGGCTTATTGCTGGTATATAGGAAAGAACTGATTTATGTATATTGATCTTATATCTAGTAAACTTGCCAAGCTCTTTATTCATTTTAATTATGTGTCTGTAGAGATTCTTGAGTTTTCTATGTATACAATCATATCATCTGTAAATAATGACAGTTTTATTTCTTCCTTTCCAATTCTTATATCTTCTTGCCTCATACTTTTTCATTGTGTTAGTTGCAATATTTAATGGAAATTATTATAATGATGGCATATTTATCTTGTTCATGGCATTAAAAGAATGCTTCTGGTAACCACTATTAAACATGATATTTGCTATATAATTTTGATAGATGCCATTTTCTAGTTAAATCCTTTTTTCGTTACCTGTTTGATAAGATATCTTTATCATTAGTTTTTATCACATTTTTACGCTGAGTTTGTTGAAACTGTTTTCTTTCTTTTTAATCTGTTAATATAGGGAAATATACAGATAAGTTTCTTACCATCAAAACAATTTTATAAGGATATGATGGAGTAACCTGGATGATATATACCCTTTCAGTATATCAGAACTAGAAGACTCAGATTTCACTCTTGGAAATGACTATATCAGTTTAATCAGATTGCACCTCAGGGTCAATTCTTTTATATTTAATAAGGTTAGAACAGAACAGAGTCCAAAAACAGAAAGTCTTTATAACTAGGCACCTGGAAGATGAGACTCAATTCAGATAATAGAGAAGAAAACTCTAAAATATATAATTTTATAAAATATGTTCATAATTATTTCTTTTATTTAATCTCAGAAACTTTGCTTAGAAATCACACATTAAAGCAACCACAGAAACCCCGTCCACCACCACCACACACCTCTCCAAAAACACTAGAAGACTGGACAAAATAGATGAAACAACTGTTTTCAGACAATGGACAACAGGCATCTCAGAACTGTGAACCCCGGGAGAAAGGAAACAGGTGACCCTCAACCATCACCTTGAATTCGTACCTCGAGGCCTTTTTTAGTTTGATACAGAAAGGGGGACGCTAAACAGAGCACAGTGGTCTTATAAGTCGAGGAGACAAGGTCAGATTTTCATGAGGCTGAGACAGCTGGAAAATGTGGGCACAGAACCAGAGACAAAGAAGCCAAGAAAGACTTTAAAGCTCTGTACTGCAGGGTCTTTGCATGTGTTGCTCCATAAGATAAATAGATGGATAGATAGGTGGATATAGATAGATAGATGGATGATAGATAGATAGATAGATAGATAGATAGATAGATAGATAGATGATTCCTCAATGCCAGTCAAAGATTGACTGAGAAGCCATAAGCTGAACTATGCCCCCAAATCACACTTGCCTGGAAGATGTTAGTTTTCTACGGATCCAGATCGGAGAATCCTCTTGGAACACTCAGAGTATTCAGAGAAGACTCCAGAAGTGTAACCACCAGGTAGCAGACATAAACAAGAACAAACCCTGAAACAACTCTAATTAAGTTTAAGAACAAGCCTTGTAATAATCAAACTGATTTTTAAGTAACTTAACTTCTTGCAAGAAAAAAAATCCCAACACTCTTTGAAGGAAGGCAACAAAACCTAACATGCAACAACACAAAATTTACAGTGAGCAATTGCAAAGAAAAAATTACCAGACATGGGAAGAAGCAGAAAAAGTGACTCATATGCAGATAAGAAATCAGGAAAATGGAAGCAGAGATAATTAGCAGACAAAAATGTTTATGCCTGGGGCCTCCCTGGTGGCGCAGTGGTTAAGAGTCCGCCTGCCGATGCAGGGGATACGGGTTCGTGCCCCGGTCTGGGAGGATCCCATATGCCGCGGAGCGGCTGGGCCCGTGAGCCATGGCCGCTGGGCCTGCGCATCCGGAGCCTGTGCTCCGCAACGGGAGAGGCCACAACAGTGAGAGGCCCGCATACCGCAAAAAGAAGAAAAAATAAATAAATAAATAAATAAAAAATGTTTATGCCTGTAAAATCAACCAAGTAGGTATTTTGCAGATCTATGTTAAACTAATAATTCAAATTATTTAATAGCCATAGGTCTATTAAATTATTTTAAGTCAAGATTGTTATAATGTTCTCTGGGGAATGGCCTTTTTTGTCTAGGTTTTCAAATGTATTATCATGACGTTATTTAATAATATTTATCTTTCTTCTTGATATTTTTTGTGCTTTTCTTTCAGTCAGTCATCAGAATGTTCTCTATTTTGTTTGTCTTTCCAAAGGCACAACTTGGGTTTTTACTGAGATTCTCTGTTTTTTTCTATTTCAGAAGTTTCTATTCCTTACTTTATTGTTTCTTTTCTTATAGTTTTTTGGATTTATTTGGTTATTCGTTCTCTAACCTTTTTTAAAAAGCTTTATTGGTATGTCACTGACATAGAATCATCTGGACATATTTAGAATGTACTGTTAATAAGTTTTAACATACATATATACCAGTGAAGCCATCACCACCATCAAGATAATATATTTTTTCATCATGCCTAAAAAGTTCCTTGTGTCTCTTCATATTTCCTCCCTCCTGGCCTTCCCTTACTCCATCCTCAGGGAACCTTGGTCTACTTTCTGTCACTGTAGAGTAGCTCCGTTTTCTAGAATTTTATACAAATGGAATCATACAGTAAGTACACTTTTTGTCTGGCCTTTTTTACTCTGCATCAAAATTTTAAGATCATTCATCCATGTTGCTGCATGTACCAATAATTCTCTCCCTTTTGTTTTTGCCAAGTAGTATTCCAAGGCATGGATGTATCGCTCCTTTTTTATCCATTCACCTGCTGATGAGCATTTTAGTCATTTCCAGTTTTTGGCTATCACAGCAAAGTTTCCACGCACATTCATGCACAGATCCTTGTGTGGGTATGTGCTTTCATTTCTGTTAGGTAAGCACCAAGGAATTATGTAGGAGGGAGGTATATGTTTAATTTTTAAGAACTATCAAAATGTTTTCCAAGTAATTAAACTATTTTTTCACACCAGCAGTGTGAGAGCTCCAGCTGCTCCAAATTTTCACCAATACAGAGTTGGACAGTCTTTTTAATCTTAGACATTCTAACAGATATGTAGTAGTACCTCACTGTGGCTTTCATTTGCATTTCTCTAATGACTAATGGTGCTGGACATTTTTTCAAGTGCCTATTTGACATCTGTATATAAAATTTCGTGAAGTGTCTGTCTAAATCTTTTGCTCATTTGAAAAATTGGATTGTTTTTCTTATCATTGAGTGTTGACAGTTCTTAATATATTCTGGATGCAAGGCCTTTATAAAGTATATGACTTGCAAGTATTTTTTCCCAATCTGTGACCCACCTTTCCACTCTATTTTGAAGAGCTGACGTTCTTAATAATGATTAAGTCCAACTTACCAGTTTTGTTCTGTTTTGTTTTGTTTATGAAACATGTATCTAAGAAATCTTTCCCTAAAACAAAGTTGCAAAGATGTTTTGCTATGTCATCTTCTAGAAGTTTCACAGCTTTAGGCTTTACATTTAGGCTTATGAGCCCTTTGGGGTTAATTTTTGTATCTGTGTGATCATAGCTCACTCCAAATATTGGTATTTTGTGCCTTCTCATTTTCTGCCAGGGAGTAATAAATTTTATAAATTTTTCAAAGAGCCAGCTTGTGGCTTTGTTGTTTCTGTCAGTTATACTTTTGTTTCCTATTCCTTAATTTTTGTCCTTAAATTTATTATTTACTTCCTTCTATATTCTGTTTCTTTATTAGGATACTTGATAGCTCATGTTCAGGTCATCTTCTTTTCTCAAGTTAAGGCTGTGAATTTCCTTCCAATCATGGCTTGAGATGTAACCCACAAGCTTTCATATGTAGATTTTTCCTTATTGTTTAGTTTGAAATATTTCCTAATTTCTACTGTGATTTTTTTCTTTGACATATCAGCTATTTAAAAGTGTATTGCTTAATTTGCCAACCCTTGGGGTTTCCTCCAGTCAGAGAACATTCTCTGAATTTAATCAGCTGAAATTTACTGACTTACTTTATTACCCAGTATATAAATTTTAACTGTTCCTTGATTGCTTGAAAAAATATGTATTTTTTTTTTTTTTTTTTTTTTTTTTTTTTTTTTTTTTTTTTTTGCTGTACGCGGGCCTCTCACTGCTGTGGCCTCTCCCGTTGCGGAGCACAGGCTCCGGACACACAGGCTCCGCGGCCATGGCTCGCGGGCCCAGCCGCTCCGCGGCATGTGGGATCTTCCGGGATCGGGGCACGAACCCGTGTCCCCTGCATCGGCAGGCGGACTCTCAACCACTGCGCCACCATGGAAGCCCGAAAAAATATGTATTTTGTAGTTGTTTGGTGCAGTGCTATATATTTATCTAACACTCTGTCTGCGTGTCTCTCTATATCTTCATAGGTAACTATTTTCAGTTTTGTATTTTGATATATATCAATTAGATCAAATTTGCAAATCATGTTAGTAAACCCTCCAATCATTTTTTGTCTGCTTATCCAATTATTTACTGAGAAATGTGTGTTAAAACTTCCACTTATTTTAGATTTGACTATCTTTCCTTTATGTCAAATTTCACAACTACTATTTGATATACACGATTTTTAAATTGCTCTATCTTCCTGATGGATTGAATCTTCTATTATGTTAATACCCCACTTTATCTCTGACAATGCCTTAAAGTCTACTTTGTCTCATATTAACATAACTGCAAGTTTTCTTTGATTTATATTTGCACTGAATAGTTTACCATCAGATACTTTCAAACTTTCTGGATCTTTGTATATAAGGGTGCCTTTTGTAAACAGCATGTAATTAACAATTTTTCATCCATTCTGGTAATCTTTATCTTCAGTGAAGAGAATTCAACCTGATTACATTTAAGCAATTACTGATCTATTGGTTTTAACTACGACATCTTATTATTTGTGTTTTATTGCCCACATTAGTTCCTATGTTCATTTTTCTTTCCCTTCCTGTCTTGTCTACTTTGGGATTAAGTATTTTTATTTTTAAATTTTTCCATTCTAGTATTTTGTCAGTTATAATTCTTCTACTGTTCCTTTTTAACACTATACAGTGGTTATTCTACTACGTGCATCATTGTGTTACTAAAATTTCCTTTTCTGGATAAGGAAAGACCTTAATCATTTTGACTTCATTTACCCTGCTTCCTGCTTAAGAGGACTTGTGTTTATGCATTTTTTAATGCATGCATGATAATATGCATGCATGATAATATACTATGTAACAACACACAAAATAATCCACATAATTTTACAATGATACACAACCTAATAATCATTTCTTAGAAATATCATACTTGGACTAAGATCCACATGCATTATTATTATGGTTTTATACCATTAATATTTACTTGGATTTACTCATACATGTACCCTTTTTCCTCTTCGTTATGTCTTACATTGCTAAGCTTCTCAGTGGGATCATTTTCCTTCTTCCTGAAGAACTCTTAGTGCAATGTCTTTTAACAGGAGCCTTCTGATGATAAATTAACTCCATTTTTGATTATGGGGAAATAACTTTATTTCACCTTCATTTTGAAGCCTGTTTTCACTGGATAGAGTATTCTAAATTGGGAGTTGGGTTTGTAAATCATATTACTCATGCATATTTTTAGATCTTTTTATTTTGTCATCTACATCTCTTATAATCTTTTCTTTAGTTTTCATCTTTTAAAAAATATTTGTGCCTTAGTCTGATTTTTTTTAAACTATCTTCCAATTCACCAGTTCTTTCTTCAGCTCTGTTGAATCTGCTGTTGAACCCATACATTGAATTCTCATTGCTTTCTGGTCTCTCTCCTGTTGGGGACTCAACCATGAGACTGGTTTTAACAGGCCCCCTACTCCTTGGCAGGCCCTGGACTTCGAGTTTTACCCTGAGTCAGTTGAAAGCTGCTGGTTTGGAATCAACAATCACCTCTAGGGAAAAGGGGCCCTAAAGGCCAACTCACCTCTCAAGGATTCTGCTGGTGCTCTCTCTCTCTGTCTCTCATCTTCCTTGTCTTAAGGTTTGCACAAGTCTTCCCTCTGCATGGAATACACACACACACATTCATTTTCTGCATGTGGCTGGCTCCCCTGATCTTACAGGATTCATCCCACATGTATCTTCTCCTAGAGAGTGAAGCCCTCTCCACCACTCCATCTAAATTTCTTCCCTCCACCCAGTTATTTCTTCTCTATTGGGTTCTTTCAAGGCACTTATCACAACTCATGTTCATTTCTTGGCTGGCCTGCCAATCCCTTCCCTCCCCACCACAGCAGTGGTCCCATTTGGACAAGGGCTGCCCGTCTTGCCCACTCCCTGGCCCTGGCACCTAAATCAGTGCCTGTGGACAGTCATCTCCCTTCAGGTACCTGTTGAATGTCATAGAGACTTTCCACTTTCCCCAGGATCTGCACTCCCCTCT